>NC_137803.1:3303949-3636449 GCF_963383645.1 Muscardinus avellanarius
GCCTGGAGGTCGGGCCGGTCTCGAGCGTCCGCCGGAGGGAAGAGGTTTGTTTTTTTTTTTTTGGAAGAAAATTCGCAGAAAGCAACCCCCCCGCCGAAAAAATGCAAACGCCAACCGCCACGAGCCGGAGCGTGCGTGCCGAGGGGGCGCCGCGCAGACATGCGCCGGGCGGGCGAGGTGAGCGCGGACGGTCCCCAAACTCCGGGGAGCGGAGATGCACTCCCGCTCGCTCCTCTTTTCAGGGAAATATAACACACGTTCGGATCGCAGAGCTTTCAGACAGTCTCAACTGATAGACAGACACATCGAGCTGCCTTTCCTGCTTCGGTGCTTACTCCTCCTCCCCTCGCCAACGTCACCCTGACAATTACAAATAGGTCTCACACAAACCGTACCTGTCAATCTTTTTAATTGCTTTGTTTTCTTTTTTTTTTTTCCCGGAGCTAAACAATATGACACAAAAAAAGAAATCTTAATACAGCATAACATAAAAGATGGCACGCTGGAGGAAGACGCGCAGGGGTGGGTGCGGCGATCCGCGGGCTGACCCCGGGTAAAAGCCCTGTGCTCCTCCAGGTCGAGCAGACAGGAGTCCCTGCGGATTCCCAGACCTGCTGGGTCCCCTCCCCCGCCAGCACACGCACACGGGCGCCCACGTGGGCCCAGCCACCCTTGGGTGCAGCGTGTCCTACATCTGGAAAAAAATAACACCTGTCACTTTGGCAAGCTTGGCTTGACTCGGGGGGTGAGACCGGGTTGGGGAAGGGCGACCGAGACCCGCGCGGCTTTTCTGTTGGGGCGACTCACGGGTGAACGGAGGCCAGGGGTGTTGTGAAATCACAGTCTCCACCTTCGAGGGGAACTTAAAGGTGGGCTTAGCTCATCCCAGAAAAGTGTGGAAGTGTTTAGTTTGGGCCCCTCTCTAAAAAGGGAAGTGGTTTGGGGTCGAGGCAACGCAATTAGGAGAAAACTGACGCGGTGGCACGACATCCTTCCGGCCGGGCTGGAGGATGAGGTCCTCAGACATCATCGCCACGTCGCCGCTGCGGCGAGCCCCGCGGCCCCACCTACAACTTTCCGGAGCGAGTGTGCGGGCGCCGGCTCCCCGCGGGCACTGTGCGTGCTGGCCTGGGGGGCCTGCGACCGCCGGCCCGCGCTCCGTGGGCACGCTCGCGGGAAGACCCGGCCCCTCGGCCAAGACACACGCGTGGCGGAGTCCCCGAGCTGGCGCGGGACGGCCCGGGGCGCGGCGCTCGGGGGGCCCGGCGGCCAGCCCCCGGCCCGGCGGCCAGCCCCCGGCGCCGCCGCGCGCCCCCCGCCCGCCGCCCGCCCAGGCCGCGCTCGGGGTTGATTCGTACCACCTTGCAAGGAAGTGAACGCTCCGCACGGGAAGGGGAGGCGCCTGCGCGGCCGCCGCGCCGGGCCGGCCACCGCGGGCCGGAGCCGCGCCTCCGCCGTCCCCGCCCGCCGCGGAGGCGCTCGGCCGGCGGAGGGGGGCCGGCCGCGGGGCGGGGGCGAGCCGGCCGCCGGCGCCGCCGACTCGGGCCGAACAAAAAGCCCGGCGGGCGGCCGCGCGGGGCGGTCGCGGCGCGGCGGCGGGGGCAGGGCGGCCGGGGCGGGCCGCGCGGGGCGGGACGGACGGACGGCGGCGGCGGCGGCCATGCAGCGGCTGGCGCGCGCGGGGGCCCGGGCCCTCGTGGACCTGTCGTACGCCCGCCACTTTCTGGACTTCCAGGGCTCCGCCATCCCCCGGGCCATGCAGAAGCTGGAGGCGACGCGGCTGAGCCCCGACCTCCGCGAGGCCGTCGCCCTGCGCCGCGACTGCCCGGTGCCGCTGCCCGGGGACGGGGACCTCCTCGTCCGGAACCGGTGAGCCCCGCGCCGCGCCGCCGGGCGGCCTCGGTGGGGATTCCCCTCCCTCCTCCCAGCCCCCTCCCCCTCCCGCTCCCCAAATAAAACCGACGGGGCCCCGCCGGCCTGCGTGGGCACCTCCGCGGGGCGGCCCGGCCGCCGGCTCGGGCTCGGCGTGCGCCCTCCGCGCGTGCCCCGGTGCGGGGCCGGGCGGTGGCGTGCGTCCAGGCGGCGGGGCCGGGGCCGGCGTGGGCATGGCTGCCGTGCCCGCCTGGGGCCGGCACCCGGGCGGCCCTCGGGCTGCCGCTGGCCTCCGCCCCGCCACCCCGCGTCCCCCCGCCGGCCCGCGGTGGCCGAGCAGCGCCCGCGCGGTCGGAGCCCGGCCGGGGAGCCCGGCGCTGCCCGGCGCCCGGTGCCCCGCTGGGTCCCGCGGCCCTGCCTCGCGGTGGCGGCGTCCGCGGCCCGCGCGGGGGAGGGCTCTGCCGGGAACTGCTGCCATCTGTGCGCTAAAGTCCCGAGAAGGAAGAGCCGCGAGGGCGCCGCGCCCGTCCCGCCCGCCCGCCACGGACACGCGAGCCCCCGCAGCCGACTGCGGAGGGAAGGAGGCGCCCGGCTGGTAGGAGCTGGTTTTTTTCCCGGCACGGCACTGGGATGGAAGCTAACTTTTGGAAACCTGTTGGAGCTGGTGGCGGGGCCGGCGGCGCGGTGGGGGCGGCGGGGAGCGGCCCCTAGCCGAGCTGGACGGCCGTCCCGGCCGCGGGGGGCGGCTTCGGGGTGCGGGTGAGCGCCGCGCCGTGTGTGCTCCACGGGGACTGCTGGAAGCCGGGACGAAACCGAAACTTCTCCAAACTTGACCAAGAAAAACAAAAGTTCCACTGGCCTTTTTTTTTCCTTTACTTTGCGATAACGTGTAGGAATGGTGGTAAATACTAGTAGACACGCACGTACAACCGGGGGAAGAGCCGCCCCTGTAGAAGCAGGTGTACGGGGAAGGGACCCCGGGGGCCTGGGGCGGGCCGAGGTGTGAAGACGGAGCGGCAGGCGCGAGGCGGACACCCCGAGCGCGGACGCCGCCGGGCTCCGCTGCCCGCCGCCAGGCCCTCTCCTGCGGCCGCTTCCTTTCCGCCCCCCTGGCCTGCACGCTAATTTTGCAGGCCCCCACCCGCCCCTTCCGAGGCCGCGGTCTCCCGGCGCTGCCTTCAGGTGCCCCGGGGTCGAAGGCCGGCCCGGGGCGGAGCACTGTCACCCTCAGGTCTGAGCCCAGGCGCGCTGGCTCCCGCGTCGGGAGGCCTTGGTCTGGGCTGCTTTTTTAAAAAACCATGCCTCTTTTTCTCTCCCACACTTGCCAATAATCCCTTGAGTGTAAATACTCTCTCTATAAGAGCAAGTTGACTTTTCTACCTGGAATTCAAAATGGGGGGGATGGAGCCAGTTTATTAAGAGGTGGTAAGGAGGACAAAGTAGACGCCCCCTCCCTCCCCACGCTGCCGGGAGTCCTCGGCGCCACCCCAGAGGGAAGGAGGTGGTCTATTCCTCAGAGTATTGCCAGTGGAGGTAGCATCCTGCCCACTTTCTTTTTCTTAAATAGAAGGTTGATAATTCACTGCAGGTTAGTCCATTTTAATCCTGACCAGATCTCCCCTAAGCAGTGTTAATTGCATTAAAATTTTATGCAAACTCCTTTTATCATAACAAAAGTCTGCCCTAGAATGAATGGGTTAAGCCTCCTCCAGTGCTCTGTTTGGAGTTTGAATCGTGTTCCGCCTGACTTTTTCTTTTAGTGAACTATATGTGCACATCTTCCTTGTGTCTTCACAGAAAACACAAATTCTTCCTTCCCGAGGGCAATGCTTTTCAAAAAGCTAGGCATCCCTGTAGGGGGCCAGGTGTGAGGAGGGGCACGGGACCCCCCCCCCCATGTGCAATGCTGCTCCATAAACAGCCCTCACCTAACTGGCCTGGCTTCCAGGGCAGCCCCCTGATCCTCAGCCCGCAGGACTGAAAGGCGCCCTGGTCAGGGCAGTACGGGCACCATTTTTAGCTTTTTTGTAAGAGGGTGACAGATTATTTCGTTCCCAAATTTTTCTAACGATTTTCTGCTCAAGTATAAATAAGAGAATGGAGCAAATAGTTGTAGGAATGGCGGGGTGGGGGGTGTATTTGATCAACGGTTGTTGCTCACGGGAGGGCTAAAATATTTCTACTCACTTTTCAGACCATGTTTTCTTTTCTCCTTTCTTTACCTGTTTTTTTTTCCTTATCCTTATCCTTTTTTTTTTTTTTTTTTTTTTTTTTTAAAGAAAAGCCTGGTTTGGACGACTGCTTTGTCCCTTAAAATTGAAGGCTTTTGCTCTGGACCCGAGTCTTCCCATTTGGTTTTTGTTCAAAAGAAAGCTGTTTACCCCCCACACACACACACACAGGATGACCTTGTCTCACAATAAACATGACAATGGGGTCCAGCACTTTTTAGAATAAATAAACTGGGTTGTTCTGGGAGAGTATATATTTGGGGAACACGGTGCTATTCTTTCCTGGAGTCCGGGGGTTTTGGTCTTGTCAGGAGATCCTCCCAGCCAATGGCTAGAATCCTCACTCATCCCAGCACACATTTTCAATTAAAGGGGGTGCAGGGCGGGTCGCTAAGCAGGAGCTTCTTTCCCTGCGCGTCCTTCCTGAATTTTTGTGGCTCACCTCACTTTGTGCCTCTGAGCCTGCGGAGCGGCCCCTTTCCCTCTGAGCCTGCTGCCCTTGAACTTGTTTTCCCGGAGCCTGAGGCTTGCGCACTCCCTCGCTCTGGCTTGCAACCCTATCCAGGCACGAAGGTAAGGAGCCAGGCCACCCTGGGCAGCGGCTACTGACAGGGTGTCTAGGGGGAGCTGTCCCAGGAAAGGCGAGTCCCAGCACCACCCCGAGACCCCCGAGAGGGGCGGCTCCCAACCAGCCTCCACAGCCGGTCTCCACTGGCTTGAGCCACCTTCTAAGGCAGAGGACAGCTGGGATGGGGGATAGATGAGGGTGCCTGCAGGCCAAGGTCAGGGTCTGGCTTCACTGTCCCCGGAACTTGAGCATTGTCCTTCCTGGGCCAGGGCCCTGTGGCCCGTGTAGGGACTGAGGGCTTGGGAAGCACCCCCTCCTGCACCAAGAGCAACGAAGCAGGGCCTGCTTGGGCCCCAGGGCATTCAGCAGGATGTCTCAGCGGGCCAGCCACGGGTAGTGGCCGGAGGAATCCCAGCTCCCACTAGGGCATGCCGCAGGGATGGGTGTGGCTAGCTGATTGGGTTCCCTGGGCCCCCAGCCTGCAGGGGCTCTCCATTCCAATGCTTGCCCTACTAATAATCAGGGTGATCCCTGTGGGTTTTCAAGCAAACCTGCCTGGCTGAGCCAAGCTGGTGCTGGCAGGCCACGGCCACTGGCTCTCAGTAGAACCCCACTCCTGCCTCCAAACTTGGCCTTCAACCCTCCCCTCCAGCATTCTGCAAGTGCTGGGCTGCATTTCTCCACCTCTTCCCGGGAAGTGGCAAACCACAGCTGTGGGGCGGGGGAGAAAGGGCGTTGCATTCTCCGCAGAGTCCCCCAGGGCGCAGGGTTCGGGCTCTGGTTCCCAGGCAAGGAGTACCAGCCTGGAGAGCCACTGCTGAGGAGATGGAGCCCAAGGCTGGGGCCAGCCTGGAGGGGAGCGGGGAAGAGTTAACTGTGGGCGGAGGAGGCCTGAGAACAGAACTGGAGGCTGGGCTGGGTCCCTCACCTCTGGAACCCGGCCAGTCTCTTCTACCTAGCTGTGCTTCCAGGAGTGTGCTTTACAGCCTAGGGCCTGGCCGGAGCCACACTGGGGCTGGACTCTGCCTTGAGCCCCTGAGCAGGCCAGAAGCTAACCCCAGGAAGCCAGCTCTCTCAAAAGGACCTGGAGATGTATGTAAATTTCAGGGAAAAGAGCAGCAGTGCTCTCCCAGTAGAATGTGTTAAAAGACAAAAGAGAACCCAGCCCCTAGAATCACCTCTCCTCCTCCTCTGCTTTTGGTCTGGATTTGTAGAGCTTGTCACTAGAGGTTTTTTTTTGTTTGTTTTGGTTTGGTTTTTTTTTTTTTTTTTTTTTTTGCGGTCTGGGGATGGAACCCAGGGGCATTTGACCTCCGAGCTACACCTCCTGCCCTATTTTTTATTCTTTATTTTGAAACAGGGCCTCACTAAGTAGCTGAGGCTGTCCATGAACTCCAATCCTCCAGTCTCAGCCTCCCAAATGCTAGGATGGCAAGCGTGCCCACCACACCCAGCTCCTAGAGCTCTCTTGAGCTGACCTCTGCTGGCTGGATGTAAGGGGAGAAAGGGCGACTTCCCACTTGGTCTCATTTCCACACGGGGTACAGACCTTTGAGCACCACAGGTGACGAGGTAGCCTGGGAAGTGCAAAGGACCATCTACCTTACAGTGAGTGCTTTCTCACACAGGCACTTTGGGTCTATGAAGTTAAGATGGAAATCTCTTTCAACGACCCACTTAAACAGCCTTTTCTCCCACTGACACCAGATAAGACCATCTTTCCTTTTAGTTCCAGGTAGAAATGACATGTTGGGGTCCTCCCTGGTGTGTCCAAGGCACCTCCTGACATCCTGAGATCACTTTTTTCCCCTGTGTAACAGAATATTTTTGTTATGAGGTATACAGAGATGAAAAAAAAAAAAAAGCTGGTAAGAAGTACTGGCCTCACAATTAAACTGAGTCTGAATACCAAAGTGAAACTAATCATCTGGTATTAATCAAGTCATGTCTCTGCTTCTTGTTGGGGAGAAATACAGTGACAATTTGCTTTCCTTTCCATCTGAAAAGGGCTGTGAAATGCTGAATGTTCCTTAAAAATCATTCTCCCCGATTGGTGTTCGGTGAATCAGAATGCATGTTTTCATAGTGGGCATGGTGATTCCAGAGAGAAAATGCGCTGTGCCCACTTCAGCACTCCTGGCAGTAACAAGTAGCACCGATGACCTGGCAGTTGTACCAGCCTGTAATAATATCATCGCCATTACTATTATTATCCGAAGTGTTAAACTGTTGCCAGGATCAATACAAACGCTTATTTGAATATACTTTATCCCAGTGTTGTTTTTAACATCTTTCTTAAAGGAGCCAATTAATTTCCAACTTGTAGCTCCAGTGAAGTTTGTGTGTAATGAGCACTTCCTGGCTTTTTTTTTTTTTTTTTTTTGCTTATTTCTTCTTTTGCAAAAAAAGATGGGAGAAAATGGTGTGGAAAATAAATCACTTGCTGATTAAAGCAAAATATGGAATTATTTCTAATTGCTGAAAGAATAAAATCAGCCAGAACTCTTGAGTTCACATCAGTGTGTTTTGAACTAATCCTTGTTTGATTTTTTTATTTTTTTTCCAATAGAATAGTAGGACTGATTTTTTTCTTGTTTTAATTCTTTCCGCTCCTATAGCTTAGCAACCCCTCCGTAGTCCCTGGATTTTTTTCTAAGCAGAATGTGAAGGCCTTCACAAAGATGACGTCTTAATACGGTGGTTTGTTTGTTTCCTTCTAGATTTGTTGGTGTCAATGCATCTGACATCAACTATTCGGCCGGTCGCTATGACCCGACGGTGAAGCCCCCCTTTGACGTGGGTTTCGAGGGGATCGGCGAGGTGGTGGCCCTGGGCCTCTCGGCCAGTGCTAAGTACACAGTGGGCCAGGCGGTGGCTTATGTGTCTCCTGGCTCCTTTGCTGAGTACACGGTTGTGCCTGCCCGCATTGCTACCCCACTGCCCTCCGTGAAACCCGAGTTCCTGACTCTGCTGGTAAGTGGCACCACTGCATACATCAGCCTGAAGGAGCTGGGTGGGCTGTCGGAAGGGAAGAAAGTTCTGGTGACCGCAGCAGCTGGGGGGACCGGCCAGTTTGCCGTGCAGCTTTCAAAGAAGGCCAAGTGCCACGTCCTCGGAACCTGCTCTTCCAATGAAAAGTCGGCTTTTCTGAAGTCCGTGGGATGCGATCGTCCCATCAACTACAAGACTGAGGACATCAAAACCGTACTCAGGCAGGAGTACCCCGGAGGCGTGGATGTGGTCTACGAATCAGTCGGGGGAGCCATGTTTGACTTGGCCGTAGATGCCTTGGCCATCAACGGCCGCCTGATAGTCATCGGGTTTATCTCTGGTTACCAGAGTCCTACTGGCCTTTCGCCTGTGAAGTCGGAAGTACTGCCAGCCAAACTGCTGAAGAAATCGGCCAGTGTCCAGGGCTTCTTCCTGAACCACTACCTCTCCAAATACCAGGCAGCCATGGAGGACCTGCTAAGGTTGTATGCCAGTGGGGAGCTGGTCTGTACGGTGGACCTGGGGGATCAGTCTCCCGAGGGCAGGTTCATCGGCCTGGACTCTGTATTCCGCGCAGTCGATTATATGTACATGGGAAAAAATACTGGGAAAATTGTAGTTGAGTTACCTCACTCTGTCAACAGTAAGCTCTAAAAACAGAACAATGACAAATCAAAAGAGAAATGAGCACTTTGTGCCCCAGAATTACTCAAATCCGTTTATTTTTAGTTGGTGATGGATATAATACTTCCTAATGCAAAGGAAAGGTGTTAATGAATAGATCTCTCTCTCTCTCTCTCTTCCTTCCTTTCTTTCTTTGGGGGTAGTAGGGAAAACAACATGTGCCAATAAAAAGTTCCTTCCATGCTAAGAGGTAAAGCGTTTACATTGGATTCTTTAGTCGTGGACAGTCTTGTTCCTGATTTTATTGTTCCAGGGAAGTAAATTAATTCCTGATGCAGGGCCTGATCGAATCAGTATGTCCCCAGCTTGATGAGATTTTAAAATCAGTCTTGAAAATAGTTCACAACGCCTTCTTCTTCGCTCTGGGGGAGTCTGCTCTTGGGCAAATGAGTAGTTCACTGTGAGAGGTAAAGGAAAGTCAGCCAGGTATTTTTCAGTCCTATCCTCAGGGAAATCCTGTCCTCCCCATCCCTTTTTGTTTTTTTATAAATCACTAACCAACTACTTAAATAGATATTTGGGACAAATTCTCGCCCTCCCCATTTGCTCTTGCAGATGTATCTTACAGAAGCCTCTGTCCTATGATGGCCTTTATCCACAGGCATCCTGGTAGGACTACAGAATAGGAAACTTACCTGTTCTTTTAAGAAGCAAATTAGGGTTGAAAACTTCGGAAAAGGGAAACTGCAGAGTTTGGGGGGGAACTTTTAAAAATTAACATCTATCGGGAAGGGAAAAGTGTGTGTTCCTTAACACAGCACAGGTCGCACCCAGTGTGGGCCACAGAAGGAATCCGGCCCTCTGGGTGTACACAGGGTGGGTGCCGGCGCACTCGGCATGCCTGAGCGAACACAGCAGGGCCCCAAGTGCAGCAACGCATTTGCTTCTCAGAGGGTTTGAGCTCTGGTCACAGAAACACAAAATAGCTGTCACGGATACCGTGTTTCTATCCCACATGTCCAGTATTCTGAGGGAACGAGATGGCTTTTGTCACTTGTGCACAGATCTCTACCCACCACACCTGAAATCTCTCCCAAATCACGCCTTAGCTGCTGGGCTGGCCTCTTGACCTTCAGCACCCTAGAGGCCGCTGTTCAAACCCCATGGTGCCTTTCTAATTGAAGGTGAAGCCCCGCCAGATAATTTTTCAGAGTCTTGGGTTTCTGTGCACCGGAGGTGCTCAATAAACGTGCACGCAATTAAAGATGCTCCGGGAAAGTTGGGGACCGTGTTTAATTCTTCTTTTCCCACATCCGAAGAGCAGGGGAATCCTACTGCAGAGGAGCTGTTAGTATCTGTTTTACAAGATTTAGTCATTTTCAGGTACCTAATGTAGCTGCTAGCATGCATGCACAACAATACAATTTATATGGTAAATGGAACCAAATGATGGTCTCACTGAATGTTATGGCTGTACTGAAGAGAAATGTCACGGTAAATAGCTGCCGAATTATGGATCATGTCTGAGTGTCACAACTGCACTAAAGACAAATAGCACCGGAGGCTACTGCCACCGTGACGCTTCTGAGTTATGAAGAGGGGTAGCGGCCTGACGCGAGGTTCTTTGTGTCCTCGTCACGGCGGAGGCCGCTGGTGCAAGGGACAGAAAGCCTCGTCCAGTGCGTGTTCAGTTATTAATCTGTCCCTTTCAGACCTAACAGCTGTAGCAAAACAGAGGGAGAGAGAAAGACTTGGCTGCGCTCTTCTCTACACAAACAAACAAAGGGGGGACAGGTTTTATGAATCCAACTGCACAGGAAGTGGCTGGTGATGGAAAAATGTAATCAAATAATCTAATCAAAGAATAGTATTAAATTTAACGTAGTACGTGTCTGAAAGGCTTAGTTCCTTCTTATGCAGACAGATGTGTGAAATCCAAACAATAATGCACTTGCTCCCTCCGTAAAGGCTCGAGGACTGAGGACATTACTAACGAAATTGCTCCTTCTAAACTGAAGTGGGCCCCGGTTTCTTTCATTTTAATGGGAGGGTAATAAAGATGAAAGACCAACATTTTATCTGATGGATCCCTTAAGCTACGGAATAGAAATTTATTATGTTTTGAGGGAATACACTGAATTCAGCTATGGAAAAATAAAATCTGAACACCCAGGTTTCAAAGAAAACGTAAGCTGAAAACCTCATGTTCTCTCCACCCACAAACTGAAAAACTACAAGGCATGCTGTTTTCATTTATTCTTAGAAAACAAGCATGAAAAGATCCCGCCTATTCAGATAATGCCAAAAATATGTTTAAACTTTTTTATGCTTTTGAAAAATGATTTGTAAATTGAGGGTCATAGGTCGGTGCCAGTTCCACCCTCTGGGATCGGTGCATGGAGACCTAACGGCCAGTGAGGTGGTGTGGGGGGTCCCTTCCATTTTTCTCTCCATTTTATTACATATCATGAAAAGTGTGTCTATAATTCAGGGCCACTGTCAGTCTTTGTTTTAGAGAAGGGGCCAGGGCAGAACAGCCGTGGTGGGTAAGTTATTTCTCGGTTTTGGATGTGGACTCCCCTGAATGTTGGGCCAGAGGTCACTGGCCAGGCAGGGCCGAAGGGGCTTGCCTCTGGAGAAACAAAGGCATCGCCAACGGTCCATTACTGTTTAGCCATGACTTCTAAAATGCCAAATGCTAGTCGTCCAAAGCTGTTGTGCATACCAAATAAGTAAAGGACAACATGCCACGTTGGGGGTCCCTTTGACAATGATTACATCCACTGATTTCAGCATTAAAACAATTCTTTACAGGGAACTGTTTGCAAGAGACAGTTTTTTGCAGTGTGTTCCATATACATTGTTATTGCACAATTCCATCTGAACGAAGTTTCTCCGAAGTAGAGTAACTGGTCGTTAGTATCACACTCAGCGTTTGCCCAGTATAACTAGAGTAGCTTCTACAGATTCGAGGGAAACCCTGCGTGATGTGCTGAAGGAGCGTTGAGGCTGATGGGGCGTCACGTCCTCCATACAGCACAGGCCTGCTTTCTGTGCTCCCACTGTAGGGTGCTGGAAACTTGACGGATGATGTCATTTAAGACACATGCCTGCCTCCGGGACCTGGGTTTTGGCTTCCTGTTTCTGGCTTTTACTTGGGTAGCGTTTATAATGGCCACCCAACTTGTATCTGAAATGCGGAACCCTTTCTGGGGCTCTCAGCCAGAGGTCAGCACAGCTGGGCTCCCCTTTAACATGAGGCCAGTTGCTAGGTACCAGAGAACCTTGACTACTTTACCATGTGTACGTGTAGGACAAGTACCAGACTTGACATGATAGGATCTCAGATAAGCAACGAGCAGCTTTCAAAATAACTGCAGTTAAAAAAAAAAAGATGAAACACTCTCAACTTGGAGAACTTTCAAGTTTTGTGAACATGACTTAGATGCAGAATGGCCTGATTTGGTGAATTCATAATTACGCTTATCTTTACTTTTCCTCTCTCATAGATATTTTGTTGCTTATAATACTTATTTAGGAAGAAAACCTTTTGCAGATTTTAGTCATTTTGAAGTTTGGGTTTTGTTTTTGGAGGGCTAGATCTTTCTGTAACTAATTTTCCCACTGATGGCCTAGAATTAAATGCTCAGGATCCTCTTTCAGACATGAAAATGCAAAGCTGGATCATCAATAACATACTGCGGTTGGTGTGGCCATTTAAAACTTGGAATTCTGTCTCTACCAGCCTTTTAAGCATCGTGCCACAGGGAGGAATGTTTGGCACAAGAACTTACTGCTGTTACCATGAGCCATTTTTCGAAGGTTGGCCCAAAACTAAAAGTTATACAAAACACAAAGATAGTATTTTATCAACATGTGTCAGTTCAAGGAAATGCTGGTAGTAGAGAGAAGGGAGTTGATATTCAGAGCAATCACATAAGAAGCATATTTCAATCATGTGTCCCTAGCTCTTGCTGAGTCTCAGCTGCAGTTGAAGAGGGACAGCAAGGTACAAAGTACCTGGTGTCAGTACCCTCTGGCATCTACTCTCTGAAACTCTGGCTCTGCCCATCATAAACCCTTCAGTGTGGCTCCCAGCCCCCAGGGGGGGCACACATGCTCAAGAAGCGTGCAGTGGACCCCTGAGCTCCCTGGTAAGCACCGCATAGAGGACAGTTTGGGGAAACCAATGTGTGCTTCATATGTGCTTAGGCGCACTGAGCCAAAAGCACAGAGGTTTGAATGGCCCCCACAGGGAGAGTTTCCCTTGAAGGGCATTCTCTGGCAGTGTCTTTCTGCCAACACGAAATTAAAATAATAATTAAAACACACCCTGCTGATGGGCGGCAGCCTCCAGTACGCAAGATGGATCTGTGCTTTGAGCTCAGAAAAATGTTTCATGAAATTGCGATGTCCTGCCTTATCCTCTGCACGTGAAGAGCTGAACGGGGGTCTCAGAACGCCTTGCATGAACAGTTCCTCGGGTGGATGGGATATGGAGAGGACTTGAGGAAGACAGGCATCCCACTTAGGAGCGCTTGTCTTGTGCCTGCATGCCCATGCCCTGGCATCCTTACCCCAGAAATCAGAGAACTAGGAGGAGGAGCCTGTGTCCCTCCCAGCCCTGAAAAATAGAAGGACCTGATTGCCCTTTAAGTGAGAAGTTTAGGGTTTAAAGGGTTGATCTAGCCGGGCGTGGTGGCCCGTGCTTCTAATTCCTGCGCTTGGGAGGCGGAGACAGGAGGATCGCGCAGGTTCGAAGTCAGCCGTGCTGGCTTAAGAGACCCTGTTTCCAAATAAAAATATAAAAATGGGTCTGGGAGTGTAGCCCGGAGGTAGAAGGGTTTCCAGGAACCCCAGTACCACCGAAAAATAAAAAAAAAAAAAATAAAGGGTTGATCTAATTCTACCCATTTATTATTTATCTATGCACCCAAGGACTTTCTATCTCTGAGCTACATCCCAGCTCTTTTGCTTTTGTTTGTTTTGTTTTGAAACAGGGTCTTGGTAGGTTATTGAGTCTTGCTTGGCCTCAAACCTGCGAGCCTGCGCTCTTCCCATCTCAGCTTCCCAATGACTGGGACTACAGGTGTGCACCACCACACCCATCTCCTAGAACCTGGGACCCAGGGAGAAGAGGCACCTTGCTCGAGGTCCAGGACCCCCTGGATTCAGATTTTAGGACACTGGTGTAGTTCTTCCCAGTGCCACAGCCCCTCTGCACGGTCCCATCTCCGCCCAGGTCCCGGAGCAGATGGTTAAGCAAGTTGTAGAAACTGCTGGGCTTTGTTAGGGACCTTCCTGTAGATGAGATGCTGGCCAGCCCCGGAAAAGCATGGCGAGTCTGACCACCAAAATGTGCTCACCTCTTTAACCCAGCACAAAGTAATGTTCCAGAACATTTGACTCAGTGTCACTTAAATAGCACACCATCTATGGAAGGAAAAACAAAATCAAACTCAATGAAAGGAATGGCTGGATGCTCACATCCTGGTTTTACTGCTACAAGGAAGATCCACCGAGGTACTGTAAGCACCAAAGAAAGTAAAGGAAGGAAAACCACAGGTAGGTTTTTTGCCTGCTCGTTTTTGCCTATGGAGCGATGATCATGGTTGACCATCATAATCTTTGCCTTTGTAGCAAGATATCTAGGATCTGAATTTGCTGTCCCTCCGGAAATCGGGTGGCGGCTGTTAGAGGCTCAGGGCTCCGGGGAGGGGTTCAGTGGCTGGCAGGGCCCGCAGGTGAAGGGCAGGCCATACAGCAGACCTCAGTGGGGGCGGCTCACCGTGCGGTGCAGCAGGAACCTCACACGCGTACAAACGACAGATCATAATTAAGGCTCGAAACAAGCCCTTCAGAACCAGGCGACATTGAACATCCACGTCTCTCCCTGTCATTTCTGTCTTCTTCCCCTCAAACTCATGCATAACAAGCGTAAACTTTCAACTTTACACGAACAAATCCTTTCCCAGTAGAAGCGGCTTCTTTTAACATTGAAAAACCACTTCACGGGAACAGCAACAATGTCAAAGGCAATCACATTTTGTAGGAAAGCTCATTGCTCACCAGGGGACCGGTAGCAATAGTGTTCCCTCTACGTGTTGCTGGAATTTACATTTGGAAATTGAATTGTCTCCTTGAGGGTTTTTACTCAGTGTAACTTTTGGAGAATTACTTACATCCCCGCACATCAGTATATATGGAATGAGGTTGCGTTGAAGGAGCTCTAGTCACCCTTACTGTCCAAAAAGGATGCGTTCTCTTAACACTAGTAAAATTAAAGAATCATTCTTCAAGACTATGTACTGTTTCAACTTTGTATGGTTTT
The DNA here is from genome assembly GCF_963383645.1 of Muscardinus avellanarius. Taxonomy (NCBI): domain Eukaryota; kingdom Metazoa; phylum Chordata; class Mammalia; order Rodentia; family Gliridae; genus Muscardinus; species Muscardinus avellanarius. Next base: position 3,318,567 of record NC_137803.1, read on the forward strand.
GTATGTGGTGCTACAGAGTGAAAAAACCAGGGCATTCTATCTCCAAGCTATACCCACACCCCAATCCTATTATTATTATTATTTTATCATCCTTATCATTATTATTATCATCATCATTATTTAGAAACAGGGTCTCCCCAAGTTACTGAGGCTGGCTTCAAACCTGCAACCCTTCCGTCTCAGCCTCCCAGTACTGGGATTACAGGCCTCTGTCACACCCAACTGTTTCAACTTTTGAATTTGCTTTTATAACACCTTAGAACATTTACAGTCGTGCCATCTTTGAGTGCAACATCACCATCTTCTCTCCTTTATTCTGACCCAGGTAGAAATGAAAGCCTCCCATTTTAGAGACGGAAGAATTCAAATGCAGGAAATGATTTGCACAAGATGACATCATCCCTGGATAGACAAATGGGTCCACAGACGGTCCTCAGACCGAGGCCGTCTTCCTCAGTTGAGGTGCTTTGCACTTGACTGTTCCTGTGAGACCCTGTGAATACACTGTCCTGACAGCAGCCCAGGATGGGCCCAGGACTTTGCATCTCCCAGCAGACACCAATGCTGGTCCAGGGACAGCACTTGAGTAGCAAGGCGCTCGGTTGTGCTGCCTTCGGGGGGACTGCTGTCTTGAAAAATGTTGCTTCAACAGGTACTTCAAAGCTACCCAAAGGTTACTGAGGTCTAAATTACAGAAACAAGGTCTCCATGTAACTACAAAAGCGGTTGCTTTTTGCAATCATGTGAATTTTTTGTTTGTTTTTGTTTTGGTACTAGAAATTGAAGACGGGCATTCTACCTCCAAGCTACACCCACAGCCCTTTTTATTTTCTTACTTTGAAATATGCTCAGCTGGGCGTGGCAGTGTACACTTAAAATCAGAAGGACTGTGGGGTCACAGCCAGCCTCAGCAATCTTGTGAGGCCCTCCACAACTTAGTGAGACCCTGTCTCAAAATAAAACATAGAGTAAGGCTGGGAGTGTAGCCTGAAGGTAAAATGCTCCTGGATATAATTCCAGGAAGGGAGAAAGGAAGGAGAAGAAAGACATACAGACAGGAAGGGAGGAAGGAAGGAAAGGAGGGGAAGAGAGGGAGGGGGCAGAAGGAAGGTCCAAGAAGACCACAGAGCAGCCTGGACACACAGGCCCTCCGCCGCTGTGTTCACAGCCCTGTCACTGGTGCAGGATGCAGAGGGTGGTACCCACAGCTATAGGCTACTCCATGTCCTTCCCTCTGGGGAAAGCCCGACTGAGCTCAGCTCACAGCTACAGGAGCATTACCAGGAGCGCCAAAGAAAAACCATCCAGTGTCTGCAGCCCCCCGCTCACATGCAACATACTGTCAGTGTTCAGTTACAACAGGACCAGGACCCTGAGCACAAATCCACATTCTTTCCCCTGAAGACAGTGCAGGGAGTGGAGTCTCTGGACTCCTGTGCTGCTGGCAGGTCCTGGCAGGCCTGGTGCAGTGGGCTGGGGAGGAGCAGGAGCCAATCCCTGGGGGATGAGGGCACCAGGCCTTGTTAGGAGACAGAACTACCCCTGCACCTTGTCCTTCTAATTCCGTGAGTCCTACGCTTCATTGCTCTTAGTGGTGTGTGTGTGTGTGTGTGTGTGTGTGTGTGTGTTACTAGGGATTGAACTCAGTCTACCTCTGAGCTACATCCACAGTTCTATTTTTTTTTTTAAATAGGGTATTGCTAAGTTGTTGAGGAGCTTGCTAAGTTGCTGAGGCTGGCAAAGAACCTGTGACCTTCCCAAGTACTGGGTTTTCAGGCATGTGCTACCACGCCGGATGCCCACTGTCCTTTCAGGCTGACTTGCCACCAACAATCTGAGCATCACACACACACACACACACACACACACACACACACACACACGTGTTCACTTTCACATCTCCAGGCCCTGCATGTGGCCCAATAAGTGAAGGGTGAGATGACATTGTGTCACCTGTGTGTCCTCCCCAGTCCAACCCCAGTTCTGAGCCCTGGGAGCTCGGGAAGCAGGACAAGTGTCCGAATGGGACTCGGGGAAAGCTGCCCTAGGCCCTGGCTCCAGGCAGAACAGCGGCTTGAGCAACGCGGAGTCCTACCCCATGACAACAGAGGCAGGGAGCCTGGATGGGGCCGGAGCCTCCATTGCAGCCTTGAGCCTCCTACCTGAGGGTATGTCCGAGAGAGAGACACCTGGTCGACCTCAGGCTGCTCATGGAGGGGTAAGGCTCGGTGGAGCATAGCTAGCTAGGTCCCCAGAAGAGGGAAAGGCTGGCAGATGTCACTCACATTCAGGAATCCTGTGCTCCAGGCTCTGTGCTCAGGACTCAAGAGGTCTTCTCTCATCAACTCCCTGGAACAGTGCGTTCTAGTACATCACTGTCCAATAGAGATATTAATGTGAGCCACATATGTAATTTAAATTTTTCTAATAGCCACATTAAAAAAGGTGAAATTAATTTTCCTAATATATTTCATTTAGCCCAATATATCCAAAATATTATCATTTGAACTTGTAATTAATTAATATAAAAGCTGGAAGAGGCGCCATTTTTTAAAATCAATATCTAACACTTCTCGATTGTAGTAAGCCAGGCACTGATCCAACTGCCTCCTATAATAACTTTTTTAATCCACATAAAACCTATGAGGCAGGGTCTAGTGTTAGCACCACCCACGTTTTATAGACAGGGGAACCGAGATCACAGGGCCAGGGCACAGAGCAGCTGACAGGGTGGCCCCAGGATCCAAAGCTTACCCAGGGGGCATGAGGATTACAGACAGTTGTGGGATAAATTACGAAGGGTACTATTTTAGTCTCCATTCGTTGAATAAATTGAGGTTTAAGGATACCTCCTAAGTCATATAGCTAAAAAAAAAAAAAAACCCAGTCCGTATGGAAATGTGGGGGAGAGTTCTAGACCACACCCAGAGGAATGGCCAGGTGGTTTCTGGCCAGCTTTATTAAGTTGGGGCAAGATTTGAGCTGAAAATTAATCATTTTGAGATGGAAAAGACATTTTCTTTTCTTTCTTTTTTTTTTTTTATGGTACTAGGGATAGAATCCAGGGGCATTCTATCTCCGAGCTACACCCCTCAGCCCTATTTTTTATTCTTTATTTTGAAACAGAGTCTCACTGAGTTGCAAAGGGCCTAAGTAGTAGATGAGGCTGTCCTCAAACCGAGATCCTCCTGTCTCAGTCTCCCAAATACTGGGATTACAAGCACGCATCACCATGCCTGGCTGAGAGAAGACATTTCTACTGGGAAAATGGCCCAGTTGCAGGGCAGCAGGGTATTCTACTCTCCTTGCAGAGTGAGGAGGAGAGTAGTACGTGAACAGTTCAACAGTCTTGACTCGAACGGCCCAGGGTCAGAGGGAGGCAGAAAGGCCCTGCTCCCAGTCCACAGCCAGACCCCAAGGGGAGAGAAGACTGCTACTCAGCCCACAGAGAGAGATTCCATTCCAGAGGCACCCCAAGTTGGGGGGGGGGATTATCTGCTGGGACATGCCCACTCAGCAAAGAGCCTTGGCCTGGTGGGGCGGGAATGTTCATACCAGCAAAGCTCCCATCAGGCCTCAAGGCTACTGCCCAAGCTGCTGCCAGGGCCTGGGGTGGCCTAGAAAGACCCACCAAAACTTTCCTGAATGTCCTCTGCTCTGGGTGGCAACAAACCTAGAGAACTGCCCGAGAAGAAGAGGGGAGGTCATCTGGTGGCCCCAAGCACAAAGCCTTTCTGCCAGGAAGGGAGAGGCTCGGGGAGGCAGCCTGCTCTGCCCCCTTCTCTCTTCCCTCCCTCCCTCTTCCTTCCCCCCTCTTCTTTCTTCCTGTACTTGCTTTGCAAACAAAGCTGAAGCCTAAAGACTCATCACTCTCCTGTCCTGTGCAACCCAACTACTGGGTTCAGAATCTGTAAAAATATTTTCCAATCCTAGGATTTCAGGCCTTCATTTCATTCTTTTGACATGAAAGAGAAATCCCAAGTACACTTGCTGCTTATTAAGACCGCTGTGTGTGAGCCAGCCCGTTGAGCTCTTACTGCAAACACCATACACTCGGGTCACTCAACTCTCTTGCCATCATATTTATTGCGAAGGAAAATCATCTGGCTGATAAGAAAATAGTGTCACTTAAAAATTAGGTGGTTCCCAATCAACTTGTGACAGTAATTGCTGTAATGTCCTCTTTGATTTAGATATAGTAATATCAATGTAATTGCCACTGGGAAAAAATTATAATGGCTGTTAATGATAACTAACACATAAATGGCAATGAACAGGAACATGTATTTTATATCAAATTTGACCATGGAGCCACAGTGAGAAGCCAGTGGTTTTCAGCAACCTGGCACAGGCCCTCAAGGAGCCAAGGCCCCCGCTCCTGGGGGTAAGCGGTAGATGGTGATGGGCGCCGGCAGTGAGGGCATCCCCAGCCTTCGGGCTCCAGGATGAGTCTCCAGGCCCCCCGTGAGAGGCTGATGGCCCAGAGTCACCACACCTGCTCTGCCCAGAGCTGGCATCCTGCTGGGCATTCGCCTGGTGACAGTCCTGGTGCCTTTCTTCATGCCAACTCCTTTGACCCCTCCTTTTGGGTACTGCTCCCTGCACTGAAATGGGGGTGTGAGGTCTGCAGGACACAACTGCTGCCCACTGGCCACAAACCCTGGCGAGCAAGCACCTGTGCTCTGCACACTGGCCCCTCCCACCAGCTCTGTTGAAGAAAGGAAGGAGCTGGGTAGAGAGAGAAGCTGGGTGGCCTCAAGTGCTCAGTATCCAGTGGGGCATGTCCTGGCCTACAGGAGCTGTGGGCACATGGTCTGGGCCTTTCTGAGTCACAGATATGTCCACAATCAGGGATGGGCCATTCATGGAGAAGAGGTATGGTGTCACGGTAGGTCTTGAGATGATGAATGGCCTGGATGTCATTGGGCTTCATGACCACCCTGCTGAACTTGTTAATGCCAATCATCACCGAGAGAGGATGGAGCCCCAAGGACACAGGACCCCAGACAGAGGACAGCTCAGAAAAGTGAGGGGCAGAGGGGATCCGCCGGGCCAAGGCTGAGTCAGGGACCTGGGTACCATCTAACCTGGTCTCCTTGGACATGGGAGCCTTGGCCTGAGCAGAGGCAGAAGTAGGGGCTGGGCTTTGCAGGGGCTTCCCAGTGTGTGCCCGGGTTGCATCCCTCTGGTGGAGAGAGTCTAGATCCGTCCACCTGAGGGCCTGGGAGAGGGCCTGACCATTGCACACTAGGACGTTCCATGGGAAACTCACAACAACAACAACAACAACAATAAATAATAGCAGCTACGACCCGTTCATATTGGAGTAGGGCACTACAGTATTTGCTTTTATTTGTGTGTTGCTTCACTCGTTAAAAAAAAAAAAAAAGCATCGCTGGCGGTTGCTACTGTTTGCCTGATTTTTCGGCAAGTAGTGGGCACAGAGAGGCTGAGCAATGTGCCCAAAGTCGGTGAGTACGTGGTGAAGCCAACTTTGGGATGAGGAAGTTGACATCAGTCTTATTTCTGTCCAACAGGAAATCATATATGGTTCAGGTGGGAGCTTCTTTGAAAACTCTGGCCTTGATGATCTACAAAGTCCCTACCAACTTAGAGGTGTCAATAATGGGAAGGTGATGGGAAATAGGAAGCAATAAAATGTTCAGAGCACAGGTGAGGCCAGGGGTCTACCATGCTCTGCCTAGAGCAGAGTGATTGGCAGCCCTGGGCATTAAAACACCACCCACATGCCCATGGAAAGGAAGCAGGTGGGAACTCTGCCCTGGTAATATAGTACTAATACATCTATCTCCCAGTGGAATCTGTCAGGCTTAGATACAACTTTTTTAAAAATTTCTAAAATCCTAAGGAGCAGATAAAATGGCTTTTAAAAATCACTGATCTCAAACCGAGAGGAAACAGATATGTAGGAAAAGGAAGAGCATTAAAGTCACCTCTCATAGGAGGGCCTGGGCAGGAATGAGACATATGCAAGACAAGGCCCAGGGCCACCTGCAGCAAGCAGTTTTGGAACTGACTCTGGCAGGGGGATGAGAAGGAAGTCCCAGGTACTGCACCCAGAAGCCAGCTTTGTTTGGGCTTGTAGTTCCAGATCATATGTAGTCCCAGTCAGCTCAAAATGCTCACACACAGCAGTAATTCAGTGTACAGTGGGCCTGACTGATAGTCCTCCATAAGTATGGCACAGAGAACATTAACTCTCTCTGAAGGAATTATGTTCATTTGAAACCTCAAAGAAAATGAGTGGCTTGTGTTTAGGAATACCTGACCATGAACTAGAACTGCCATGAACTGGAAGCAGGAGAAACAAAGAACAGAGACAGGCGTGCAAAGAGGCTAGGGATTAACAGGTACAGAGGAAATAACAATGTTTGCCACATTTAAATAAATGAATTAAAAGAAGCATTAAAATGACCTGGAATATTTTTAAAAGCTAAATATAATTTTAGGAAGTAAAAAGATATAAACACTTAAATTCACACTTCCATTAGTGGTTTTAAATGCTGAGTAGATATGGCCGCAGAGAGAATTCATAAACTGGAAAATATCTGGAGAAAATTGTCCAAAAATGTTATCACAGAGGGTAAAAGAAATGAAAAAGAAAATGTAAAATAATATACGTTTTGAAAGACAAGGATAGAATGAGACATTCTAACAGCTCTAAATACAGCTTTTACACAGATAAAGGGATTGTGAATGAGTCAGTATTTGAAAAAATAATCACTAAGAATTTTTCTGAATCTATGACAGGGTCAAGGGTCCAGGAAGGTCAACAATTCCCAAGCAGGAGAAATATAAAGACATTCACAACCAGACACATAATAGTGAAACCAAGAACATTAAACAGAAGAGGAGAAAGTCTGTGCAACAGCAGCAGACCAGAGCTAAGTTCTCAGGGGAAACCAAGGACATGTTCATAGGAGGGATGAAACTTTCAAAAGCTGAAAGGCCAGAGATGGTGCAAAATTCTAGGCCCATCAAAAATACTGGTCAAGAATCAGGACAAAAAAAATTTTTTTCAGACAAAAACTTAGCTAATTCATCACAAGCAGATTGCAAATTGTCAAGATTGCAAATTGTCAAGAAGCTGTACATAAGAGTGAGGAAATCAACCCATATAGAAGTGTGAAATGCAAGAAAGAAGAAAGAGCAAAGAAAACTGGAAGCATTTCAGTAAATGTAAACAAAAAGTACATTAAACCACAGTACCTCCGGAGGTCAAAAGTGTGGGGCACACCTGTCATCCCAGACTCAGGAGGCTGAGGCAGGAGGATCCCAAGTTCAAGGCCAGCCTGATACCTGGTCTCAAAAAGAAAGGGCTACAGATGTATCTCAGTAGTAAAGCATCCCTGGGTTCAATCCTCAGTATTACAGAGAGAGGAGAGAGAGAGAGGAGAGAGGGAGAGGAGAAAGGAGAGAGGAGAGAAGGAGAGGGAGAGGGAGAGGGAGAGGGAGAGGGAGAGGGAGAGGGAGAGGGAGAGGGAGAGGGAGAGGGAGAGAGAGAGAGAGAGAGAGAGAGAGAGAGAGAGAGGAACCAGGCAGGTTTTCTAGAGCAAGCCACTACTGATCCAGATCCAGAAACTTCTTCCAATCACTGAGGCTGTTTACTTGATCTTTCAGGAGAAAAATTCTCATGCAATTATGGCTCACAATCTTTTCAAACCTGTCCTTAAATATTTTTGACTAACACTGGGGATGGACAGCGTGGTCCAGCGAAGCGACTAGGGAAACCAGCTGAGTTCCAGCTGTGTGGACCTTCGCACTTCACCTTGGGGTAAATCTGAAACCCACCAGACTCCTTAACGAGTCTTGGGCCCCCTTTCTTTCCTATCACTGGAGTCACCTGTGTTTGGAGCCCAATAACTTGCTAAAGTTTAAAGGTGAGAAATCCGTGCTGTGCCATCAAAGGCTTTTGCTAGTTAGATCCATAAATTCCAGAATAGCTAGAAGCTTCCAGTTTCAATAGCACCTGTTGTTGCCCTCACTTCCAGGCCTGGGGGCATCCTTGCAAAGCTCCCAGCAGGCCAGCTTCCTCCTGCTGAATCACAGCTGGTCTGCAGCCTCCTCTGCAGCTGGGAGTGCCACAGCAAGGCTGAGCCTGAGCCTGAGCCTGTGGCTGTGAGGCCAAGCAGAGTCTGTGGTCCCCTTCTAACCCAGGCTGCACCTGGCTCAATGCAGAGCACAACCAGCCGTCTAAGATCCCAGAATCCCCACATCCAAGAAGCTCTGGACCCAGAGTGACCAGGTGTGAGCCCCCCCCCCCCCTTCCAGGAGACCTACTTCTAACTCCCAATGTGTGGGAGAAAACCTTCTGTTGCGGTAAACAGTGACCTGCCAGATCTGTCTTACCCTGATGCAGGATGGAGATCCAGCCTTGAGCATTCTTAAAAATAGGTGTAGGTTTGTGATTTCTTTCAAAAAACTGCCAAGAAAGCCCTGTGCTCAATTTCATTTGTGGGCTTCCCTTCCAAGCCAATCTATTCCTAAGGAAAGAGTAAAACAGCGTGGCTATGCGGGGTAGTCAAGTTTTTTCCAATTGAGATTTCTAAAACCGAAGTCAGCAGCTTACCTGAGATGGTGACACCCGTAGTCTGAGACCCTCTGAGTTTTCCCTGCAGCAACTTCATCTCCCTGGTGTTGGCTCCTGGTGCTGGTGTCAGGTCCTCCCCTCCTGTGCCCACTGTGGTGATTACAGGCTGCTCAGCCCATCCTCAGTCGCCCTCCTGTGACTTTCCCTGCTCTCCCCTCCGCCAAGCTGGCTTCCTTCTCTGCCTAGGTCAGACGCTTCTCCCACCCTTGGCCATTTCAACTATGCTACCTGCTGCAAAGTTTACTTCTCCTCCACCCTGGTATTCAAGGAGTTCCTTCCAGATGGTTCCCAGCACTTTCTGGGCCATTAGCATATGCACATGGAGATTAAGCTCCCGGCACAGGAACCTTTGGGGATGCTTCCAGGCCAGGGCTGTGACTGACCTCCACATCCAAGGATGCCTCAGGCCTTGCTCCTCCCTGACCTCCACCAGCCTGGCCTGTTGGCCTCTCCTCCCCGGCAGACCCTACTGCCATCATGCTTGACCATCCTGCCATCCCTCGGTCCCTTCCTGCCTGGCCACCCATAGAAGTCTTCACATTGCTTCATTAGGGAGGCCAGAGGCAATGCTGATGCTCCCCTGCCTGCACTGACCACCCAGGACTAGAAGAGGCTTTTTCCCTGGAGGGCGAGACCGTCAGTCCTCCATCTCACCCCTAGCATGTTCTGGACTCAGTCTCTCGGTGGCAGACTTCCTGGGACCAAAGGGTCATAAACACCTGTGGCAGAAGTTGGTGATAGGTTGGTGATTCTCTTGGAAAGTCTGCAAGCAAAGCCGAGGCAAGAATGTGACTGAATCTGTCCCTGCTATGCCATATTGGTTCTCAGTGCAAATGGAAGGGCCAGGCTCAGGGACATTTTTAGTGTAATGGGTTCTCAAATCTCTCATTAAAAGTCAACAGGGAAGTTGGATGAGGTGGTGTGCACCTGTATTTCCAATCTACTTGGGAGACTGAGGCAGAAGGATTGCAAGTTCAAAGCTAGCCTCAGTAACCTAGTAACATAAAAAGTAAAAAAAAGGCTACCTGGTCATGGTGACACATGCCTGCAATCCCAGGACTTGAGAGGCTGAGACAGGAGGATCACAGGTTCAAGGCCAGCCTCAGCAAGTTAGTGAGGCCCTTTACAACTTAGCAAGACCCTGTTTTAAAATAGGACTAAGGAAATAGCTCAGAGATAGAACACCCCTGAGTTCAATCTCTAGTAACACACACACACACACACACATACCAACACACACACAGGATATAGCTTAGTGGTAGAGAGCCCCTGAGTTCAATCCCATGTGTGTGTGTGTGTGTGTGTGTGTGTCTGTCTGTCTGTCTGTCTCTCTCTCTCTCTCTCTCTCTCTCTCACACACACACACACACACACACACACACACACAGACATTTAACAAGGAAATAAGATTTCTTGGTAATATCATCATAATTTTGTTCTTAACATTTAACTTTGACCTTGTTTAGAAACAGCAATGTACCTTTGGAAAAGAAAACATAAATCAATGCAGTGACTCACTGTTACCTGTATAATGGACAACTCTGCATTGGTGATGCTTTAGCAGAGCCTCGGGCCATCAAGACTGATGCTGAGCTGGGCTCAGGAGGGCTGGGTGCTCACCTGGAAAGAGAGGGAGGAGCACCCAGCCTCCACGGAGGCCGCCAGCTGGTCCACATTATCAAAGGTAAGGAGGGTCACATACTTAGGCCAAGCCTCTAGCCCTGCCTGACTTGTTCCCTACAAACCAAATCGTAGGGAACACTTAGAGCACAGATCAGTTGCTGAGGGCTAATTTAACAAATGACCAAATCATGGCTTAAAACAATAGAAATTTATTTTCTGACAGTCCTGGAAGCTGGAAGTCCAACCTCAAGGCATGCACAAGGCCACACCCTCTAAAAAGGCTCCAAGGTGGGGCCTCTTGTGTCTTCCAGCTGCTGGCGGCTCCTGGCAACCTTGAGCACTCTTTGGCTTGTGGCTACATCATCTCAGTCTCTGCCCCCCCCCCCACCTTGATCAGTGTGCGTGTGTGCAAATCTCTTCTGAGAAGACACTAGGCGCTAGATTGGGCCTCATTCTAATCCATGATGACTGCATTTTAACTTGATTACATCTACAAAGACCCAAGAAGGTCACATTCACAGGGACTGGCAATTAGGACTTTGACATATTTTTCCAGGACACAATTCTCCGCACTGCTGAGTACTTTTTACATGCCAGACAATTTCCCAGGCTTTTCTCTGAATCGCTTCACACCACCCTTCCAACAAGCCTGAGTTGGGAATCCCCACTTTGCAGTGGAGAAAACGGAGACAACAGCAAGCCAAAGTCAACCGCCCCAGACCACACGGCCCCTGACCATGACCCCCTGACCACACGGCCCCTGACCACACGGCCCCCTGACCACACGGCCCCTGACCACGGCCCCCTGACCACACGGCCCCCTGACCACACGGCCCCTGACCACACGGCCCCCTGACCACACGGCCCCCTGACCACACGGCCCCTGATCACACGGCCCCTGACCACACGGCCCCCTGACCATGGCCCCCTGACCACACGGCCCCCTGACCACACGTCCCCCTGACCACACGGCCCCCAGACCACACGGCCCCCTGACCACACGGCCCCCAGACCACACGGCCCCCTGACCACGGCCCCCTGACCACACGGCCCCCAGACCACACGGCCCCCTGACCACGGCCCCCTGACCACACGGCCCCCTGACCACACGGCCCCTGACCACACGGCCCCCTGACCACGGCCCCCTGACCACACGTCCCCCTGACCACACGGCCCCCTGACCACACGGCCCCCAGACCACACGGCCCCCAGACCACACGGCCCCCAGACCACACGGCCCCCTGACCACGGCCCCCTGACCACACGGCCCCCTGACCACACGGCCCCCTGACCACAGCCCCCTGACCACACGGCCCCCTGACCACACGGCCCCTGACCACACGGCCCCCTGACCACACGGCCCCTGACCACGGCCCCCTGACCACACGGCCCCCTGACCACACGGCCCCTGACCACACGACCCCTGACCACACGGCCCCCTGACCACGGCCCCCTGACCACACGGCCCCCTGACCACACGGCCCCCGCCGCAGAAGGAACTGTCACACCCAAGTCTCTCTAGCTGCCCAAATCGCGCTCTCAACTATGAGGCCGGATGCAGAAGCTGGAAACTGCAAACTAGTACAGCCCAGTTTTCTAGGTCAAATGAGAGGCCAAATCTGGAATTAGAACACAGAAGAAGTGGGAGCAACGGCTTGTGAGGGTGGTCTTAGCCTATGAGGACTAAGCTGTTCCAGTGACAGCCCATTTCCGGAAGGGCCTTCACAAAAGCCCCCACCCACCCCACCCTAGGCACCTGCCTCGTAAATCATCGTCCCAAATGGTCTTCTCCTTTCACCAAGCTTAGGAGCAGGAGGGGTCAAGGCACCGTCCCCTTGCTCTCCGGACCATCCCTCTCTCCCACCTGGCCCCCTTCCCGGTCTAGGCACGCCTATCAGTAGAGCTTGCCCCTTTCAGCCCTTTGCTGACCGGACTGTATTGCTAACTAAACTAATTAATCACAACAGATTAATAAGACTGACAAGGTTAGAGAGGTGACATTCTCCGAAATCTCTGATTGGTGTGAGTGCACGTATTTTTTTTTTTTTAATCCCTGCAGCAATTTATTTTCTGTATGGCGAAGTTTCTCCGAGAGTGTCCCAAAATGTAGTCAAGGTTAAGTGTACCGTGGGCTTATTCAATATTTATGATTCTTTTATTTGTATTACTAGGACTTTTTAGGGACTCCAAAAGGTCCATTAATCAAACAGAGTGACAAAATGAGCCATTTGACAATTGGAACAAGAGCTGAATGTTATTATGATTACATATACGTCTATTTGGGGTCCAGGCATGTAAAAGCTTACGGAAACTTCATCAAGCGTTCCTGACTAATTGTAACCCAGTGTCATCCACTCATTTCCCTGGATCTAAGAATCCTCCCCGGTGACTTAGCAGTGTCCCCAGCGAGTTGGCTTCACGAGAGCCACGTTCCTGGGGAAGCGTGGTGACACGGGGTGCTCAACTATGTGGGGACTGCCGGTGGACAGTCTTCACGGAGCTGACAGCTCTGAAACACAATTATCAGTATGATCTGCTTACGAATACATCATCGGCTCCTGCTTCTGAAGACAAAAACTCGCCGCGACACACAAAGGGAAAGGGGTGATGAGGCGCCATCATATTCCTGCAGCCTCGTAACTGTAAATTGAAGAAAATTATTTTCTTTGCCTCCAGCTCATTGGCATATAGGCAGCATTATATTATAATTTCATAAGCATAAATCCTTTGAATAAATTTCAGAAGAATAACTGAATTAGAAATGCAAGTAAAGTATCTACAAAGCTCCACTGTACAAGAGGCAAGAAGCAGAGAAAAAGGGAAGCCCTCTCTGGGGTCCAGAGCCTGGGCGGCCAGGCTGGAGCAGGCCGCTTTAACCCCTCCATGCCCAGTGGAGAACAGAGCATCCCCCACTCTGCTTCTCCAAGTCACGTTCCAACGAATTTGAGTCGTAATTCATCATAAATTAGTTTTGGAGAAACAACAGGCTTGGGGCACGTTATAATTATTGTTATTTGTTTATTTATTATCATGTTAACCATTATTTATTATTATGAGGCGCATATGTGAGACCACAGAGGTTGCTCCCTGCAGTTTCCTAGCAACACGCCCGGGAGTTCTTCACGCACAAGTTACCGATGGCTGGGCTCCGGGAAGGGCGGGCCACAGGAGGTGGCCTTGGGCTCGGCATGCCCCTGTCCCCGTGCTTTCCTGAAGGGACCCAGGGTGATGGCCTGTCAGATGTCTGTCTGGCATTGAGGGATGTCTCACTATCTGCAGAGCAGATTGTTTGCAAACAAAGGCAAAAGCCTGGCCCCACCGAAGACCAGGAGCTGGCCAGAGTTCAACAAGAATTTCCTTCCAAGAGCCTTTCTTGGTACTCAGGGCAGCTGGTCCCCAGACACTCTCCGCCTGCCGAGCTGCCTCTGGTGGGGGTGAAGAGGGGAGCCTCCGTGGGTGGCACAGCCCCACTGTGTACTCTAGGGCCACCTTAGCTCCGCTGCCATGTGCCTCTCTCTGATGGACCTGCATCCCTCATGGGGATAGCAGATTCCAGCCCAGCTGTCTTCCAAGAGCCACCAGGGAATGGTGGGGCCGGGGAACAGGGCCCTAAGTTCAACTATGCTCAAACCAGCCAGTCCGCACTCAAGAGGACAAATGTCTGCCAGCAGAGTCCTGTGTGTACTAGGACAACGCCATGAAGGACTAGAGCCCCACTTCCTGCGTAGAGAGCTTCCCTGGGGTACACGTGCTGGAACCAAAGGCAGTGGCTGCGCGTCCCTCCTGCCATCCACAGGCATTCTCCACAACTCTCCCACAATTATTTTCTCTTCTGATTAAAATATTTCTGGCAAAGGGGCATGGTGATGGCCACACCCCCTTGTCACTGTACCAGTATTGGGAATGGCCTAGGAAGATTTGAGAAAGCTCTGATTATTAATAGATATATTTCAGAAATAATTGTGTCAAAATGGCAGACCTGGAGAGAGAAAGGCTTGGCTTCAGTCAGGAAGCAAACAGCTACTGAAACTTAGATTGACTTAGTTAAAAGTAATTAGCAAGTCAATAGGAGAGGGGAGCTAGGCCTTTGCTATCTAAAGACAGATCTACATGATGAGATAAGCCAGCTAGGATAGAGGACCTTCATGAAAGGAGACACCTTGCCACACCTTGCTGGGGGAGGTACCTTACAGGGACTTTTACTAGTCAGAATTATGTAAACAAGATGGAGGTCATGGGTATTCTTAGAAAGTCCCTTCCACTTGGGGTGGTGAATTGGCTCAGACCACCCCTCCATGCCATTCTGGCATGGGGCTGTACCTATCTTCTGTATTTCTATCTTTTTAATAAATGTACCAGTATTGGGAATGGCCAAGGAAGATTTGAGAAAGCTATGATTATTAATATATTTCAAAATTTGGGTGGAGGGCAAATCTGTGCAAGGACTTGGTTTCTGTCTAAAAGCAGGCAACAATTCCAAAGTAAATTAACCTAGCTAAAAGCAATTAACCAGTCAATAGGAGAGGAGAACTAGGCCTATCTCTATCTAAAGACAGATCTTAGTTGAAGAGAACTAGGCCTTTATCTAAAGACAGATCTACATGATTGGATAAGCTAGCTAAGATGGTAGGACTGTCGACCTTCATGAAAGGAGACACCTTGCCACACCTTATTGGGGGAGGTACCTTACAGGGTTAAGGGGAGGTACCTTACAGGGACATTCACTACATCGGAGTCAGGCAAACAAGATGGAGGTCATGGGTATAAAAGGCCAAGTCCACGTGTAATCCCTTTGGTGTATTCATTTTGAGTCACCCCCCCCCATGCCATCTTGGCATGGGGCTGTATTTCTATTTTCTGTATTTCTATCTTTCTAATAAACTTCTTTAAATCTTCAGCAACTGTCCAAGCTATGCATATTTATTCTTAGCTTAGGACAAGAACCCACGGTAATTTTCTGTTTGGGGTCGCCTTTGGCTTTTGTTATGGTTTGGGGGAAAGTGTGTCCAGGACCCTAACAGGGGTCCCCGAGATCAGTTTCTCCACAACCATATTCTCCCAATCCGTAACAATAAACTTCTTTAAATCTACAACAAGAGTCTGGGCTAAAGTGTATTGACCCTTAGCTCAGGACAAAAACCCGCGATTTTTCTGTTTTTCTGTTTTTTGGGTTTTGTTGTGGTTTGAGGGGGATTGTGTCCGGGACCCTAACAGGGGTCCCCGGAAACAGTTTCCCTTAAACCATAACATTCCCAAACCATAACATATTTAACCGTAACAGTTACCACAGGGCCATGGTACAGAACCCACATGGTACCTCCCCCCTCACCACCACCACTGGACTCTAGAATTCCTTAGGAACGAATTTTGTTCCTGCTAAACTTTTAATCTTATTTTTATTATTTATTTATTTATTTATTTATTTATTTATTTATTTATTTATTTATTTTGGTGGTACTGGGGTTCCTGGAAGCCCTTCTACCTCCGGGCTACACTCCCAGACCTATTTTTTTTTTTTTAAACAGGGTCTCTTACGCCAGGGCGGCTGGCTTCGAACCTGCGAGATCCTCCTGTCTCCGCCTCCCAAGCGCGGGGATTACAAGCGTGCGCCACCACGCCCGGCTTAAACTTTTAATTTTAAAATAATTAAATTGACAGAGAAATTGCAAAGACAGGACAGTCCCACATGCTCCACCCCAGATCCGCAGCTTCTCTTCCTGTGAGTTAGCAGAACAAATGCGTGTTATTTACTGAAGTCCATGCTTTGTTTAGATTTCCTTTGCTTTTGTCTGAAGACATTTTCTGTCCCAGGACCCAACCCAGACACATCGCCTTTGTCTTCAGGTCTCAGTAGGCTCTTCCTGGCTCAGACGGTGCTTGATGTCCTTGACGATTTTGAGAACCAGTATAGAATTTTGTAGGATGTCCTTCAATTGAAGTTTGGTGTTTTTCTCATGTTTAAACCATGTTTGTGGGTTTAGAGGGAAGACCACAGAGGTAAATACCATTTCATCACCTCCTATCAAGGAAAAGGACATCGGCTGAAGGGCCAACCTCAGGGTTGTCCTTGATCACCACCCGAGTACCATCTGTCAGGTTCCTACACTCTACCGGGCCCTCTCCTTTCTTCTTTTATACTTTGCTTTATTGGAAGAAAATCAGCCCATGCTGATGGACGTCTGTTCTAGCTCCTCCAGGGTAGGGAATCTACATCAGTTTTTTGAAATTCTGCATGGAATATCTATCTCTTCTCCATTTACTTATTGATGTATAGCAGAGTAAAACTATCTTATATTTTCAAATTTTCTGGTCAACATTCTCACAGTCATTATTTAAAGATAATGCCATCCATGTAACTTAGAAAAAAGATTTGTTTTCTTATGGTTTCAGGTCCAGTCCATATTGTTAAGTTGGGTCCTGCACTCATGTGACTTTGTGTCACATGACCTCTGCAGGGCAAGGGAGGGGCTGAAACCCCCGCGAGAATTGGGCATTCCCGCGAGTAAACCCCCATCTCGCGAGATGCATGCCTTTAAAAGGAGAGCCCGCGTCCTCTAGCTTCAGACAGGCGCGCGGGCCCCACAGTGCCTCGCCCTGATCCCCGGGAGAGCCATGCCATTAAAACTTTACATGCCACGTGTACCGGACCTCTCTCGTGTTTTTCACACTCTGCCGTACTCACTTATTTTTATTTTACTCGCATTTAATTTTTTATTTTACTTATCATTTTATCCCGGCCTTTTGATGGTAGGGATAATGGATGACGTTGGACCCTCTAGCTTCTTCCTGCTGTCAAGGGGCGTCGTCAGGGGCCCCGGGCCGGGAGGAGTCGGGAGTCCAGTCCCCCAGAAGGGGGTGCAGGTGGGTGCATAGCTGCAGTGCGAATTGGAGGTTACCCTGGACAGCTTAGTGATGTGCGCTTGAGGAGGCTTGAACAGGCAAGGGCTATTAAAGAAAAAAAACAAATCATGAGATTGAGCAGGCGACCAAAAAGGAGACTGGCTTACTCAGTACCTGGAGAGCTACCCTGAGCTGGCAAAGAGGATGGAGGTTGAGGGATCCAGGAGCCATCAGTCTTCAGCCAGGCTGAGTAGGGCCAGCGGCAGGGCCTGGTCTGGAAAGGTGCTCCCCCTGTGTTGAGGCACCTGGGGCTCACCCTTTTCCAAGGGCACTGTTCCAGTGGCCCTCCTGGCCACACGCCGAGCAGTCTGATTGGTAGGCGTGGCTTTGCCCCACTTGAGGCAGGCTCCTGGAGGTAGTTGTTGTTGCAGTCCTCCACACCTAGGTGGCGCTCCAGGGGGCTGAGCCGCCACCGCCAGCCAAAGGGCAGCTACCAGGGATCTGCTTTTTGGCAAAGTCGGAGTGTATGCTCCATTTCCGCCTGTTTCTCTCTGGAATTAAAACTTAGATGCTATGTTAAGGTTCTGTCAGCTGTGACGGACCTATACTCACAAAGAGCGCGTCCCGGGGCTGGTGTCCAGCAAGAATGGCAATGCAGACTCCCCACGGGCAGAGGGTGTCGCCCCAGCCCCGGCGTTTCCCACAGCACCTAGGGCGCGCCCACGCGGGCCGCCCAGCAAAATTGCAGTCTGGCGCGGGCCAAGATGGTGACTGTGACATCACCAGGCAGTGACTACGCGCCATCACAAAATGGCAGCTGGCGGGAAAATAAATGGAAGCTGATGGGGGAGAGCATTTGGAAGGATACCAGACCGCTTATAAAAGTTCCTAACTATTCCTGGGCCACCGCAACCTATTTCCCAACTCGTATCAAGGCAGACAGGCTCTCAGAGCATCTGCTAGTATAAAGGTTCGACTCCCCATAATTGGTTCGCGGGCGGAAACGAAGAACAGGAAATGGGCGTCCCCGATTTCCCTGCTCAATCGTTCGGAAACAGAGGTTAAGAGATAGGGAAGAACGTCTTCATTCCTTCTCAAAACCGGAGGATGACCTGGTCATCCGCAGCGTGGTCCCAGTGGACCGGGGGACAATGGGTCACCAAGCGCTTGGATTTTTAGGTCCCAGTGGACCGGAAGACCCAAGTCCGGAACCCGCTAACCAAGGGAAGGAGGCAGTTTACCGGAGTGAAGTGTTGCCAGCCAGCGCTGGCTGCGACAGAAGCGCTGAGAAGCTGCTGGGGGCGTGGTGGAGCTGGGGCGCGTGGATGCCGGTGGCTGGTGTGGACGGCACTGGCGGCTGGCGCAGGTGGGATCAGTGGGGGTGCGCAGGCGCCATGGCTTGCCGGGCCCACGGCGTGGAGACAAAATGGCTTCCAGGCACACGCCAGATGCTGAGGCTGGGCCCCGAGGAGCACCGCCAGTGAGCCTGGCTCGGGGCGGGTGGGGCAAACCGGCCAGAGGTCCCGGCGGTGACCGGAGAACCAAGCTGGAACGGTGCTTTAGGAGGTACAAGCGGCAGGCAGAGGTCCTGGCCCGCGCAGGCGGTTGGCAGGCAGAGCAAGTGCCAAGCTGCCTGGCTCGGGCCAGAAAGATGGCCGCCGACTCCTAGGATTGGTTAGGAGTGGAAAGTGGGAGGGATTAAAGATTGTGAGGCCTCCAGTGAGGCCATGAGGTGGGAGGGGTTAAAGATGGCGAGGCCTCCAGTGAGGCCATGAGGTGGGAGGGGTTAAGGATGGCGAGGCCTCCAGTGAGGCCATGAGGTGGGAGGGGTTAAAGATGGCGAGGCCTCCAGTGAGGCCATGAGGTGGGAGGGGTTAAGGATGGCGAGGCCTCCAGTGAGGCCATGAGGTGGGAGGGGTTAAGGATGGCGAGGCCTCCAGTGAGGCCATGAGGTGGGAGGGGTTAAGGATGGCGAGGCCTCCAGTGAGGCCATGAGGTGGGAGGGGTTAAGGATGGCGAGGTCTCCAGTGAGGCCATGAGGTGGGAGGGGTTAAAGATGGTGGGGCCAAGATGGCGGCCCTCCAGTGATTCCACGTGTGCAAGATGGCGGGCCAAAGCTGGCGACCCCCCCCCAGTAATCCCATATGGCTGCTTACCGGAATGGCCAGGCCCAGGCAGCAGGGGTGGGCAGGCACAGGGTGAAGGGCGCCAGGGCGCGAGTCCGAGTGGAGGAACCAGCTGGAGCGCGGGCTGAACTTGGCGGGCTGGGGGCTGTTTAGCAGAGTGGCGGCCGCCTAGATGGAGGAGGCAGGCGGCCCCGGCAGGCGGGTCTAAGCAACGCCAGGCGTGGAGAAGACATAGGCGCACGGCGTGGCGCAGTCCGCGGGCGGCGCGTTCCCATTCCAGCGGCGGGCGGCGTGGGCAGGCGGGAACGGCGGTTTTAGGAGGTCCAAGCGGCAGGCAGAGGTCCTGGCCCGTGCAGGAGGTAGTCCACGCAGGCACGGGGCGGCAGCGGCGGCAGTGGCAGGAGTAACGCCTGCAAGCGGAGCGCTGGTGTGGGACCTTGCAGTCAGCTGCTGGCGGGTCGGAGAGTCCGGGGCTCAAAAAGAGAGTAAAAATAAAAAGAGAAAAAAGGAAAAAAACGAAAAAAAAAGAAAAAATGGGGAGGGACCCAAGAGTTCTCCCGGTTCGGCACCAAATGATAAGTAAAATAAAAAATTAAATGCGAGTAAAATAAAAATAAGTGAGTACGGCGGAGTGTGAAAAACACGAGAGAGGTCCGGTACACGTGGCATGTAAAGTTTTAATGGCACGGCTCTCCCGGGGATCAGGGCGAGGCACCGTGGGGCCCGCGCGCCTGTCCGAAGCTAGAGGACGCGGGCTCTCCTTTTAAAGGCATGCATCTCGCGAGATGGGGGTTTACTCGCGGGAACGCCCAATTCTCGCGGGGGTTTCAGCCCCTCCCTTGCCCTGCAGAGGTCATGTGACACAAAGTCACATGAGTGCAGGACCCAACTTAACACATACGAGGCCAGGGGCATGGATCTCAGGGCATGGCGGCAGGAGGTGGAGAGAGAGAGGATGTGGGCTCTGCTCCTCATATCATGGAGGCTGGAAGCAAAAGAGAGTGAGCAGGGGGAACAGGGACGGCATATAATTCCCAAGGCTGCACCTCCAGGGATTGGCCCCTGGTCACGGCCCACTGACCCAGGCCACAACCCAGAACAACCCGTTACAATGCTGGGATTACAACCCTCATGACTCATTCATTAATAAATGAGCTCTTTCAGGAGCGTTTCATATCTAACTAAAATAAGATATATCCCAATACTTCATTTTCTTGTTCAAATTGTTCCAGCACAGCCACTGGCAGCTTTGTCTGTCATTCCTGTGGCTGTTTGCCATGCCCACATCGTCATGGAGTATGGAATTCTTGCCTGTAGCCCGTGCTTACTTCCTAGCACTATGGGATGCTCCAGCTCATCTCCTGCATTTCTCCCCCCAGCCCCAGAACCAGCCACTTCTCCACAGAACCCTGGCTCCTGTCACTGAAGTATGGAATTAGCCCAGTATCAGGGCTCAGGGTGCTGCCTGCTAATGGGGCTGGGTAGCTTTAAAAACCCTCATATTACAGCTGCAGCTGAGACCAGCGATCCAACTCTCCAGAGGTTGAACCCAAACATCAGTATTTTTAAGGCTTACTCTACATGTCAAGAGCTTTCTGTGTTGATATTTAGAAGTGTTTGCTTCCAGGATAAAACAAAGGTCTTAAAATACATAACACAAGCTGAATTTAAAACTAATCTAGTAGGAAAAGAAATCGCTACAAATAACGGACTGACAGGTATCATTTCTTAGGCACTTAGAGAGATGGGTGCTACAGCCAAAATTGCTAGGGATCTACCAAGATCTGCCCTCCCCTTCCCCCTAATCACAGCAGACTCAGCATCCAGCTTTCCCCTTGGCAGGTGTAGTCAGAGAATCGCCCTGCAGGTCAGGCGAAGGATGTGAGCAGGGGTGCTCCTCTGGGTCTAGGTCTCAGCCAGCACCTGTCTCACCCTGGTCCCCCTTCCTCATTAAATGTATGACCACGCGGAGAAGGACACAACCCCAAGAAATGGCACAACAACGATCTGACATCCTGGACAGAAGCTGGACCCTGAGCGGCTTTGTCGGAGCAGAAGGACTAGAAAGCCTGGAACCTTAGGCCCTGTGGGCTTGACCCCAGCTTGGGACTTTGCATATGCCCAATCACAGCACAAGACCATCAGCTCTCCCAGCTCTTAACCAGGGGCCCCGCTCTTAAGGGCCGCAGCTCTAACAGGTGCCCCAGCTCCTCCAGTGTGCTAGCTCTTAGAGGTATCCCAGATCATATGGAGCTCTGGAATCTCAGAGTCAGTGCCTCCCCAGCTGAGACACCCTGTGAATCTGAGAGAGTCCCTGTGAGAAGTCCCTCCCTCCTGGCTCAGTCAGACCCCTGGTTGCTCCCCACTGAAACCTGCTCTGTCTCTCATGTGACTGTTGCATGCATCAGAGAGAGGAGACCACGGCTGACCATTGGCCACTCCATCAGGAGGTGGCAAGGAGGAACAACGGTCCTCTTCCTTAGGGTTCTACTGGCAGGTGCTACCTTAGAGGTCTTCACGGGGCCACACTGCTGTCTTAACCACAGAGTGGGATGGCTGAGACGACACTGGGGAGGTCTGCAGAATCCAGGGGCCAGTCACACCCTCAAGTCCTGGCCTTGGGGCAGCTCAGGGAGCTTCAGCAGGACCTGCAGGCAGGCCACCAAAGTGATATGTCTCCATTTGTAGACCATTAAGTTCAGAATCTTGGGAAAAAGCACCCTATTGGCCCGCCCACCTTTGGCTAAATCAGCCCCAGCCAGAAGGGCAAGGCCACAGGGCAGATGAGGCCACCAGGTGAGTTAGTATTAGTTGAGCGGCCCCTGTAGGTGTCCATGTAATTAATTAGCAGATACTATCCTTAAGACAGAGCTAATAACGACCCAATCACATTAACAGCAATAGCTTTTCACCGAGCAAGTATTACAGGCTTGGAACTTCAGAGACACCGTGTCCTTTAACCTTCCAGACAACTGTATGAAGTAGGCATTGATAGTCCCACATAGATGATAGAGCAGGCCGGCAGAGGTCCACGCTGCTCCCAGTCACCAAGAAGCACTCTGCAGGACAAGAACTCAAAGACACAGTCCCTGGCTCTAGAATCGACCGTGGCCTTAGAATGCGGGGCTGGCAGGCACAACCCAGGGCTGGCCTCTGAGGATGCAGCTAGAGCCGTTCCTGTCTAGAGCTGTGAGACGAAGCATCAACTCTGCATCCCTGCAGCAGGGCATGGGGCCCTGCATGAGTGAGCCCTGGACAGCCCACTGCCCACACATGCAGTACTGGTGCCGTTCCCCCGCACCACAGCGTTGGAAGCCTTCAGGGCTCGCTGCAAAGCCTGGCCTGGGCCACCAGGCCCAGCTCATTCCTCACATTCTCCACTCGGGTAACTCTCATGCTCCAAATCCTTGCTGGCTGGATTTGGCTCCACACTGAGGTAATGTTGCCACTGCCACCAACCTGTGGTGAGGACTTTTCTCCTGATTGGGCCTGGGGTGGGCTCCTCATCCCGGCTGGGTTTAGTTGACTTGCAGCTAAATGCTACCCTGCCTCATTATGGGGAGAACCGTTCCCACTCACATGCCCCACCATCTGGAGAAGACAAGTCTCCTTCACCACTGCTCCCTCCGGCGATAGAGACATGAAGAGCCTGCACAAGCAGTGAGCACCTCAGACCACGCCTGTGTCCTCTGGTCCTCCGTCCCCTCAAAAGCAGGGCGGCCACCAGGCTTGCTGCAGCCAAGGCAACACGGGTGAAGACCAGGGGTCCCTCCAGGTGGGCCTTCAACGCTGGCAGCTCACTGCTGCTGCTCGGGTTCCTGTCTGGGCTTTCTGGGAAGCCAGGGTCTTGGATGGATTGTGGGTCAGGGCCCTTGTGGGATATGCTGCCTCTATGTGAACACACTGTGGGAGTTAGAAGAAAACACCGTGGCATCGAGACCCTGAGACGCTGGGGCTCTTTGTTACCAAGGCGTAACCTAGCATGCACATGAGCACAGTGCCACGCAGTGCCTTCTCAGAACAGCCAGGCTCTTGCTCACCGAAAGAAAGGGCTCCCAATAACGAGGCTCAGTAGCCTGGTGTGGTAACGTCTTATGTACTCTAGCCTAGCTCTAGGGTGCAGTATAATTCCGAGCAAATGGGTCTATGCGCTAAGGCATAAAGTATGAACTTTCCTTGGAAGCAATTTTTCTTGCTCTTATGAAAGCTGTTAATTTTGCTCATTGGAAATAGGCCAACTCAGCTCTGTTCACCAGAGCATCCGTGCAGAATTCGTCCAGCAGTGCTTCCGAGAGCCACCTACGGTGCCGTCTCAGAGATTGGGTATTCTCTTAATGAAAAGATCGTCAGGCAAGGGGGGAAAATACCTTTCCTTTCTTTCTTCCTTTCTCTTTCTTCTCTTAAAAAAAAAAAAAACTCAGGATGATGTTGTGATTAACTTGCCTTTCGCAGTGTAGTGGATATGACAGTCAACCAAATTAATCCCATTATGCAAAACCCAGTTCACAAATGGGTTTGCATTTTTGCAAAATTATGTCAATTTCCCCATAAATTGGAGAGGCTGTGTCAGTTTTCTGAACTGCACAGAGATGCTCCCCCATGTTGTATGTCTGTATCCCTCTAATTCAGAAAGATACAGATTTTAGCTCTGTGGCACAAATTAGGATTCATAACTTTAATGCTGATATTTTTGTTTACATGAGGCTTGCATGAGAATTACCATTCATTTTAGGATTCATCTGCAATCTTCTTCCACATCAAACTCATCGTGGTGGGGAGAAAAGAGCATTCAGAGCTTGGAAAAAATGGTTAAAACAAAATCCTTAATTATTTTGATATTAAGAACATGATTCATTTTCTTTTCACTTCTTAAACAGCCAGGCGCCTGCAGCCCTCTCTTGAGTCTCTGCCTCTCTGCTTCTCTCTCTCTCTTTCTCTCCTCTCTTTCTCTCCTCCCTCTCTCTCTCTCTCTCTCTCTCTCTCTCTCTCTCTCTCTCTCTCTCTCTCTTTCTGCATTCAAGTGGTTGGACAGCAGAGACAGTTTCCCAACTGCCATCCTCTTGGCCAGCCGCAGACAGGCTGATGGTGGCCAAATCTGCTTGGCATTGACTGCGATCTGCGAATTCCCTATAACTGGACCAACTTGTCAAATTAAGCCCACTCCAGCACTGAGCCACAGAGCAGCCAGGATCCGGAAAGCTCTGCACTCTGACCGGGTCACGAGCCCTTGGAGTCTCACATCTGCTCGCTGGACGCTGGCGCTCACCTTGGTTCATTTCGAATGCAGCAGCCCCCTCCCTCCAACCTGAACACTGCCTCCTCTCTGTCTCGCTGTCTTGTAAAGGGAGAAAGAAAAAGCTTCCTTGTTTTGAAGGCTGGCGCTCCCAGGGCTAAATTACTTACTGAATTCAGAAAATCTATTTTTTAATGGTTATTCTTTCTTTGCGTAGCACTTTTTATTCCAGCGATGCTTTCTTGAACAGCGAGTTGTTGACTTTTTATGCTTTAGATTTATTAGACATGTGTCAAGTTGTCAACCTCCTACCGCTTGCATTTGTGTCCACCTTGCAAACAGCAGGGAAAAATACTTTTTTTTTTCTATGAACGTTCACTTCTTGGCAGTTCTGAAACAAATTTTTGAACAGTTGCTGTTCCTATTGATAGCAATAGTTTGATGTTTAAAAAAAAAACCAAGGTTTTATTTTCCCCTAAATTTTTGACATGTTCTGTCATATCATATCATATCATACCCTGATGAATCAAAAACAAAAAAAAGGGAGGGCACCGCCCGCACCGTTCACATATATCATGAGCCTTCACCGAACACCCACCCATCTGTTCTCTGCTTCCATCCTTTTGTTCTGTCTCCAGGGCTGGTATTCCTCCATAAAACGCACCCTTGCTCCTTCTAAGACACCACAGTCTCCCCGGCCAGGCGCCCTAATCTTTGTAAGAAATAGTTTCAAGGAACTAGGAGATACATATTTGCCTACTGCTGGGTGGCTGGAATTTAGGTACACCCATGAAATCAGACGCAAACAACAAAGATTTTAAAAAGGGGAGACTAAACAAATCAAGTGAGCGCCCAATAGCCTCGGGCGTGTGTCACCCAAACGTGCTGCCACTGAGAAGCGGCTTCTCCCAGGGCTTTTCCCGCCCCCTGGCGTGGCTGCCAGGATCTCCTCTGCAGCTGCGAATCCAAGTCCCGAGGCGGGGTCTCCAAGGTCCTCCCCAAGCCAAGCCAAAGCCTGCCCTGGTGTCCGCAGGACTTCCAGGAGGGGGGTGGGACAACGGTGGCCCTACAACTCGCACCCTCCCCGCTCTGGCCCTGGTCCTCCTTAACACAGCCGCAGAGCAGCCTGGTGGGGGCCCACCCGGGCACCCCACCTCCCCAGCCCTGTCTGCACGGCCTGTGCCGCTTTCTGGGGACCAGGTTTCAGAAAGGGCCACTTACCTTGTTCTATGAAGGTCACAGGCGCTCAGGACGACTTACACAGGGGTGTGATGTGGCCACTGCGTGTGTGGCCTGGCCAAGGGAGTCATCATGAATGAGACTGGCTGCCCACACTCAGGGACAGGCCAGGACACGGGCATGGCTATATCACGAAGCACAGACAGGCTCTTCGTCCAGGTGGAGCACAGAAATGGGGACCCCTGGGCAGGACCAGCCAGCTCTGCGGAGTTGAATATGGTTGTGGAGCTGGGACTCCTAGAGATGTGTAGTCTGCAAGGAGCACTTGAACAGGCGCATGCGCTGTGCGTGAAGCGTAGAGCGAGGAACAGGCGCATGCGCTCTGCGTGGAGCGTAGAGCGGGGAACAGGCGCATGCGCTCTGCGTGGAGCTAGGAGGGCTATGTAGGGTCTCGGGCAGGAAAGTAAACTGAGGGTAGCACTTTAGTTATGCAACACAAGGAATCGAGCTTGGGTTTTTTTTTCTTCTTAGTGATACTTGATCTCCTCATTCATCCACCTAGAGCCACCTGGAGAGCCCACCCTCCAACAGCTCAGGGCAGTTTGCAGGACGCCACCTGTATGGTCGTTCAGGTCTCCAGCTCAAAAGGACCGTGCTTGGCTTAATGCTCTCCACATTTGACTTAATGCTCTCTTGTCCTTTTGAAATCGTGTTAGTTGTGGCTTTGAACGTGTGCTTTGCCCCCGAAGCCCAACGGGACACTGAGCAGAGGCAGTAGATATATGGTGCCCGCTGTGGATTTGCCTGCTCTGCGCTGCATTGGCAGGGTCCAGTGAGCCTGGGATTACAAGGGCCCCTGCGAAGAGGGATCAGGGAGGCCGTGAGCAAGGGCCGAGGGAAGGTCTGAAGGCAAAAAGGGGGTGAGGACTGTCTTAGAAAAGCCTCATCATGGCTCGCGGTGACACTTCTTGTCTTAGCTGGAAAGGATGATGATGGCGTTGAGGACAGAGAAGGGTCCTTGTCCTTTCAGTCCTTTCCTACTAACAAGGGCGCCCAAGGGAGAGGGTGTTGGCTGCAGCCAGCAGGCGATGGGTGGGGCTACTCAAGCCCTTCCAGAGCCGGTCTCACCACCACATGCCCCAGATGCTGGGGTGAAGCTGCAGGGCATGTTTCCTTGCTGGGTTTGTCTTGCTTTGGTCTCATTCCTTCTTTACACACTTCTGTTCCTCTCTTTTGGACTGGGAGTGTTTACTCTGTGAGATTTTATATTGGATGTAGATAATTTGCTTTTGGATTTTTTTGAGTTTGCCTCCGTTTTGGAAGAGACCTTGGCCTTGGCCTTCTGAGTCATGCTGGGGCTGCTAAGAATGTAGGGGTTCCTGGGGTGCACTGAACGTAGTTTGCACTGGGAGATGATGAACATGAGCTTTGGAGGCCAGGGCGAAGTGTTACGGTTTGAGGCTGAAATGTTCCCCAAAAGCTCCTATGTTGAAAGCATGGGCCCCCGATGCAGCAAGGGTTCAGAAGTGGGGATTTTAGGCAGTAATTATAGCAAGAGGGTGCTGACCTCATCCGTGGATTAATCCATTGATAGCTAAACTAATGGGAGGTGGGACATGGGAAGAAGTCTAGGGGCCTGCCCTGGAAGAGTTTTCTCCCCAGCTTTTCTTTCTCCCTCCTCCTCCTCCTCCTCCTCCTCCTCCTCCTCCTCCTCCTCCTCCGCTATAACCACCTTTCCACCACTGCACTTTGTCTCCATGAGATTTCTGCCTTGGAGTCAGCCAGGCGTGGACTGAACCATGGACTAAATGTTGAACCAAAATAAACATTTCCTCCTCTAAGTTATCCCAGTCAGGTCACAGCAACCAAAATCACAGCAATCAAAGCTAAGACAGACCTCATCCTAACCTCTTAGGTTTACAAAGACTTCACTTCCAACTCAGTCTGCATTTGGTGGTTCTGAGTGAGCATGCGTTTGAAGGGGATATTATTAAACTCAGGACATCCACATTTGCTCATTGGATGTTGGAATTTCTCCTGAACCAGAGCTCCAAAGCGCTTCCTGCACACCCACCATCACAAGTTGGAAAACAGACAACAGTGGCTCTTCCACTTCTACATATCTGTCCTTGGAAGCACATTGTATGAAATACATAATGTAGTAAGACTGTGGTCTGTGGCTACCATCAACATACATCACTGGGGGGCTTGCACATTTTTAAACAATGAGGGATACACAGAAAATCAGTCATGGGGACTGGGGCTATGCTCCTCGATTGAAGCTCCCATCAGACATTGCTGGACGCCCATCACCTACCACCGAGACCCACGCACAGTGATTCCCTAGCCTGTGGTAATTAAATGGGACGGCGGGGAAGGAGAACTCACCAGCCATTGTTACCCTCTGGTGCCGTGCTGTGTGGTGGCGTTGACCACGACCCTCAGCTCAAATCCTCGGGTGTTCCTGCCACGCCAGCACCCCCGTGGAGCAGCTCAGGGTGAGTTACACCTCAGTGTCATTCCCTGAGAAGGGACTGAGCATGGTCCTGTGGCAGAAACTAGGCAAAGTGATACTGTTGATCAAGGGCTCAACTTAAGACCTCGCTCTGAAACATCAGCGACGGCTTCTGTTGTCCTCACTGTCGTCCACTTCATGGAGTGGGCTGGGACGCCGATAGTGAAGGCCCCCAGGGCCAGCTCTGCCCTTAATGACATCTGTGAGCCTCTGCTTCCCCTCCAGGAGCCCGCCCTACCTCTGTTCTTTCCAGATGAACCAAAGGCCGCAGTACTTCCTCTTCTGGAAAGGAGGCCGGGGGGGGGGGGGGGTAGGAAGGTAGAAGGCTCCTTGGAACCTTCCTGTTTACTCTCTACCCTTGAGTCAGCCTGGCCAAAGGAACACTGCAAACAGGTAGGTAGAAGCGTGTGCGTGTGTGTGTGTGTGTGTGTGTGTGTGTGTGTGTGTGTGTGTCCATGCATCCATGCGTGCACACACCCATGCATGCACAGAGAGAGAAAGCTTATGGGTTCTCATCCCAGGCCAATGAAGCCTATTAAGTGTGGGGCAAAATCACCCTGGACTATTTTACTGCAGAAATGCATGGTAGAATTATAATTAATTTGTTATCCTCAGTTACCCACTGGCCTGTCCAGCATTTCTATTTTGCTGGACGTTCCTGCCCATTGAATTCCAATCCTTTGGATTTATACCCTTTGGCTGCATCCTCCTGTAGTCTTCCGCACCAAGGCTCATTGTATTTCTTGTCCATATTTTTGGGCCCTGTGAACGATCCCTCTGTCCTCTCTGGCCTTCTCAACACCTCCCAATTTTGTACACCTTGGGAATTTAATGAGCAAGTCTTTATCTTCTCCTACAATAATGAACAAAGATGTGAAATAAAGCCAGACTCAGCACCAACCTCCATGGCGCTCAGGGAGACCAGGGTTCAGGAGGGGAGGAGCTCCTTAGCAAGGTCTGGGTTGTAGCTCTACTGCCCAGCTCTTAGACAATAGGGCGGCACCAAGGTGAGAGTCGGAAGGAGTTTATTTGGTGGCACTTATTAGGGAAAACTCAGTGCCACATAACCAGCTCAGCACTGGGGCATTTACCTGAAACCCTGGTTTCATGTATTTACCTGAAACCTTGGTTTCCATGTATTGAAGCAGGGGTTTAACCAGATGTGGTAGTGTAATGCGTGGCCACAAGTTTGAGGCCAGCCTGGATTAAATTTAGCAAGACCTTGTCTTAAGATAAAAAAAAGGGGGGGTAGGGATGTAGCCCAGTGGTAGAGTGTTCCTGAGTTCAATCCCTAGTACTATAAGAGAGGGAAGGAGAGAGAGAGAGAGAGAGAGAGAGAGAGAGAGAGAGAGAGAGAAAGAAAAGAGAGAGAGAGACAGAGCATTAAGACAGAAGACATCTCTTGCCCTCCCGTTGAGAGAAGTGGTTTCTTCAGTCTGGCACTCACCCCCTGCCCCTTAGATAGTGCTTCCCTTCTGGCCCACAGACCCTTTCCAATATTTGGGCGTCATTGGGCCTTGCACACCTACCCAGGCCACCCTCCCCACATGAGGTTCGCTGTCTTTCTTCTTCAGTCAAAGCTGATTCCACTTTGGCTCTGGCTGGACATCTTGGTGGCATCCCGAGCCTGGCCTCACTCATTCTTGCTCACCCCCAGCTGATCTGTCTGTGACTCCAGCTGCCTGGCCTTGAAGACAGTGGAGCTGCCTCTCCCTCAGCTCCCCTGCTGCCCCAGAGCACCTCCAGCTGGCACCCGCAGCACCCCATCATGTCTCCCCTCTTCCTAGCTGGCCCCCTCACTCTCGCTTTCTGGAGCCTGAAAACCAGGTCAGAGTGCCCAAGTCCTCTGTCAGACCTCCACCCGCCTTCCCACCTGTCTTGAGAAAAAGTTCGTATTCTTACAGAAATGTGTCAGTTTCCAATGGCTGCTATAACAAGCAACCCCAAGCTTGGAGGCTTACACAACACAGATGTGTTATCTGTTCTGGCTGTCAGAGTCCCATGTGGGCTGCACGGAGGTTGCTCTATAGGCTGCAGGGAGTGTTTGCTCCCCTGCCCTTTCCAGCCTTCTGGATGCTCATGGTCCCTGGCATGTGACCTTACATCACTTGACTCTCAAATCCTTCCCACTCTCCTGCCTCCCTCTTCCACCCACAAGGACCCTCATTGGGCCCGTCAGAAAGCATGGTGCTCTTAAGATCCTTAACAAGTCCCTGTTGTCATGTAAGGGGCATAATCACAGGTTCTGGGGGTGAGGATGTGGACATCCAACAGGGCTATCCTCCTGCCTTCTACCAATGCCCCTTGGGGACCCACACACTTGGTTTCTGACTTTCCTCTGACCTTATCCCCGCTGTCTCCCACTACACACCATGCTCCGCACCCCCTGGCCTTGGCATGAGTGAGGCATGCAGGCAGAGGGAGGTGGGACCTGATTTGTAAAGTTCTCCATTCCTCTGGACTTTCTCTCCTGCCAGGCTGGTCCTAAGCATCGCTGCAGACAGAGCTGCAGGAGAGGTATCACCAGGTCAAAGCCCACACACCAGCCTGGCAGATGGGCCAGGGCTCTGTGTCTTCTCTTCCTGTGTCTGCGGTGGCCTCGGGGACTGGGCTCTTGGGAAGCTCCTGCAGCTCTTCAGAGACTTCTCCTGGCTTCCCTCTAAGACTCCCCCGCACCGCATTCCCTTCCTTCTTCACTCGCTGGCCTGAAGCGCTCTCTGTCCTGCTGGTCCTGTTTGTCTTTCTGGGGAGAAGGGAGGCCACTGCAGGTCCAGGCCTCCTGAGCTCAGAACAGCATCTGGGATGTAGCAGGTGCTGGAGCAACAGCTGTGGACAGACTACGGATGCATACCTGCCATGATGACCAGGATCCTGCTGCTCCTGCTGCTGGTGGAGATCTGAGCGATCACAGGAGCACAGTGTGGGCCATTGCGACTCCTGTTTGCACACACACTGTGCTCCCTGGAGTTCCCTTTGTTTCAGTGCCCTAGACGTGTTGCACTTCCTCGGTGTCACTCTGTTGTTTAGCTGGATACCTCCTTTAGATCTGCTAGGTAGCAATTAGTGAAATCGTGTGTATGTGTTTCTCAGGAAAGCTGGTCAATTACGACTTTCTAATGTGACGGTAGATCTCCAGGCGGCACACTGCTCTGCAATAATAATATGTGGCTCAAAGGGACCCGAGGGGAAAGGATTAATCCAAGAGATCCCTGGGGAAGCATATTGGTAAGGATTCTGTGAAATGCTCTTTTAATTTAGGGTGGGATAGTGAGAGGTATCAAACATGACATTAAGGCTATCACTCTGGATAGGGGAGATTATAGAAGAAAGTGATTTTATGGGGTAAGACAGCATCATGAATACTTCAAAACTAAAATGATATTTAACATCCATTGGTTACTTCCTAAAGGTCAGTCCTTGCTAAATGCTTTCCCTGCATTAGCTCAGGACGGATGAGAGAGGTCCACACAGAGACCACTGGCAGGCATCGGGAGCCATTAGAAATCAGTACAGTTAGGACCATTAACACAGCACCCCGCCATGAAATAGAATAGGCTCACAGTTCAAACGTGTGGCCCTATGCACAGCTGTGCCTTGGCCTTTCCCCTCATGGTACTAATCCTAGATAACCCAGGCTGATCAATGATTCAGTCTCCCTCACTGGCCCCAAGCTCCTGGATACTGAGTTCTAGCCCTTATCAGAAAGAGGCTGCCACCACTCAGGTTTCTTCAGAATGACAGGGGTAGCTGCAGTGTTTATCAAATTTATCAAAGTGGGTTGCAATGGTATTGAGCACTTTGAGAAAGAAGGGTTTTGTGATCAAATAGGTTTGGATAACACAAGGTTAAAAAAGGATTAATTCGGTCTTTAGTGTATGATTCCTGAGAACTCTCAACATGCAGTGGTGTATGCAAAATCATTGAGGGACGAGCTGAGCACACACTTCCCTAAACTAATGTAAACTGGTTTCTGTTT
This sequence comes from Muscardinus avellanarius, assembly GCF_963383645.1. Classification (NCBI taxonomy): domain Eukaryota; kingdom Metazoa; phylum Chordata; class Mammalia; order Rodentia; family Gliridae; genus Muscardinus; species Muscardinus avellanarius. The sequence goes on from NC_137803.1 coordinate 3,350,670, forward strand.
GTTGCAATATAGTCTTAGAGAATGTCTATTCTTTGGAAAGCACTTCGGGAAAGACTATTGTATCTGTAGTGATATTTCTTCTGTCTGTCACAAATGCCCAACAATCAGTTGACTACTTGATGGGAATATGGGTGAAAAAGCCCAGGTTGGGGGAATCATTGCTCCAGCCAAGGAAGAGTAGAAAAGTTAGATCCATAGATATAGACAGACAGGCAGACAGATAATGATAGATGAGAGAGGAATAATAGGTAGGTAGAAAATAGTTGATGTATGTATATATGTATGTATGTATGTATGATAGATATATAGATAGATGATAGATAGGTGATAGATAGATAGATAGATAGATAGATAGATAGATAGATAGATAGATAGATGGGAGATATAGAAAGAACCCCTTAGATGCAGCTATTTCTTCAAAGGCGCTGGAGGAAAGCTGAGGAGATCAGAACTTGGGGGTTAAGCTCCTAAGAAGAGCAAGCATCAGAGAAGTGAACTGATACTTTATGAGCTAGCCTTTCCTTCAGGTCAACTGTGGGTTCTTGATCCAAGGCTATAGCTGAGAATCTGGGCCAGGGGCTGGGACTGAAAGACAGAGAAGCCATCAGAGCTTCTGGTAATCTCACAGGACTAAAGAGACAAAAGTTGGATCTCAGGTTGCTGCTGACACAGGATTGAGAGTCGAAAAAGAATACAGAGATGAGAGTTCAACCTCCATGACTATCCACTTTAGATATGTGCCCAAATCAAGCGTTGGACAGGAAGCTAAGAAAGTAAATACAGAAATTGACTGTAACACAGAACATGATTTTTGACTTATTAAGAAACAGATTTCCCAACCACCAAGAGGGAGAGATCCTATTACATACACGCGTGCACAGGGACTTTTGAAAAGCTATGCCCTCTGAATGAAGGCGAAAAAAGGCAGAGACTTGTAAACCTGTGACCCAGCTAAAAGCAGTTCAGCTACTGACTGCAGGAAGATGATATTACCCCTGCAAACGACAACTGGATGACCGGGGACCACCCACCGGGTTTCATACACCGTATGTGATATTCAGTTAAAATATCACTGAGCTGGTTATGGTGATATATATTCTTGTAATCTCAGTACTTAGGAGGCTGAGACAGGAGGATCACAGGTACAAGACCAGCCTCAACAACTTAATGAGACACTGCTTCAAACTAAAAAAATAAAAAGGGCTGAGGGTATAACTTGGAGGTAGAATGTCCCTGGGTTCAATCCCCAGTACAAATAAATAAATAAATAAATAAATAAAATAAATAAATAAATAAATAAATAAATAAATAAGAAAAAGAAAAAAATTACTAAACATACCAGGAAACAAGACTGAAGAAAAGGGCAATAGAAATAGACAAACAGATGAACTTACTTAGCCATAGTGAAGTTGTCAGATGTGTACTTTGAATTAACTGTGATCCGTGTATTCAAGATAACATGATGCCATGGGGGGTCTCACCAAAGAATCAGAATCTATGTAAAGGAGTTAAATACAAACAATAGAAGTGATGAGAGAAATATCAAGTCAATTGTTTGGCTTATTATAAGAAAAGAAGCCAGGTGCGGTAGCGCACACTCGTAATCCCAGCGCTTGGGAGGCTGAGACAGGAGGATAGCACAGGTTCGAAGCCAGCCTCAGCTACTGAATCTCGGCAACTTAGTGAGACCCTGTTTCCAAATAAAGTATAAAATAGGTCTGGGAGTATAGCCCGGAGGTAGAAAGCCCCTGGGTTCCACTCCCAGTACAACACACACAAAAAGTAATAGTAAGAAAAGAAAATTAGTGACACAGAAGCTAAATGATCAGAAAACACCAGGCTAAATAGCAAACAGCAAATAAAGTGAGCATGTGTGAGTGAGAATAGAAGATACCAGGACCTGGTGAAGAGTCCAAGGTTGCACAGGAGTCTCAGCCAGGGAGGAGGGGAAGGAGAAAGGAGATAAGGGCTGGTTTCTAGAGGAATGAAAGACACAACGCTACAGACTCCAGGAGCACAAGGAAACCGAGCAGCACAGCCGCAGAGCCAGCCACGCGAATGAATACCGTGCCCAACCGCTGGAAGTCGGGCAGAAAACCTCAACGTGGACGCGCTAAAAAGGTAAATTATGTTAAAAAATGCAAAGCTATTGCAGACAGTTACTTTCTCAGCTAAAATTATGGAAGCCAGAAAACAAGAATTAATTAACATCTTTAAAGTGCTAAAAAAAAAAAAAAGAAATCCTAATAGCCTAATTGCCTGATTCTCCTACTGTCATTACTCATAGACAACCAGGTTGTACAAGTAAAACCCTTAAAAGAATACCAGATGAGCTCTTAGACTATAAAGAGGATGCAGCAGGGCCACTGGATATAAGATAAAGATATAAAATTCAATTCTGCTTCTATTTAGAAGCAACACTAAATAGAAAATTTTCTTAAAGATACCACATATAATAAAAAACCAAATGTCCACATAATATAAAAATACACACACGTGGCTCGTGCACATGAACACGTACACCCAAGCAGAGGGTGTATGCGCATGATCCAGTCACTCAGCTACTCGGAGTTGCTCTGGGTTGAGTCTTCTTTAAATTTCCAGGGCTGGGTAAAGTTTGGGTTTGATCATTCAAGAGGCCTCTGGCAGTTCGAAAACTCTACCCTTCTCTTCCTATTGTTCATGAATTCAGCAAGCACTGGCTGGGCACTCATCAAGTACCAGGAGCAGTGCTACTGTGACAAGCACGAAGACAGGGGGTAACTGCTTACAGAGGGAGGGAGGGAGGGAGGGAAGAAGGAAGAAAGGAAGGAAGGATGGATGGAAGGGAGGGAGGAAGGAAGGAAGGAAAGATGGATGGGAGGGAGGGAGGGAGGGAAGCAGAAGGAAGGATGGATGGAAGAGAGGGAGGGAGGGAGGGAGGAAGGAAGGAAGGAAAGAAGGAAGGAAGGAAGGAAGGAAGGAAGGAAGGAAGGAAGGAAGGAAGAGGGAAAGGAAGGAGGACGTGGGGCTCAGTTGCTGCTTTGGGGGCACCCAGCCTGGAAAGCTAAGCTACACAGTGGGCAGACATCCCATAAAGTGGCGCTGCTATGGTATCTAGAGGACCAGGTGCTAGGAGAAGGTGGAGGGAGCTCCAATCTCACTCCAGTGACTGGGGTTCTCTGAGGAGGTGGGATATGAGAGTCTTAAAAGGATAACACGATTAGCCTGGCCCAGGTGGAGGTGCAGGGGAACTGGGGGGTCAAGAAGCAGAGCGTCAGGGAAGCCCGTCTCCCCACTTGTAACAATGACACCCATGCATTCAATCTACATGAAAATGTCCATGGCGGTCTGGGCGTGGTGGTGCACGCTTGTAATCCCAGTACTTGGGAGGCTGAGACAGGAGGATCGCAGTTTACGGACAGCCTTGGCTACTTAGTGAGGCCCTCTGCAACTTAGTGAGACCTTGTTTCAAAATAAAGAATAAAAAAAAAAAATAGGTCTGGGGGTGTAACTCAGAAGTAGAATGCCCTTGGGTTCCATCTCTGGTACCACTCACACACAAAAAAATGTCCATGGCAGAGGAGGCCTTCCTGTATTCCCCTCCCTCTCTGCTGAGAGGAGATAATGCTCATCCCTAAGGGTGGAATTCGGGCCCTGGGAATGTTCTGGAAGAGAAGGCATGGATCTCATGCTGCGTGCTGGGACACCGGGATTGGAGCTCCAGCACTGAGCTCAGCCAGCTGCTCCTCTTGGCTCTCAGGGCACCATGCCCAGCCCCGCATGGGGACCCAGGAAGTTGCTGTCACCTCCCAGAAAGCACCTGTGGCCCTGCCACTTAGCCACCTTCCGTGACGGCCTCCTTCAATGGCACATTGGATTTTGAGTTCTTGGTCACTGCTAGGAACTGTGGAATGAGCCTCTGGCCTGCTGAAAAAGCAAATATAAAAGCCAGCAGGGTGTCCGCCTGGCCACGCGGGTACAGGGCTCAATCGGCTTATAGCCAAAGTCCTCGCCTTCTTCCCTGGGAGCCTTCTTCCTCCAAGCACTGGGAAGTGAACACCAACACTCCAAAAAAAAGGAGGTGAGGAAGAGGGGGGGGGAGGAAGAGAGAAAGAGAGGGAGGAGAGAGAGGGAGAAAGGAGAGAGGGGGAGAGAGAGGCAGAAGAAGAGAGAGAGGGAGAGAAAGAGTGAGAGAGAGAAAGAGAGAGGGAGAGAGAGGAGAGAGAGAGATGGAGAGAGGGGGAGGCTTTGGAAGGAAAACAACCATGATTATATTTCTAAAACCCCATACTGATGAGCAAATCTGCTCATTTCCCCAGTCAACATAAGGCTTGGGAAAAAAATTGTTTCCAAAAGGGAAAGAAAGGAAATAATTTTGTAAAAGCTGCGCCACTGACTCAGCCAAGATGCCTGGGAGGTGCAGCAGCCCTCCCCTGAGGAGCAGCCGCCTCTGTGGGGCACATCCTGAGAGGGGAGGCAGGGGGGACAGGAGCCATTGAAAACACAATTGTTGTGGTGGGAATCCAGGGTAATTACCATGGCGCCCACCGAGCCCAGCCCAGCACCTCCCAGGGGGTGGCTGCGGGCCTTTCAGGGAAGGCTTGGATTTCAGAAACGGGAATTAGCACCACTACTTCAACAGGTAACCCATGCACCGGCCTCCCACAACAAAGTTGAATTGCTTGCAAAAGTATTTGAAAAACAAGCCAGCCATATCTCAGACTCGGGAGATATGCTTGAAACTAAGAGAAATTGTTTTTTTTTTTTCATATTCACTGCCAGATATTGTTACGCTACAAGGCTATATGCAGATAGAAGACTGTGTGAAGCTTATCACGCCAATGATAGATTCCCATACTGTCTTTAAGGGAATCAATCATTAATTTAAATTGCTTATAGCATAGCAGTTAGTCTTTGAAGCCATTTTCTCCCATGTGGGAAGAAACTGAATGACTCCTGGTTGGGTGGGCCTGGAAATTAAAGAAAAAAATTTTAAAGAACAGGTCATGGTTGACAGGTCATCTAATGCCTGCTTTTTACATTGTCCTTTTAGGTAAAGTTTTTTATTTGGAAAAATTATTATAACCAAAGTAATACAAGCTTATGGAGAAATCCCAAGGTGTCCAGAAATGTGGACAGTGAAATGCACGCGCCCTCTAAGCCCGTCTGCAGCAGAGGCTCGTCTCCCACTTGGGCCTCTTGTTTTAGCTCCTGCAGCATACCTGACGGGAACAACGCAGAGGAGGAAACATTTTTGCAGGCTCGTGGTTTCGGAGGTTCGGTTCATGGTCTGTGCTGGCTGGCTCCGAGCTGAAATATGGAGGCCGAGAGGAGTAACCTTTGTCCTGCTGCCGACCCTTTGGCTCAGCTGGGAGCCAGAGAGCAAGAGGAGGGGGCTGGGACAGGTCTAGTCCTCAAGGCCCCGCCCCAGTGCTCCACCTCCTGCAGCCACACACCACCCTGATCCTTGCTACCTGAGGGGCAGACAAGGCTTTCAACACATGAGCTTTGGAAAGCTGTTCCCAACCTGAAACCAAACACCTCTCCAGCTTTCCTTCTTCCTGTTTCATTTCTGAAGGAAACAGGACTTGTAAGAGCTGACTTTGTCCAGTACAAAGTCTCGGTCTCCCCAGCGACTTGACTCCAACCATTTGGACATGAAGGCATCTGTCCCAGTGATAAGCACATGCCTTGCACTGCCAGGTGCAGGGGGCAGCATGGGGGCGTGACCCCCAAGAGGCACAAGCCCAGAGAACCTACACACGCCGATGCCACCATCGGAGCAGCGGCAGGTGTGTTTGGGGGTGGTACTCAGAGGGCCCACAGAGGGAGCTGCTAAGGTGAGGAAGCCCTAGAAAGAGGGGAATCGGGGCAGGGCTGAGGTAGGAAGCAGGTGGCCCTGGACGCTCAGAACGCATATCCACTCCCAGCTGCAACACACATCGAGGGTAGTGGAGGGGTTCAGTCTCAGACTTCTGAGTTTCTGGGGAGCTCCAATTTTAAGTATCCATTCCCATCAGCAAGCAGCTTGAGGCTAAAGCTGAGAGTGACTTGGAAGATATGGTCAGTTGGAGTGGGGTGACATAGGCTCTTAGATAGGGGTTGTGGCCCCAGAAGCTTCAGTAAGGAAACTGGACTTTATCCCATGGGCAAAGGGCATCTACTGAATGTTTCAGGATAAGAAAACTGTGTATGTTTCCTATGACTGCTGTGAACAGATTACCGCAAACTCAGTGAGTAAAGCAACCCAAATCTAGTACCTTGGCCGCCAGAAGGCTGGCGTGTATTTGTTGGGCTGGGCACTTCTGGAGACTCTGGGGCGCGTCCTCCTCTGCCTAGCGAGGCCTCATGCCCTCCCAGCTCGCTTTGTCTTTAGAACACCTTCCGGTCTTGCCTTCTGCTTCCGGGGTGGCATCACGGTCTCTCTGGTCTCCTGTCTCCTCCTTATGAGGAGCTCTGGGAGTCGGCCAAGTCCACCAGGAAATCTCTGCATTGCCCAAGCTCTGAAAATTCCTTTGTGCCACCGGAGGCGCGTCCTCGGTCTCTGGCATTAAGACGTGGACCTCCTTGGGGAGGTACCACTCTGTGCGTGACCTAAAAATAACAACCGCAGCGTTCATTGCAACAAGCAGAGCGTGTTGAGCAGTTTTGGTCTTGGGGATTCCATCTAGCCCCTGCCCCATGGCCACTGTTGCTCCCATGCCATGGAAGGGCAAACTGAGACTCTAAGCCTTGCTCACTGTAAGGCTGACTCTCAGCCACTGCGCCATTTATCACTCTCTGTCTCTGTCTCTCACCCAGTACAAGAGTGTAAGCACCAGTAAGGACCTGCATTGGAGCCTAGCACTGGGCTGGGCGCCAAAGCTTCCAGCAAGCAGCGTCGCAGGCATAAACGGGGTGTTCTGCGCCTGCTGAGCTTTGCTCCTGCCTCTACAGCAGCCTGGAGGCCGTTTTTGGACCATGAATATGAGTTAACCTCTCCTGCCCAGGTGCACCCAGGTCTGAAATGTACCAGCCCCAGCCAGCCTGGGTCTCTGCTCTGCAAGAGGCAGCTCTGTAGGCCTCCCACGTGGGCGGGACAGGCCTCCAACTGGCCTGGCCCAGAGAGACAGCTTGTCCCTCTGCTTGGAAAGGTTAGGAAGATTTCCCAGAGGGGGGGACATTTGAGCAGAGACGTGAAGGTGAAGAATGAGGAGGATTTTATCATGTGCGGGAGGCTCGGGCTGTTGGGGCGGGCAGGCGGATTGGGTGGAGGAAATTTCCAGTACCAGAGTGGGTGAGAGAGGGAGGGGAGAGACAGAGCCAGAGAGAGACAAGACAGAGAGAGATAAACGATGCAGTGGCCGAGAGACAGAGAGAGAAAAGGAAAAAGGAAAAAAAAAAAAGAAAGAGACACACAGATGAGCAGAGAAAGAGACAGATGTTGAGGTAAAGAAATAGAGCCAGAGAGACTCAGAAACAGACCAGATAGGGACAGAGGTAGAGAAGCAAGATGGTGGGCGGAGGGAGAAATTAGGAGACACAAAGAGAGACCAAGGAAGAGGGGGGAATGGCACAGAGGCTGGAGGAGAAAGAGGCAGAGACACAGGAAGAAAAGAGGGGTGGATGGAAAAGAAAAGATACAGAGAGAGAGACAGAGACAGAGAGCCAGAGAGACACAAAAACAAGGAGAGACAGGAGTGGAGTGGAGCAAAGATGGGGGAGGGGCCCAGAGACACACTGAGCACGCAGGTGCGGGCTGAGAGAGAGAGGGGGCACACTTAGAAAAATCAGGAGGGGAGCTAAGTGTCAGAGATCAAAGAAAGGGGCAGAGGAGGAACCAGGCAGCAGGCGGGCTTGCATCCAGAAGTCCGTCCCTGGCAGAAGGGGGGCAGAAAGCCTGCCTGTGCGGCCCTGAGCTGGCTCAGTCTGCAGGACTGCACCGGGCTGGGGAGGTGCAGTCCACAGTCCCGAGGCCTGGCCAGCCCTGAGGCTGCTGCTGACCAGCCCAGCACTCTTGGGGAGTTCCTTGGCTTCCCAGGGCTCGTTCACTGTCCTCATCTGGTATTAGGGTTAGAGCAGATCCTCTCTGGGTCTCTCAGAATCCCAGGCAGAGCCGGGCCTGGTGGCGCACGCTTGTCATCCCAGCATTTGGGAGGCTGAGACAGGAGGATCGTGGTTTTCAGACAGCCTCAGCTGCTTAGTGAGGCCCTCTGCAACTCAGCGAGACCCTGTTTCAAAATAAAGAATAAAAAATAGGGCTGGGGGTGTAGCTCAGAGGGAGAATGCCCCTGGGTCTATCCCCAGTACCACAAAAAACCACACACACACACACACACACACACACACACACACACACACACACACTTAGGAAATGTTAAAGGCTGGAAAAATGCTCAGAACAAAATGTCAGGAAGAAAAAAAAGTTTCCACTTTCTGGTTTTTGAACCATGAATATGAGTTAACCACACAAAATTAGATTTAAAAGTAATAAAAATATGAGACTCTTTAACAATAATCATATGTGTGTCTATACACAGAGGTGTGTGTGTATGATAGAAAATATAACAAAATGTTGTAGATGTCAGCTCTAGGTAGGGGAATTTTGAATGGTTGTGGTCTTCCTATTTTTTTGTATTTCTAGATGTTTAAAGTAAGCACAGACTCATTTCTTTTTTACTCTGAAAATAGCTGCCTATGCATGTACACAAGATAGCTCCCAGCCCTGCTTTGGTGTGACCCTGAGGCTGGGCTCTGGGCTCTCTGTTGGTGTGAGGTGCTGTTGTCAATGAAGAACAACGGCCTTCCGCGGGTGAGCTGCGAACTCTCTGAGATGGGGGCTCTCTGGTCGTTCCAACCCTGCAGACATCTCAAGATTAGCTGGAGAACAATGCAAGTTGACTCTGTCTGCCCAAGGTTGGCCAATGGTGTTCACGAGCCACAGCAGACAGGCGTGTCAGGGAGGCAGTCTGCTGTGGTCTGGATGCGTCTCTCAAATGCACGCGCTGGGAACCTAATTCCCAATGCAACTGTTGAAAAGGAGGGCTTTGGGGAGGCATTAGGCCCACAAGTTGGTTAATGCTACTATGAAGGGACGTGACAGAGGGAACTCAGCCTTTTGGCCCTTCTGCCTCCTGCCACCTGAGGGTGCAGCCCAGCTCTCCTGCAAGGTCCAGGAAGGGAGCCATCTTTGATGGAGAAAGCAGCCCTCACCAGACAGGAACCCTGCTGGTGCCTTAACCCAGGACTTACAGCCCTCAGAGCTGCAGGAAATAAGCGTCTGATAAGTTACTCCGTCTTTGGTATTCTGTTACAGCAGCAAGCACAAGTCGACTAAAATACAGCCAAAAGCATTTGTTTTATAATTAATGTATTTGCACCCCTCCTCCCCTGCAGGTCCTGGGGTTGGGACAAGACGAGGTCTCTTACCTGGAGCTGGGTAGAGACTGAGCTGTGTCCAATGTGCCACCAAGCAGAAATTGTCCATTCCTCCGTCTTCCCTGAGAAATTCCTGGTGGGTTGTGGAAGCTCTGAGGAGTGAAGAGGTGAAGGAGGAGGGTAAGACGGAGGGCCACTGCTTCTTGGAGGCCCTCATGCTGGGAAACACAAGCACCATTGTCCAAACCCATGTATTCCAGGCGCATCCCCACATCCTGAAGATGAACGCACAGCCGTCATCCCGTGCTCTCCCTCAAAATTCCACCTGTTTTAGAGTAATTCAAGTCGATTTCAGAGAAATACTGCTTCACGTAAAAAAGTCTCAGTAAATACACACCTCAAAATTTTCATTCTTAATGTTGCAGTAGCTTTTCAGTTCATTAGAGTGTTATTAGTCAGTCTTCATAAAAGTGCTATGGATCTTTATTAAAAATGGAAGTTCACATCATTTAATGTTCCCATAAAAATGGGTGGTGGTAGCGTTGATTAATTTCTTCACATACAGTGAACTTTACAGCAAATTGGACAGTGTAATTCAATTCCTATTTCTGCAGATTTTTTTGTTGGTAGAAAATTGATATCATTCATATGTAATCATATTGCCTTTGCAAGAGATATTTAAGAAATAATATCCTGAGGTAATGATCGCATGGCTTAATTATTAATACCGTACTTTCACTCACGGAAGACGGGCGCATTCCTTTTATCCAGCCTGACTTCCATCAGAAAATATTTCTTCCATCTGAACTCGGCTGTGTGTGCCACCATGTGCACAAGCGTGTGCAAATGAGCTGTGTGCACAGGTGTGCGTGCAGATGAGCTCTGTACACGTGTTTCTCCCCTTAGCAGCTTTAAGCCAGAGGACAACTTGAAAGGTCGGGTTTGAAAAGCTTCCTCTGCACCCCTGTTCCAGACACCAAGCAAATCCATGGGGTCCCTTTGGCATTCAACAGCTGCAAACCAAGTGGAAATCTTCTGTTTTGGGATGCTGCGTGAGGTCAAATCCTCCAGAGAAACCAGACATATTTTACACAGAGAGGGAGTGGGGTTAAGAAGCTGGGTGTCAAGCCCCAGACAGGCGCCCAGGCAGAGACTGGAGTAGGGAGGGAGACCTGGGCTCACCCCCGGGGACCCTGGCCTGATGGGGCAGGACCAGCTCGCTTTGGAATGTCTGCTCTGCTCCAGTGCAGGGACTTGGAGGCTGTTCACAGCTGAACACAGCCTCGCTGCGTCACCTGGCCACCACGCGCCCTCACATAGGGGCACGGGGTGCTCAGCCGCTGAGGCAGCACTCAAGGTCCTTGTAGGCGCTTCTCGAACACTCGGGGTCCATGTCATCCCTCTCACCCGCAAAGAGAAAGGCCCGCGGGCTCCCTGCCTCAGGCCTGCGTCCTCTCAGCCTGCCCTCTTTCTTACTTCTACTGGCTGCTTTTGCCTCCCAAAACCCTTCCAGGGTCCTCTTGGGCTTCTCCCCGAGAACGCTCAACCTGGTGGTCCAGGGCCCGCTGCTAGGACCTTGGGATGGGGCCTGATGGGACATGTCACTGCTGGTACCCAGGGTTGGCCCAGCACGGGGCCGTCTGGGCTGGAGTGCAGGAAGGGGCTCTTCTGCGGGCAGGTGAAGGACCCGGCTCTGAAGGCACAGGCTGTCCACGAGGCTGGGTGCCCAGGGCTGGCCCCGAGGAGGCCCTGGGTGGAGTCACAGGGTAGAGCCCCGGTGACCTGCCAGCACCCGGGGTGGGCTGCTCCTGCGCCTTTTCTTCCTGGCTAGAGTCGGAGGGGAAGGGGTAGAGGCATCTCTGGCAGGTGGCCATACCTCAGGTCAGGAAGAAACACAACAAAACATTGCCAGGGAATGGAGTCTACAGCGTGGGGCCTCGCTCTGCTGTGTCCTCCTTAAAAGGTTGGCTGCCTAATGGGCAGTCCCCCGGCCAGCACACGTGCCGCTTCCCAACGATGCCCACGGGACACCAGGACATGGACCAGAGACAGACACGCACATGCACACTCAGACACCTAGCATGCCCTTACACACAGACACGCAGCACCCCTCACTTACACACTTACACGCACACACTCCCATACCTACACACAACACCCCCCCACAAACACACATGTACACACACACACACACACACCACAGATGGGCAGACAGTGCTCACCTGCACACTGACACACACGTTTCTACACGCCCACTCTTGCACACTCTCGGGGGCTCCTGCTGTTTGGCTGCTCACCCAGAGCGCATGCGTGGTGCCCACCCTGTGGGTGTGCCCCCTCCCGCTGTCTCTGCACCCTGCTGGCTTGCTCTTGGGACTCTGCCTAGAGGGGCCTCCCCGGGGAGGAGGCCTGGCCCGACCTGGAGCTCCAGGCGGGTGCTGCAAGCCATGCTCTGTCCTTTCTGGGGTTCCCTGGGAGTTGTTGTGGGGGTCTGACTATTTTGTAGTACTGAGGATGGAACCCAGGGGCATTTGACCTATGAGCTACACACCCCCTGCCCTATTTTTTATTCTTTATTTTGAAACAGGGTCTCACTAAGTTGCAGAGGGCCTCACTAAGTAGTTGAGGCTGGCCGTGAACCTGATCCTCCTGTCTCAGCCTACCAAATGCTGGGATTACAAGCGTGTGCCACCACGCCCAGTTTATTCTTTATTTCTGAAACAGGGTCTCACTATGTTGCAAAGGGCCTCACTAAGTAGCTGAGGCTGTCCACGAACTGTGATCCTCCATCTCAGCCTCCCAAGTGCTGGATGACAAGCGTGCGCCAGCACACCCGGCTTGGGGTGTGACTCTTGCTCCCCAAGTATGTGTGTGGAGCTCAAGTCCACATAAAACCCCTTTGTCTTGCACACGGGCTGTCCTCTGAGCTCGGTGGGTACAGGTAAGTGACCCTCCTAGGAGGGGCAGCGTTTGCTCCCGTGCCCCCGGGACGGCCTTGGCATGGAACAGCAGCCTCTGCGCTCGGAGTGGTGTGAATGGAGCCAGGTGAGGGTTCCCTCTGGGGAAGCTGGTCTCTCTTCTGCAGCTTGCTGCTCTGTCTCCAGGACTGCATCCTGGTGACTCTGAGCTCTTCTTCTGTAAAGACAGATGCCAGGGAACCTCCAGGCCGCGACTCCGACCTGTCGCTAAAGCAACATCCCAAAAGACTCCAGAAGGAATGTCTCTTCTCGTTTCCCAGAGTTCTGTCCCGAGGGCTCCTTGCGCAGCCTCTGGCCCTTGTTGGAGCCCCAGGTAATGGCAGCTGAGGGCTGGGGTTGTAGCTCAGTGGTAGAGCGCTTCTAGCATGTGCAAGGCCAGGGGTCAATTCAATCCCCAGGACCACAAGAGAAAAAGGAAAAGAAGACAATCTGCTTTTATGAAGTCATGTTATAGTTAGATATCAAACGTCCCCTATCCAGGCATGGTGGCCACGCCCGTAATCCCAGCATTCGGGAGGCTGAGATAGGAGGATCGTGGCTCCCAGACAGCCTCAGCTACTTACCCTTTGCAATTCAGTGAGACCCTGTTTCAAAATTTGGATGCTCCACATCATTCAGAGCTGATGTGATTGAGTCCTGAGGTTGGAATCCTTGCAATGGATAAATGCATGTACTAGACTCACCTCAGTGGTACCCAGTGGACAGGTAGGGTGTGGCCGGGGAGGTGGTCCCTGGGGGTGAGACCCTGGGGATTGTACACGGCTCCTCCTCCCCCTACTCAATGTTGCTTCCAGCCTTCACGATGTGAGTACAGGCCCTGCACGCTCCCTCTCTCCGCTTCCGGACACCATGCACTGAAATCCTTGGTCCCCGACCTCACATGGACTGAACCTAAAACTGTAAGGAAAAATATTTTTTTCCTCTAAGTTACATGGTCAATATTTTCTATTATAGCTGCAAGGATGTGGAGCAGAACAAGTCATAACCAAGGAGGTGGGCTTCCGAAGTACCGCGTGGGCCTCCTAAGCCAGGCTTGCTTTGCCCTGTGCCTCTAGACAGTTGATGGAGAGCTGCCTGGGACTTTTCCAAGTAAAAGAAATGAGGGGAAAAAATAAGGATCTGCAATAAACAAATCAAGTGATAGAGCTGCTCGCTGGAGAGGAGGGTGGTTCTGGCTATGAGCAGCTGACCTTGGGTCTTGGGAAGGACAGTGCTCCCTCTCCAACACATGGGGAGAAGCCCAGAACGGAGTGGACTGTAGGACCACAGGCACCTTGTAGGGAAGGGAGGCACCGTGGTACCCATACCTGCATCTGACACTCAGCCCCCCGCTGGGCACTGCCCTCGAACCTACAGTGAAGATTCTGAACTCAGAGATGCTGGACGCTCAAGGTCAGACTACTAAGTGACAATGTTGGGACCCAGCACTAAACACAGGAAGGTTCTTTGGCAAAGGTGCCCTCTTTCTTTGTTTTTTTTTTTTTTTTTTTTTTTTTTGCAGTCTAGGGATGGAACCCAGGGGCATTTGACCTCTGAGCTACACCCCCTGCCCTATTTTTTATTCTCTATTTTGAAACAGGGTCTCACTAAGTTGCGGAGGGCCTCACTAAGTAGCTGAGGCTGTCTGAGAACCGTGATTCTCCGGTCTCAGCCTCCCGAATGCTGGGATTACAAGTGTGTGCCACCACGCCCGGCTCAAAGGTGCCCTCTTAGGGGCAATAAAACATTGAAAAAAATTAGCATCTCCATATCATGAATCAAAATGTCTAATACGTGAGCGCGTGCCCCTCTTTCTGTCCAAACACCTTGTGACGTCAGTCCATTTGATGACATTCGGTCAGCCCAGGACAGGCACCTTTGGGACCGTCCCTTCATGGGCTCAGTGTGAGATAGGATCGTCTGTGTGGAAGGACGGAGGTGCCTGGCGGGCTCAGGAAAGTCCCGTCCGGCCCCCAGCAGCTCCCCCTCAAGTGGAGAACATGCAATTGCAGCAGCTGCTGGTGCACCGCACGTGTCTGGAAGTGATTCTGAGGGTCTGGCCGTCTGCTGGCTGTGAACGTGAGGGGAGAGGTTTCTGCTTGGGTTTTGCCTTTATCGTTTCTACACAGGAAACAGAATTGGATTCATCGTGGCAAAGAAACAAAGACGGCCCCGAGTTATGCTGTAACTCACCGCAGGAGATTTATGAGTACGATGTAAAATCCAGCATTTTTCTCTTTGCTACTTGCAACCTGTGAGGGACTCAACGCTGTGCACCTCGCAAAGTTTCCTTCCCACCCTGCCCAGCCGCGCGGTTGGTGCTCACGGGACACGGCCCCTGTAAATGGTGCCTTTGTGTTTAACTTGTCTAATCAGCTCACCATATCAAAACTTCATAAGTGGCTGCTTCTCATTTAAAGGTCTAGTAAAACTGCAATTACTGTGGCTGTAAGATGCCTTGTTTCGAAAAGTGAATTAAATAGTTTTATAGATGTGGCTGGAAATACTTGTGCGGTTGTGTTTGCAAAAGCGAATGAGCTCATTAATAATGGGACCCTGAGACGGCAAGACAAGTTAGGAGCTGGGAAACCTCCTGGGCCTTGGAAGCTCATTCTTGGACACAATTTTTGAAGTCGGGACAATTGTTTTTCCCTCATTAAAAAACAAGAAAACAAGGGGGAACTTTATGGTCAGCATAATATTCCAGCAGCATTTGGGCTGTAGCCTTAGGAGCACACATCTGGAGAAGGGAAAGCTGAGATTCCTGTGGAAATAAGAAAATGCACCAGGCTGGGAGGTGTGTGTCTCCACTGTGGGGGTCCTGGGGACCACTCGGCTCAGACCCCGTCAAGGACCAAAGCCGCCAGGCAGACGCTGCAGGGACTGGTCCCCGGCTCCTCTTCGAGGACTCTGGCCAGCAGTGTGAGGTCCTGGCTAGGACACAGCCGTGGGCCCCTGGGCCTGTGTGCTCCAAGATGGTGATCCAACCTCAGCCATTCGGACTGCAGGCCATGGCTGCCTCTGTGTGTGGAGAAAGGGAACCAGGGCCAGAGCATCATCGCTCCGTCCACAGAGACGCCGTCTGCCAAACAGGCAGATTTCTAAGGTACATTTTTTTTGGAAAAATGAAATCTCAGATTCGCTGTAAATTCAGGCCAGAGAAGATGCAGCAGATGGGCAGTGTTTAAGTTGAAACCTAAGGGAAGCGTTTGCATTTGAAAAAAATAAAATAAAAGGAGGAGGAGGAGGGAACACTCTTAAATTGTAGCTCTTAAAATACAGAAAGATTTTCTGTTTTCCATAGTGACTCACTAAACCTTTATTTAGACAGTTGGTAAAAACACCACATCACACATTTCACATGCCCCCACCCCCACGGCTGCAGCTTAAAACAGTATCGTGTTTTTTCTTCTAGAAGGAAGCAAAAATCTACAGTAAGGCATTTTGCCTTTTTTTTTTTAAAAAAAAAAAAGAAAGCTCACTGTATTTTGGAATGGTTAATATTCCCGGCCAGACCCACCGCACAGCACCCTCTGGTGCACACGCGAAGAAGGATTAGGGCTGTTAGGGGTTTTGTTCATTTGCTGTTCAACAGTTCCCAGAGAGGAATTTTAATGCTCATTCAAAAATACAACAAAAACATAATGATTTGGAATCCATCATCTGACTGTTCACGCAGTTCTCCTTGTTGTTCTCACTGGGCGTCAGGTTCACCGAGACGCAACAGGCCGCCAGCCTGCGCCCAGCGCCCCCGGAGCGCCCGGCAGAGCCCGGAGCACACCCCAAAACCGCCTCCCCAAGGCGGGGGCCCTGGGCCTGAGGAGGGCACCAGGGGAGCCGAGTCTTGGCCAGGGCGGCAGCAGGGCATGTGCCCGGGCAGCTGGCCTGTGCTCCAGCGCTCACCAGCTCCTCTGCGCCAAGAGCAGCTCACCGTCAGAGGAAGCTCCTGGAGACAGACGGGCCTTCCTGAGCAACGATTGCCGCAGGTCCTCTTGTGTTTACCTGGAGGTACCACACACGCGCACACACACACACACGGGCATACATGTGCAAACACATACATGTACAAACACACAGGTGGAAACCCACACATGCATGCACATGCACACTTATTCACATATATGCACAAACACATGTGCACTTGAACACATGCATACACAAACACACATACACAAACACACACATGCATGCACAAACACAAACACATGCATGCACAAAATAATCACACGGAGGCATAAATACATACAGGTAAACACACGTACAGGTGTGCATGCATAAACACACAATCACATACATGTGCAAACGCGTACAAACACACAAGCATAAATACATAATCACATACATGCACAATCACATGTACAAACATTCACTCATACACATGCATGCATAAACACACTTGAACGTATTCATACACACACAAAACACACAGGCACAAATGGGTTCATATGCACACATTCTTGCATCCATACAAGTAAAGGCACACAGACACACCCGAGCATTCACGCTCTCTTATATGCACACACACCGACGTCCAGGACACTTCCTAAGTCAGCCCTTCTCCTGTGACTGACGCAGGGTGGGACCCAGGAGCCAGGCCTGCTCCCAGGCCTCCGGGCGGAGGCCGCGTGCATCTCAGGCAACAGCCCCTTCGTCTTACTTTAACAGGAATTTGCTCATTACTGACGCACATCGAGCCAGCCTCTGCGCCCCATGGGCAGCGGATGGAGTTAGGCCTGCAAGAAATATCTCCACTGAAGGACCTGAAGTGACTGATCTCGTTCAGCTCGACATCTCTCATTTGCCTTTGGCTGGTAAACTGTATTTTTGTGCACTCACAGTAGTCCCGTCGAATGGGAAGCGTGTCCCCTCCTCGGCACAGCGTTTCCACAGGATTGTAACAACCGCAGCGCACCACCACCTAAGCCACCCGCCACCCGGCTCCACTGCTCTGCCGCGCTGCGTCCAAGCTAGCGGCACTCCGCTTTCTTGCAAAGGAGCCAGTTACCAGAGGTTATTCAATGGCAGAGGCCTGGCTCACCGCGGGCGTGGGGCTCGCGTGTCCTTGTGGGATGCAGCCTGCACCCCGAGCGGCACCGCCCCTCACCTCTGTCTAACCGAGATGCGCCTCTCCAGGGCAGGATAGGTGTGTGTCGGCTTGTCTGGCTCCCAGCCGGGCCCTAGGGTTCAAGAGGAGTGTCCTCCCAGCCTGGCTCCTGGTCCACAGCTGGCTTTCCTCGAGGGCCATCAAGCCAGGACAGAGGTCCTCAGGAGACTTCGGAGGATGCATCCTTAGTTCAGAGTCACTAGCACGCCGGCCGCGTCTCATGATGACTCTGAGGACATAGACTCCAAAGACTGCTCTGAGGTTTTCCAGCCTGGTGTATCCAGCACAGGGAGCTGCTCACAGCTGGCGCCCCGCGGGCCTGCCACACTTACCCCCACCAGGCCTGCCACCCGGCGGTCCTCCTCAGCCGTGCCCAAAGCTACTGTTCTACGAGGCTCTGGTGTTCACCTGGAAGTCCCGGGGCTTCCAGTCCAGGAGGAGCGTGTTCTTGGCACAGAAAGTGCAGTCGGGGGGCGGGCAGTAGAGCCGCATGGCAGGATGGGGCCTCCTCTTCTTTCTATATATTTATTTATTTTTATGTTTTTTTTTTTTTTGCGATACTGGGGATGGAACCCACGGGCACTGCACTTCTGAGCTACATTCCCACTCCTATTTTTTAGTCTTTTTTAATTTTTTGAAACAGGGTCTCACTGAGTTGTGAAGGGCCTCGCTAAGTAGCCGAGGCTGTCCATAAACCCTGATCCTCCTGTCTCTGCTCTAGAATACTAGGATTACAAATGTGGCCACCACGCCCAACTCAGGGCCTGAGACTTCTCTCCACCCCACAAGGCTGGTTCTCATACCTCAGCTGCCAAAGACAAGCCTCAGGCACGTGGCATGCAGGGGGCCCCTCACATCCCCCACCTCGTCCTCAGCACATGCTCAGACACACGTGTGCACAGTTCACAATAATATGTGCACGCACGCAATCCATACTAACAAACCCACACACGTGTGCATGAAACCACCCCACCAACCAACAGACACGTGTGCACAATTCACATCAACAAACCAATACCTATATGCTCAATTCACACCCACAAACAATACACTTTTGTGCACAAACCCACCCACACAAACCAATACATCTCTGCACAATTCCTACCCACAAACAAGACAAGCATGTGTACATATGCACAATTCACATCCACACACCAAAACACACATGTGCACAGGTCCACTCCTATAAACCAACATATCTACATGCAATTCACACCCACAAACACACTTGTGCACAATTCACACCCACAAACAACACAAACATATACACAAATCCACCCCACAAACCAACACACATGTGCACAAATCCATACCCACGTGCACATGTGTATAATCCATAACCACAGATAAACATATGCATGAGAACAAAATTCACTCTCCAGATACATAGAATCCGTACCCACACGCCAACACACATATGTGCACAAATCCACACCACAAACCTACATATACACATGCAAATTCACAAATGTACAAATACATACTCCAAGCACACCCACAATCCACACCCATAAACCAGCACTCACCCTCACATGTGCGCACAATTCACACTCACAGATGGCACTCATGACCCCTTCCCACATACTCACACCCTCACACATCAAACCTCCACGGGATGGAGAAATTCAGACCCCGCTGGACCACGAGCCCCGCCAGCCGAGGCTCCCCACAGCTCATGCCCGTGGAAGCTGTGCCTGCTCTCGGGAAATGGCAGACCAGCGCCTGCCACCTGGGACTCGTGTCTGGAGAGGAACAGACCAGAGATCACGCCGGGACACCTCGCACCCTGCAGCTGCCTGCAGCAATGCCTGGGCCTCCCCCACCTGTTCTTCATGGTTTCAACAACCCTCATGTCACGCGTGCTCAGGATGGTGCAGGGGGTAGGTATGGCTGCGTCATCGTGGGCATCTCCACTTGCAGATGGGGTAGGCGGGCCCCGAGCATGGGGCGCTGATGTTTTGATGGGGGCCGTCTCAAAGGGAAGGCCAGAGGGAGAACCCTACGGGGCTTGGGTGAAGCCCTGGACTCCCCTCTGGGGCTGAGGGTAGAGGAGGTCCCCTTGTTGTGCGGCTGTGACTAGGGAGGGAAGCCCAGGCCTGACATGGGTCTCTCCCTGCTCATCCCCCATGGGCCTCTGGCTTCAAGCTCCTGGCAGCCTCCGGAGAGGCTGCCCTGATAGCGGAAGGACCGAAGCTGCAGTCCCACCGGGCCTGGTGCTGGACGGCCCGGGCTGGGGCCAGGGCTGGGGTGCAGGCCTGCCTGCACAGAGCCCGGCAGAGCTCAGCAGAGCCGGGCTGCGGCCGTGAGCCCATCCTCCTTGCCAGGCAGCTCGGTGATTTACACCCCGCCCTGGCTTGCAGCCCTGGCTCCAGGAGCCCTTTGCGACTCCCTGGTGGTCCTCTCGGAATGGCCGAACCAGAGCAGGCTTTTTATGGTCATTTCTTTACCACACATAACATAAACCACCCGGGAGCCCCGAGGAGCGTCAGGTAGGAAATAAACTGGCTGACCTGGGAATCGCCAGCCCCGGGCAGGTCTGCCCCAACACCACCTCCCAGGGCATATATCAGCCGAGGATCTGTTCCCCAGACGGCCGTCTCTATCACAGACTGGCTGCAAGTATCTGGAAATCCTGCTGAGTGCGGAGGGCAAGGGCTGCACCCTTCCATGGGACGAGGCGCCCGCCCGCCCTGCACCTGGCTGAGCTCCCTGTCCTGGCCTCTGGTCCCTCTGCAGATGCCTGGGTGCAGGGCATGGTAGGGGGCTGCCACATCCTGGGTACTCTGGTTGGTCATTCTAATTTTTTATTTTATATTTTATTTTTGCTTTAGATACTGAGTATTGAACCCAGGGGCATTCTAGCTCTGAGCTATACCCCCAGCCCAATTTTATTTATTTATTTATTTATTTACTTACTTACTTACTTACTTATTTATTGCAGTACTGGGGATGGAACCCAGGAACATTCTACCTCTGAGCTCAGCCCTATTTTTTATTCTATAATTTGAAACATACTCTCACTGAGTTACAAAGGACCTCACTAAGTAGCTGAGGCTGTCTGCGAACTGTGATCCTTCTATCTCAGCCTCCCAAATGCTGGGATTACAGGTGTGTGCTACCACGTCCAGCTTATTTTTTAATTTTGAAAGAGGGTCTCACTAAATTGCAGAGGGCCTCGCTAAGTCGCTGAGGCTGGCTACAAACCTGTGATCCTCCATCTCAGCCTCCCAGGTATGGGATTACAGGTGTGCACCACCACACCCGGCTTGCTCACCTCCAAAATGGGGAGGACAGCAGTGCCACACAGGACTGGTGCTGCAGGGAGTGAAAGAAAGCCTTGCACACCTGAGCAAAGCTGCAGGCGAGCAGCCGCCCTGCCTGCGATCTTTTCAGAACGCCCTCTGGGAGATCCCACAGTTGCCACAGGGCCAAGCATCTCAAGGCCAGATGCGCCCAGCGGTCCCTTCAGCTCCTTTCCAGCCGGCGTGGCGGTGCAGGTCTGTAACCCCAGCGCTTGGGAGGCTGAAGCAGGAGGGTCGCAGGTTCACGGCCAGCCTCTGCAACTTAGTAAGACTCTGTCAAAATAAAAAATAAACTAGGGTTGAGTGTGGCTCAGAGGTAGAATGTCCCTGGGTTCCTTACAAAAGGAAGCGTGCTTTCTGCCACCCCCAGATCTGGGAACCCTCAGCTATGTCTTAGAATTTGCGGGAGCCACAGGGTCTCTGGTGTGCTGAGAACAGACCCAGTCCCCGAAGTGGTGGGAAGAGCCGCCAGCATTACCAAGGGGGACAAAGTGACCCTTTGAGATCCACTCGTCCCAGAGGGGTCACATCTGTGTCCCAGGTGGAGACCGACCCTGGTCTGACGTGGTTCATGTGTCCTTGCTGTCTCGTGCTGGCTGCCAGAGGAAGCCATGAACAACTGCAGCGGTGTTTACGGGCCTGATCCTAGTGCTCTGCAGAGGGCAAGGCGCCCCTTGTATGATATATGTCTTCAAAAATGGCCCCTTTATAAAATCCCCTTTTACCCCATGGAATGTCACTATCTTCATATACTTGACCCGCATTTCTCTAAGTTGCTTCAGTCCAATTCCAGTGTGTGTGTGTGTGTGTGTGTGAGAGAGAGAGAGAGAGAGAGAGAGAGAGAGAGAGAGAGAGAAAGAGAGAGAGAGAGAGGAGAGGGAGAGAGGAAAGAGAGAAGAGAGAGGAGAGAGAGGAGAGAGAGAAGAGAGAAAGAGAGAAAAAAGAGAGGAGAGAAAAGAGACAGGAGAGAGGGAGAGAGAGGAGAGAAAAGAAAGAGGAGAGAGAGGGAGAGAGAGAAGAGACAGGAGAGAGAGGAGAGAGGGAGAGAGAGAGGAGAGAGAGGAGAGAGGAGAAAGAGAAAAAGAGAGAGAGAGGAGAGAGGAGAGAGAGAAGAGACAGGAGAGAGAGGAGAGAGAAGAGAGAGAAGAGAGGGAGAGAGAGGAGAGAGAAAGAGAGAGAGAGGAGAGAGGAGAGAGAGAAGAGACAGGAGAGAGAGGAGAGAGAAAGAGAGAAAAAGAGAGGAGAGAGAGAAAGAGAGAGGAGAGAGAGAAGAGGGAGAGAGGGAGAGGAGAGGGAGAGAGGGAGAGGAGAGGGAGAGAGGAGAAAGAGAGAGAGAAGAAGAGAGAGAAGAAAGGAGAGGAGAGAGAAAGAGAGAGAAAAAGAGAGAGGAGAGAGAAGAGAGAGAGAGAGAGGAGAGAGGGAGAGAGAGAGGAGAGAGAGAGAGGGAGAGAGAGAGGAGAGGGAAGAGGAGAGAGAAAAGAGAGAAGAGGAGAGAGAGAGAAAGAGAGGGGAGAGAGAGGGGAGAGAGGGGAGAGGGAGAGGAGAGGGAGGGAGGAGAGAGTCCACACAAACTTGTGTTTTCCTGCCTAAGCTCACCTGATCTGAATGTTCCCCACTGAACACTGAGGGTGTTTGGTAAGCCAGTTTCTGCTCCCTCCACATGGTGAGCCCCTGTCATGTGGAAGAGAGGAGGAGAGACGTGATGGAGGTGCTGGGGATGAACCTGGGAGAAGGACTGGTGGAGGAAGAGAGGAAGGAGAAAACCGAGGCCAAGCCCGAGAGGACAGTGGATGGGTAGAGAGAGGGCAGAATCGAACCACAAGGTCCGTGAGATGCCCAGGACCTTCTCTGGGCTAGAAGGGTGCTTGGGGTTTGTTCCCCAGGAGCCGGGACCTCACTATGGTCCTCTAGTCCACCAAGTTTAGACTCCAATTTAATCACAGCTTTAAAGTTTGGCGTTTCATATATTGGGTTACCTTTGAGGCTTGTAATCCCAGCATTTGGGAGGCTGAGACAGGAGGATCACGGTTCAAGGACAGCCTGTTACCTACCGAGGCCCTCTGCAACTCGGTGAGATCCTGTTTCAAAATACAGAATAAAATATAGGGCTGGGGGTGTAGCTCAAAGATAGAATGCCCCTGGGTTCCATCCCCATTACCACAAAAAAATTAAAAAAATTAACACATAAATAGTAGTACATGCTGGGCGTGGTGGCGCACACTTGTCATCCCAGCGTTCAGGAGGCTGAGACAGGAGGATCGCGGTTCGCCAACAGCCTCAGCTACTTAGTGAGGCCCTTTGCAACTCAGTGAGACCCTGTTTCAAAATAAAAGAATACAAAATAGGGCTTGGGGTGTAGCTTGGAGGTAGAATGCCCCTGGGTTCCATCCCCAGTACCCCCCCAAAAAATTCCTGGGCCCAGTGTGGTATTCTAACACAGGAAAACAATGCACAGTATCTACTCAGGGCAACGAGCTCACCCATCACCTCAGGTGGTTACCACTCCCCTGTGCGGGCCACTCAGCGCCTCCTGCTCCAGTTGGTTTCGGTCTTTGGTTTCTGGGTCGCAGGCTGGGTGTCAAAACCCAGGGCCTCGCACCCTAGGCAGGCGCTCTGCTGCTGGGCTACAGCCCGGCTCTGGCTGTTTTGAAACCTCTAATAAGTTGTTGCCAGCGACCGTCTCTTGCTGTGCTCCAGAACAGGAACTTTGTCTTCACGTGTCACTCCACTCTGTTCCCATCAACCGACCCTTTCCTGTCTCTGTCCTCCACACGCCCAGCTTCCTCGAAACTCTAGCCTACACTCCTATAAAATCAGACGTTTTAGCTTCCACATCTGAGTGAGAGGCTTCAGCATTTGTCTCTATGAGCCTGGTATGAAGTCCATCCATGTTGTCACAAATGACGGAACTTTATTCCTTTTTTATAGCTGAATAATATTCCCGTCTATACACGCCACATTTTCCGTATTCACCAGTTGATCGACACTTAGGTCGATCCTGTATCTTGGCTACCGTAAATAAGGCTACGGTAAGCATGGGTGTGTGGCTATCTTTTCAAGCGCACTGATTTTTCTTCCTCTGTCTATACACCCAAGGGTGGGATGGCTGGGTCATGGAGTAGTTTAATTTCTAGTTTTTTGACAACCCTCCGTACTGTTTTCCATAATGACATACATTCCTACCAAGAGTGTATAAGTGTCCCCATCTGTGCATCCTTGCCAGGACTTGTCAGTTGGTGTGTGTGTATGTGTGTGTGTGCGCATGTGTGTTAATAGGGATTGAACCCAGGGGCATTCTACCTCTGAGCTATACCCCCAGCCCTAATTTTATTATTTTTATTTTGAAACAGAGTCTGCCTGAGTTGCAGAAGGCCTCATTAAGTAGCTGAGCTGGCCACAAACGCGGATCCTCCTGTTTGAGCCTCCCAAGTACTGGGATCACAAGAGTGTGCAAATACACTGGGCATGTTATTTGGTTTTTTTTTTTGTTGTTGTTCTTTTTTTTTTTTTTTGGTTCTAGGGATTGAACTCAGAGTCATTCTACCTCCAAACAACATCCCCAGACCAATCAGTATCTTTTTATTTCTTACTTGGAAACAGGGTCTCACCAGGTTGCTGAAAGCCTCCCCACGTTGCAGAGGCTGGCTGTGAAGCTGCGGTCCTCCTGTCTCAGCCTCCCAGGTGCTAGGATTACAAGCGTGCGCCACCACGGCCGGCTGGCTCTTTCTTTTTGGTGATAACCATCTTAACCAGGATTAGATAACCTCATCTTGGCTTTGACTTCCAGCCCCCAGTAGCTAGTACTATTGAACATTTTCATGCATTTGCCGCCCATTCGTATGTCTGCTTTTGAGAAATGCCTCTCTAGGTCACTTGTGCATTTTTAATTGGAATATTTGCTTTGTTCCACCCATAGAGTTATAAAAAATCAAAACACAAACTCCTATTTTTTGTCCAAAGAAGTTAAAATATTTCTACTTTCTAATTATAAACATAGAGCTTATGAGGAAAATGTAAAACATCTTCACTTACCTTAACAAACAAGCAAGAGGGCTATGCCTCAGTCATTCTCCAAAACAAGCCGCGGCGTGGCCAGGGGCAGCCTACGCGCGTGTCCGTTCTCCTCGCGCCTGCACGGTGCGGGCTCCATCACCTCTCCCCTCTGCTCGCCCGTGTAGCAATGTATAAAGCACTAGTGTCTGGGGCAGCCTTCCTAAGGCCGTAAGTGGGGTTGCCCATATTTTACATGTTCATTGGGCAGTATATTTTTTGTCTGTCTCCCTATTGAGGTCTTTAAATTTTTCTTATTGTTTTGTAAAGGCTTTTTATATAGTGCAAGCATCCACCCTGACACGTTTCAAATACCCTTCCAGTCTGTCATCCAGCTGTAGCTATTTCTTTTCTTTTCTTTCTTTCTTTCTTTTTTTTTTTTTTTCCACAGTACTGAGGATGGAACCCAGGGGCATTCTACCTCCAAGCTACACCCTCAGCCCTATTTTTTAGTCTTTATTTTGAAACAGGGTCTCACTGAGTTGCAAAGGGCCTCACTAAGTAGCTGAGGCTGTCGGCAAACCTCAATCCTCCTGTCTCAGCCTCCTGAATGCTGGGACTACAAGCGTGCCCACCAGGCCCGGCTCTGGAGGGTTTCTAGACCTGCAGGAGCTGCGCACACAGCCACCGGAAGCCCTGGCATGAGAATCGAGGTCCACAGCCCACACCTGGGACACTGGTTCCTGGCCAGGCTGGCCTCCCCCCGCAGGTTTCGGCCAGGCCATCTTTTGGGCTTCTTCCTTGCCTGCCCATCCCTAGGGCTTGAAAATCCTGGTACTGTCCACCATGGAGCGTTAGCCTCTGTGCCTGCAGGACCCCAGGAAGCCCTCTTCTTGGCTCGTTTGTGCCGGGGGCACAAGCGGCAGGCCCTGAGTGGGCATCTGGCCCCTGGACAGGGCAAGCCGTGGACCCGAGCTCAGCCATGGAGGCTGCTGCCAGGAAAACTGAGCTGTGTTTGTTTTGTTTGGGGCACTGGGGACTGAACTCGGGTGTTCTGCTACTGAGCTACACCCCAAGTCTCCCCTTTATTTTACTTTTCTTTGGTACTGGGTACTGAGCCCAGGGTCATTTTACCTCTGAACTACACCCCAGCCCTTTTAAGATTTTTTAATATATTTTTTTTCTTATTATTTATTATTTTTTTATTGGTGCACTGTATTCATACATCATAGTAGGATACATACTTTTGTAGACATACATGCACACTTTTCCCAGTCAGCCCCCACCCGATCCCCACCCCATTCTCTCCCTA
Organism: Muscardinus avellanarius; assembly: GCF_963383645.1. Classification (NCBI taxonomy): domain Eukaryota; kingdom Metazoa; phylum Chordata; class Mammalia; order Rodentia; family Gliridae; genus Muscardinus; species Muscardinus avellanarius. Next base: position 3,376,674 of record NC_137803.1, read on the forward strand.
TCCCTCCCTCCCATGCTTGGCTTAGTAGTTGACATCTAGTATTATGGCAATTTATCTAAAATTAAAAATGATAATCTCACATAACAGTTTCATTTGTCTGATACCAAGCTTTTGATGACTTAAAGATAACATTTCAATATTTCTTTTTACTTTCTTTCTTACCAGAGAATCTCTTTTTTCTATTTTTTTAGGTGAAACTATCATATATTTATATATTTATTTTTCAGAAAAAAATCTATCCTAATATGGAATATGGATTCTAGATACCCAAAACGATCTTGAAAAAGAACAAAGCTAGAAGATATATATTTTCTGATTTCAAACCATATAAAGCTACAATAATTGAAACAGTGTAGTACTCTTCTAAAGGCAGATATATAAACCATTGGAGTTAAATAAAAGCCTAGAGCTAAATTCTTCCCTATATTGTCAAGTTATTTTTGACAAGGTTTCCACAAACATTTGGTGGTGGAAATAATAATCTTTTAACTAAATATTGTTAAAAATAATAATTACATGGAAAAGAATAAAATTGGACCCTTACCTAATCCCATATACAGATATTAACTCAAAATAGATAATAGACCTAAATATAAATCTTAAGACTATAAACTTTTACGAGAAAATCTGGGTCATTAAACCTCACAACATTGAAATTGGCAGTGATTTCTTGGTTATGATTTCAATGGCACAGGCAACAGAAGAGTATACAAACTCCCTAAAAGATAAAAAAAATATTGTATATCCAAAGACAATGTAAACAGAGTTAACAGTTACTAATAGAATGGGATAAAATATTTCCAAATGCTATATCTGAAGGTATATTAATATTCCAACTAGAAGTCCTAGAAATTAACAACAATAAAGGCAAACAATACCCTTTAGAGATAGGTAAAAGACTAACATAAATAATGAATCTCCACAGATAACCAATCTTAGTTGTCTGTTGGATGGAAACTCTTGTTTCTCTAGTTCTGGAGTGTGTTCCCTATTTCTTCTTTGTAGTTAATCTCTTTGAGTATTTTCTCTAGCGCTGGTTTTGAAGACATAAATTCATTCAGTTTCTGTTTGTCATGGAAGCTTCTTATTTTTCCATCTAATTTGATAGAAAGTTTTGCTGGGTAGGAAATTTGGGGCTAGAAGTTGTTTTCTTTCAGAGTTTGGAATATGTTACTCCAAGCCCTTCTGGCTCTCATGACTTGGTTTGGGAAGTCTGGAGTGATTCTAATTGGTTTGCCTCTGAATGTCACTTGGCCCTTTGTTTTTGTTGCCTTTAAGATTCTCTATTTGGCTTCCACATTGGTCATTTTGACAATTATGTGGCGTGGGGATCCTCTTCTCCGATCCTGTCTAAAGGGAGTTCTATAAGTTTCCTGGATATGTGTATCAACCTCTTGCTCTATGTTTGGAAAATTTTCTGCTATTACTTCCTTGAAGAGATTGTTGATCCCTTTGGTTTCACTTTCTTTTCCCTCCTCTATTCCAATTATTCTTAGGTTAGCTCTCTTAAAATGGGCCCATATTTCTTCAATATCAGATTCCTGCTGTCGGATATTTTTTTCTAGATTAGAAACTATGCGTTAATTTTTGGAATGATCATCTTCTAAGAGCGAGATTCTGTTCTCCATGTGGTCTAATCGGTTGTTTGTGCTTTGAATTGAGGCCTTTACTTCATTAATTGCATCCTTTATCTCTTTTTGGCTCTCTCTGAGTTCTTTTCGAAGCACCTCTATTATTTCTACAGTTATTTTCCTGATTTGATCTTCTAGAAATCTCTGATTTTCTGTTTTATCGGGTTCTGATGTTGTGGGGTTGTGGGCATTCATTGCTCCAGTATTATTCCTCTTTCCCATGATTTCGGATGTTTGTGCCTTCTCTGGGTTCTTCCCTTGGGTCACTATGACTTCACTTAAGGTGTTCTGGATCTCGAGTCAGTAGTATCTCAGACCCCACTACTCCTTTACTGGGTTGTATCACAGAGTCTCCGACCCAGAGAGTCGATAGAGGATGCTTTAGACTGTGGGGGGTGCCAGTTTGCACGTTCTCCTATGGTGTGATATCTCTGCCACCACCACTCCCCCACTGGGTCAAGTCCCAGGGAGTACAGTACTGGGATTTCTCCGCTGTGGCCCGCAATTTGACTCACTGTTCTTGAGTACGCAGATGTAGCTGTACTGGATTAGGTGAATTCTCTGCTGCTGCCGCCGGTGGCAATATGGCGCCGCTGCTACATCCTCGGCTGTATTTTTCTTCTTGGTTTTGATTTCCACTCTGAATCCCTGCAGCGTGTGCTGAGCTCGGCCACTGGGAGCTTTAGATGCTCTCTGCGCGGAGAAATCCCGCCTGGCTGTTCCGCAGTGGCTCACCTCGGCTTGCTGTGGCCGTCCCGTGAATTCGCCGGTGCCGCCGGCAGTATGGCGCTGCTGCCGCGTCTGCCGCGTCCTCTGGCGTGAGGCCGGTTATCTCCTCTGTGGCTCTGTTCTCAGTCCGCTTTCTCTCTGGAGCCTGGTGATTTTTTGTTTCTCTGGTGATGGTGTTTTCTGGCTATGAAAGGCGCTGATTTTGTGGTAATGGAGATTTGTTGTTAGCGGGGCTCTTAAGCCCCGCTTTTCTCGGTCGCCATCTTCCCGGAAGTCCAAAATTTTTTAATATTTTGAAACAGGGTCTATGTTGTTGAGGGTCTCACTAATTAGCGGAGGCTGGCCTCAAAGCTGAGATCCTCCTGTCTGGGAGAATCAGTACTGGGATTACAGGTATGTGCCACCACGCCCAACTGAATTGAGCTTTGAGTGTTCTCATGGATTGGGTGGGCGTGGGGATTGAGAGCGCTAGGGAAGCCTGGGGTCACTGTCTGGTGGCGCAGAGAGCCCAGCGCCCTTGGGCCGGCTCCGCGGGTGGAGCCAGCAGGACTCCCGCGCCACAGGAGGCCGCACCCTGGACCAGCCCAGCTCCTTCCTCCCTGCCGTTCCTCCGGCCCGGGCTGGGAGCCTGGCCATAGCACAAGCTCTCAAGCCTGAGGCGCGCGTCCCTCAGGCAGCGAGTAAAAGGATGGTGCTGGGTCTAGATGCTGAGGTGGCTGCGCCCTGGCTATATGGCTGCTCCGTCGCTCAGGTGAGGAGGCTAGTGACGAGGTGGTTTCCACATCCTTGAGGCTCACAACAAGAGGCCCGAGTTGAATTCTGGACTCGGGAATTTCCCATCAGAGAGAAGAATCCCGAATCCACCTACAGAAGGTCCTACCTACCACGTGGCTGTTTCAGACACTGGGCAGCCTTGACCACAATAATCAGAGAAGCAAAATGGGTCTCTCTCTCTCCCTCTCTCTCTCTCTCACCATGGACTTCAGGCAGTATTGAGGAAGTAAAATTGTAGTGTCATCTTCTGCAGATATTTAGCCTGTGAGCACAGAGCGAATCATCCGCCGCCCTGTGAATGTGGGTTATAGGGAGCGTCTCTTCTTTCCGTGGCTCCCACGGGGATGGTGGCAGCTCCACACTGGGCGGGACGAGGAAGAGCAGCCCAGGGCCAGGTGACCAGCGCGTCTGCGCGTGTGCAGGGCCGCCCCTTGCGGGTCCAGGTGTGCACTGACGGCCAGCCTGGCCTCCTGGGCTCACGGTGGGGTTGGAGAGTAGACACGGGGGCTTGCTCTGGCTCTCCTGTCTACAGGGGCAGGGCAGACGACGGTGGCCTGGAAGGGTATTTGGGGACACCGCCTTTGGCTGCTCTGCTCTGTCTGAGCTGTGCACTTGGGGGCCTGGCCAGATGCTGTTTAGCAAGCAGGCCCCGCCTACAACCCGGGAGCAACTGGACCAGGGAGGAAGATAGCACCCTGGCCCTGGTCAACATCTGGGGATAGGCTGGGGGCAAGCCCCATTTTTGTTGAAGGTATGCTGGGGATTGAACCCAGGGGCATTCTACTTCTGAGCTACTCCCCAACCCTTTTATAATTTTTGTTTTGAAGCAGGGTCTCACAAGGTTGCTGAGAGTCTTGATAAGTTGCTGAGGCTGGTCTTGAACCTGCAATCCTCCTGTCTCAGCCTCCCAAGTACTGAGATTAGATGCATGTGCCACCATACCTAGCAGCAAGCCCTTTCTTTTGCTGTAAACAGGGCCAATTCTATAGGCTTGTAGAAGTGAGAAGTATTTCTTTCTTTATCTCTCTGAGATGTATAGAAACATTGTTTGGTGGTTTTATTTTTTTGAAAATTACTGCATTACCTTGAAATAGACTATTCCACGGTAACTGTTATGAGGAGCTTAAAGCCGTCGGAGGCCAATGAAATGTGATTGTATCCAAGCCCAGAAATCATTCTAGGGCGGCGGATAAACTCTGTGGAAGGCACAGTTCTAAAGGACTGCGATGGTAATATATAAACCACTGGAGTAAAGTTCAAGTGGTGTGTAAATGTCACCGGGTCCGGGATATTAAAAACGCCATTTTACGGCACGCACAGTTTGGGTGGAGTTCATGATTATTAAATCTTGGAGAGCACCAGTCAACACACTCAGTGTTATGTTTTTGTGTGTGTGGGGGGGTGTGGATGTGGTACAGAGGCCATCCCGGCCCACCTGGCACTCAGTGGGCAAAGGCCTATGTCAGATGCCAGAATGGCCAGCCCGGCTGTGGGGAGGGAGGGAGACGCCGAAGGAGCGGGAGCCGGGTCTGCGCCTGGGGAGCTTGTGGCAGCTTCCTCAAGCAGGCACAGCGTGGCTCTCAGATCCTAGATCCCAGCTCCCTGGCTGTCCAGCTTGGATGGACACCGCCCCGGAGAGCGGAGTCCAGTTACAGCTGCCTCGGCGGCCCGCCAGCCACCGCACACCTCGTGACGCGCACCCTCAAGGCCGCCGCTGATCATTGCATGAATAGGAGCCGCACGTTCATTTCACTTGAGCTTGACAAGCATGGATTGAGGGCCTGCTATTTCTGGTGCAGCGTTTGGTTATTGTCACCTATTTATTTCCACGTGGAGAGTCGGTAATGAGGATGAAAATCAGCCTCTGTGGATTGGGATATAATGCTTGTGGTTTTCACAAGTATAAATCAAAGCCCTCATGATTGATATGAGTGGTGCAGGCTTGCGAGTACTGAGTGCCATCTCGTGTGTGTGTGTGTGTGTGTGTGTGTGTGTGTGTGTGCGCGCGCGCGTGCATGCACACGCCGGCACCTGTGTCCTTGTAAATTTCAATAGGCATCAAAGTGTAGGAAAACTGCCACCCGAGCTGAGACACTAGCGTGGGCTCTCCGGGGTCCGCGTGGACATGGGTGGTCCACGGAGCCGTGGCCCACATGCAGCCTGAGCAGGGGCAGGAAGCTTTCTCCCACACCCAAGAATGCGACCACTCAGAGCCCGCAGGAAACGCTGCTCACGCCAGACCTGCCCCGTGCAGAGTGTGGTGCCGAGAAAGACCTAGGAAGAGGTGGCCCTCAGATGCACCCAGATAAGGAGAGAGGTGCGTGCGTGTCCCCGTGACGGGAGGAGCCCCAGTGATACAGGACATCAGAGACATCGCCCAACATCTGGCTTCCAACAAACCATCCTGGGTCTCAGCCCGCTGTGCCCAACACAGGTGAGGAGCATGACCTGCAGAAGCCTCCTCTCAGGGCCGCTGGCTGTACCCAGGCCCGTTTTATTATTATTATTATTATTATTATTATTATTACTATTATTATTATTATTATTATTATTATTTTGAAGCAGAGTCTCATCAAGTTGCAGAGGGCCTTGCTAAGCTGCCGAGGCTGGTCTTGAATGTGCGATCCTCCTGTCTCCGCCTCCCAAGCCCCACCATGCCTGGCTCAACTTGAATATTTTTATTTTTATTTTTTACCACTTTAATTAAATTATTTATTTATTTATTTATTTATTTATTATTGCAGTACTGGGGATGGGACCCAGGGGCATTCTACCTCTGGGAGACACTCCTAGCCCTATTTTCTATTCCTCATTTTTGAAACAGGGTCTCTCTGAATTGCAAAGGGCCTCACTAAGTAGCTGAGACTGGCCGTGAACCGCGATCCTCCTGTCTCAGCCTCCCAAAGGCTGGGATTACAGGTGTGCACTACCACACCCGGAGTGGGCATGGAGTAGCTCAACTGAGCAGACAGAGCCTATCTCAAGGAGGGCTCCCTCCTCCCATCGCGGCCGGGCACAGCCCTGGGCAGTGGCCCAGCCCACCAGGGCTGCTCACCCAGGAAGCTCAGACCATTTACCTAATAAGGCTGTTACTGCAGGGCCTGTTCAGTGACATTGAACAGCAATGTCCCTGGTCATAAAACTGGGGATGGGCTCAGACTGGCGCCAAACGGAGGGGTTTAACTTCGCTGTTTGATGTACTCTGTCCTGAAGAGCCACAATTCTAAGTCCCCTCTGTTTCCCCAGGAGAAATGGAGAACATCTTTGGGAAAGTTTCGTGGGAAACTATGCCCTTAGATGGGAGAGAGGATTCCCCTCTGAGGCCTGCCTGGCTTAGCAGCCTGCCAGCAAAAAGCCACCAACCCAGGGTCCTGCTCCACGGCCCGCGATGTCCCTTCTGGGACGTGTGCTCAGAGCAGCACTGCAGCTCGAGTCCTGGAGGGCTCTTTTCTTTTTTCTTTTTTCGTGCACAGTGGATTGAACCCCAGAAAAATTCTACCTCCAAGCTACACCCTCAGGCCTTTTTTTTTTTTTTTTTTTTTTTTTGCAGTCCTGGAGATGGAACCCAGGGACATTCTACCTCCGAGCTACACCCCCAGCCCTATTTGTTATTCTTTATTTTGAAACAGTCTCACTGAGTTGCACAGGGCCTCACTAAGGAGCTGAGGCTGACTATGAACTGCGATCCTCCTGTTTCAGCCTCCCAAATGCTGGGATTACAAGTGTGTGCCACCACGCCTGGTTTATTTTTTATTCTTTCTTTCTTTATGTATTTGGTGGTACTGCGGTTCCTGGAAACCCTTCTACCTCCAGGGTACATTCCTCAGACCTATTTTATATTTTTATTTGGAAACAGGGTCTCTTAAGCCAGCGAGGCTGGCTTTGAACCAGCGCTATCCTCCTATCTCCGCCTTCCAAGAGCGGGGATTACAAGTGTGCACCACCACGCCCAGCCTTATTCTTTATTTTGGAACAGGATCTCACTGAGTTACAGAGGGTCTCACTAAGTAGCTGAGGCCACCATGCACGGCATGGAGGTTGCTAATGGGCTAATTGTCCAGCATACAAGAAGCATTCCTGCCCAGGTGCAACGTGTATCGGGGCCGGTGTGGGGCAGAGGGTGCACCTGGGCAGCATGAGTAGCTTGCACTAAGGCTGCTGGCTCAGCAGACACCAGGCCTGCCACCACTGAGGCCTTTGGAGATCTTATTCTACTTGCAACTGATTCTTCTTTGGGGTCTGTCCTGACGTCAGTAATAAACAATAATAAGATTGTAAACGATTGCTCTTTATAATAAAATTATGCCTCTTGGACATAGTATAAATCTAATAGCTATTACATCACCATCCATAACTATATATCATGCTTACCTTTTAAATATACACAGGGTATTATATAGCTCACCCGAAAATGGCCAGATTTATTATTCCTGGTTAGCCACAGCCCTTATTACGTCACAAATGACTAATCTGCAGGGATGGACTGGAGGAGGGATGAGAGAGGCATTCTGCCCGCCTCGGGGCAGGAAGGGTGAGTGGGTGGCCCCTCTCTACCTGGGAGACCCAGGAGCCGGTGCTGCGGGGGCAGGTGACCCATGGTGAGAGCTGCAAAGGTCACGCCCGTCCTGTGCTAGGACCGGCTGCTCCCTGGGTGGCTTTCATAAATCACGCCTCCTCCCCAGCCGGTGATCTCATCGCCCTTGGGGAAGCTCCCAAACCTCGCGGGGCGCAGAGGGGCCTCCACACGGGGCCTGTGTGTTTCATTTCGTGTTCTGCATGTTCATAAAATGAAGGGACAAAAGAAGGGGACGACTAGCCAGGGAACGGAAACCCTGAGTCAAAATATTTCATCCAATTATTAACAATGGTGTTTACATTTTGAGTGTCTCTCACTAGAAGTGCTAAAATGCTCCCCCGACAAGCTGCAGAGCCCCCCTCTTAAAATCCTCCCTAAACTGAAGAGGGTTGGAGAGGAAGGAGCGCTTCCCAGGCCTCCGGGAGGAAAACCCAAAGCCTAGTGGTGCAGGAAATCTGTGCACTAGAGGAGAGCTGGGGAGAGTCGTGCTGTCCTGCACCCGGCCCTGGCGGAGGCACCCGCTAAACAGGGACCTCACTGAGGCTTTGGGAGCAAGGGCTGGCCATGGTCCTTCAGGAACAGGTCCTGCTAGGTCCCCCGAGGGCCATATGGGTAACAGCAGGGGTCAAGGACCTGGACCCAGTGGGGCGGCCAGGCTCCTCCAGCCACAAGTCCCCGAGGAAGGAGGGGTGAGGCTGGGGTGGGGGAGGCCATGGCCCCCATCCTGGGCTCTGTACTTCTCAGAGAGGGCCCCTAGCACGTGGAGGGTAATCAGGGACACTGCCCAGCACCTTTGACTCTAAGCAGGCAGCCCGTCCTCAGTACTGAGTGCCGTGTGGACCATGGCTTGGGGAGCCAGCTGGCCAGGGCCAGGGAAGGGTGTGGCGTGGGCAAGGAGCTGTGATGGCAGGACTGGGAGGCCTGGAGTGAGATTCCCAGCGTGGCACCTGCTCCAGAACCTTCCTGATGGAAAAAAAAAAAAAAGGTTGTCTTCATTAAGAGCATTAATATTCATGCGGCATGGTAATTTTGACACAGAAAAGGTCTCTGTAACCTTTTCTTGTGTGAGAATTTTTTACTTCTCAAGGAAATTACAGTCCAGCAATGACTTAATTAATGCTGGCTTCTTCGGCAGTTTTGAGGAACTGTCAGTTTGGGATTGCGCGAGCTGTCAGACAGGAACGGCCGGGCTGGGCGGCAGGGAGGCCCGGCCTCCACGGGCCGCGGGCGGGGGCCACGCACCTTCCCCGTTAGTTTTCATTTAGCAAGCGGCTTTCCCTAATGCTGGGTCATTTATTATTGGGATGGAGGGCACAGCTTGAATTAATAATCCATTTTTCACCTGGCATATTTATTCTTTTTATTATAATGATTTTCTTCCTAACCTGTGTGGCTCTGGTAAGTTTGGCAGAGGAGTGGCGAGGTGGGTGGTTGGCGCCCTGAGCTGTTAGCCGTGGGCACTTCCCGGCTAGCTGTGCGTTCCCAGAGAGGGAAGAAAACTGTCCTAATGTGAAAGGAGCCCCTCTGCATGGCAGAAGCAGCTCCAGGGGCTGGGAGGCCGGGTGCAGGGAGGCTCAGGCCACCAACGCCCTCCCACTGGCACGGCTTTGCAGGGCGAGCCGGGGCCCCACAGGCAGGGGTGGGGACGGGCTGCAGGACCACCTCTCCCTGTCCAGCCTCATGCCATATGGCCCGCCATCTGCGGAGTGGCCTCAGTTATCTGCGACATCGCCCAGATTGAAATATGGAAGGCAGAGCCTCCCTAGGGTGCTCCCCATCCTCCGCCCTCCGCCAGAGCCACAGGATTGGGACCACAGGATTCTCCAACCTCACAGGCAGGATGGAAGCTTCTGGAACATTTAGGATCTGGGGCCCGCCTCCTCGCACAACACATGGGTCAGGATGGAAGGCTGTGTGCTGCTTCAAGAGCCCAAGGGGAGCAGAAGGAGTGTAAAAGGTCAGTTTCCAGCTGCAGAGAATAAATCAGGAGTGTTTCTATGGCAGGCGCATATTGGTAAGTCCAGGCACATAAGTCAAAGCCAGAGCCACCCCTGACTTCCTGCCGGGCCCCCTGAGTGCACTGCAGTGACCACAGTACCCAGAATGCTCCAGTATTGGGTGAGAAAAGAAACAACCATGTTTTAGTGATGTGCACGTGGGCCTTTTTTTTCTGGGTTAAACTAGATGGAGAAGTGAGGGAACCAGCCGGAGGTGATGGGGTGGGAGAGGGGCGGCCGTGGCCTCTGGGCCTCCTCAGTCCAGCCGGTGCCTCCTTGGACGCCGAGCCCCTCCCTGGGCTCGGGGACCGAGATTGCAATTTAAGAGGGAACGCCAGCTCCCTGGCCCGCTGCACACTTAAATTTACGTTTTTACAACCTGATGAAAAAAATTTTCCCAAGAGGAGGAAGACGTCTCCCTGCCCCTCCACCAGCACTAAATTCTGCAGTAAACAAAATAAGTACAGCACCGAGAGCTGTGTTCACGCTTACTGCTGTGGGGCACCGTCGGGGCCCCGAGACCTTCTCCCAGGGCTGAGGATAAATAATACACACTGTGTTTTAATATCGTTAGGTAACCAAATAGAATAAATATTTTACACCGCTGGGGAATAACAAAGTAGGCAGAGGACCAGAGAGGCAGAGTTAGGAGCCCAAGAAGAGGCCGGAAACCCCAGGCCCTCGGCAGAGGCGGGAGGCCCCACAGATTTGCCGGGTTCAGCCACAGTCAACGAGGGAAAGGGAGAGGGAGAGGTCCGTGGCGACATTTGTAAATAACAACATAAATATACGCAGCATCTGTTAGGAATCAGAAAATCTCTCTTACACTCCAGAGAGAGACCAAGGACTAGGCATGTTTCCAGTACCGTATTTATTGGTTCGTGATGGCACTACAGTAAATTTCCTAAACCCCCTCGAAGCCCTTCTCCTCCCCGGTTCCTTGAACATTTATGAAGAACCAGACCTGTACAAGCGCAATTCTCGCCGGAAGAGACCATCTGTGAGTGGAAAGGGATATTGCTATTCTAGCGCCCCCTCGCTGTGCAGACCTGCGGATTTCTCCAGGAGAACAGCCGCCAGCTCCCTGGCTGGCCTGGCCTTCCCACTACGTCCCTACTGTAGCTGTAAGAAGCTCTTGGAACAGACACTCTCCTCTTCCTCTGTCTCTAAATAAGAGAAGACAGATGCAAGGAAGGCCCCAGGGCCCCGGCCACGGCCACGGGCAGTAACCTCATGGCTGTTCCTAGCGTGGGGTCACCACCTGGAAACCCAGCCTGCGCTCACCTGGGACGCGCGACAGCTAGCCTGGCAGTGAGCCACTGACGCACAGCAAACATGCCTGGCACTGCCAACAGCCTCTGGCATCTTGTTAGTAGGAGTCCCCAAGGAGAAGGAAGGGTACAGTGGGCCCCAGGTCTCCCGTGGCTGGGAGCCTCTGGGGCAGGAAGGTAAGGTCTGAAATTTATGGGGACTGCAGGTGCGACCTCAAGTGTCATGGGACCCCTTGCGTGGCGGCTTTGAGTCATCATGAGTCTTGTCAGATCAACTCCCAGAGGACGGGGGTCAGCACCCTGCGCACCCGGCCTCCCCACACCACCCCTCAGACTCTGAGCCTCTGGGAGTGGAGGCTGGGGCTGATGCCCAGGCACTGTCACCTGTCTTCTCTGGGAGGTGTCCCCGAGCCCCACACTCAGCTGAATGAAAGCCGGTCACCAGGCTGACCCCAGGCCAGACCCGGCCAGGGCAGTCATTGGCTCTGAAGTCCCCTTCCAGCCTGAACCCAGGCTCCCCAGGACCCGGCTCAGCCTCAGGCTACAGGCCTACTCTAAGGAGCGCCTTGTCCTCTGTGCTTGGTGCTGCGAATAATACAGACAGGACACTCAGCCTACAATTAAGGCCATTAGCACGGCCTGGGTGATGGAACGTTAGACACAGGCAGGACCTTTTGGATGATTCAGAATCAACCGCTTGCCTTAGACACAAAGGAGGCAAAGCCCCTAGAGGACCCGCAAATTGCCGGAGGTCCCGCGGCTGGAATGGGCAGAACAGGAGGCCCCGGGTCTCATGCCCATCTCTTCTCACAGGACCCCTCCAGGGCACCAGGCTGCGGGGTCAGCAATGGAGGCCCAGGGACAGAACCCCTCCCAACTGCTGCTGCAGATGCTCCTGTGGTCAGCGCGTCCGCTCCAACGGCGCTGCAGACTCCAAGTGAGCCGCCAGGAGCGCTCAGCACAGGGCTCCGTGCACTCCTAAAACCTATCAGAGATGAAAATCAAGACAAAGAAGCAAAAAGAAGGACATTCAACAGGGCTGGGCAGATGCCCGCCTGGCATGTGCAAAGCCCTGGTGTCCATCTCCGACACACACACACATTTTCTCTTCTTCCCCCCTCTCTCTCCTCTCCTTTTCCTCTCTCCTCTTTCTCTCCCTCTCCTCTCTCTCCCCTCTCTCTGTCTCTCATCTCTGTCTCTCCTCTCTCTCCTCTCTCTTTCTCCTCTCTCTCTCCAAATAAAGCTTGATCACAAGTTATGATTAGAACAAGTATTCTTAGCCGGATGTGGTGGCCCATGCTTGTAGACCCAGATCTTGGGAGGCTGAGACAGGAGGATCGCACAGGTTCAAAGCCAGCCTCAGCTACTTAGTGAGGCTCTCAGCAACTTAGTGAGACCCTGTTTCCAATTAAATATAAAATAGGTCTGGGAGTGTAGCCCGGGGGTAGAAAAGCCCCGGTACCACACACACACACACACACACACACACACACACACACACACACACACACAAAAAAAAAAAAAAAAAAAAAGAACAAGCATTCTTTAACATAGCACAAAGGACAAACACTGGGGTAATTTCAATTGGAGCCATGGATTCATGTATTTACCCATCGCTTTTTAATTTCTCCAGAGGCAAAAACAATTCGAAATTCAGGAAAGCAGCACTTCAGTTTAATCTGCACCCTTTTTGCTCTCCGTCTGTTCTCTGCGGGCCGCCACCGCCGCTTGGATGTCTGATTTTTTTCACTTGGTGATTTCAGTGCTCCTGTGACACATTCAACCTTTTAAATAAATCATTCATTTTTTTAAAGGTTGGCTATGTCACAGTGTGATGCACCCAATTTTTAAAATAACTGTTTATTTGATGTCAAGCACATCAGACACAAAAATAAATGTGACTCGGTAAAACTTAGTGCAAGAATGCTGTGGTTTTGATCTGGATTTACTTGGTCGGCTGCTCAAAGCATTGAGGATATTTGGGGGCAGGCTTGGGAGACACCGGTAGATTTTGGAGCCTTGTCCTCTTAGGCCGAGGACACCTCCATCTTGAAACGGCCCCTTACGGTGTGGCATGGATGTTCCCAGGGTGCAGGGTGGACAGGGCTGTTGGTCTTGTCACGCTACCCTAGACTGTGTCTGGGACGCAGGGCTGCAGTGTGTCCGTGTTGAAGAATAAAAGGCTGGGAGCATCCATGTCTTAAGGCTTCAACACTAAGAATGGGTGACATGCGGGCAAAGCCTGGGGAGACAAACTCTACTCAGACATAACAAGGCAGGGAACTGGCCCTGCCAGGTCACGAATGTCCTCACACCCACGGGTGGGACTTGTTCAATGCTTTATGGTTCTTGTATTTGCCGGGTTTCTGTCTCTGTTTCAAGGCTTATAAATCCTTGGCGTGCAAATCTACACACAGTGCTGGCTTTACATAACACACAACTGAAACATCAAAATGAAGTCAAATCAATTCTTATTGTAGAAAATTAAGATGGTACTGACCTTGAGTAAACTCTTAAAAACAGTTTATTACCGGGTGTGGTGGCGCACACTTGTAATCCCAGCATGTGGGAGGCTGAAACTGGAGGATCACGGTTCGCAAACAGCCTCAGTGATGTAGAGAGGCCCCTTGCAACTCAGTGAGACCCGTTTCAAAATTAAAAAGGACTAAAAAATAGGGCTGGGGGTGTATCTTAGAGGTACAATGCCCCTGGGTTCCATCCCCGGTACTGCAAAAACTAAAAACGTTTTTAAATGGATACTCCGAATTATACTGGTGCCAGTAACTGAACACACATTAGTGACCCTGGCATTTACTAATGTTCACAGAGGAGCATTAGTCCTATAACCACTGTCATACCATGCCTGGTATTTCTACATTAGTATGGTTCCTAGGAAGCCTCTTCCCAGAGCTTAACATTAGGCCAGTTCTTTGACTGAGAAGAAATAGCACTGCCATACATTACTTTCATGCAGAAAAAAAATAGACTATGAGTCTATTTTTAACTTGAGGCCCTTCTTATATACGTCGTAGATGGCAAACCACTATCTCCATCAGGCTCCATCTACTGATGAGAGAGCAGAAGCCAGAGAGACCTCTGCTCTCAGTTCTACTCTCTCGTTTTGAGACAAAGGCAAATAGAAAACTTCAGGAAGCCTAAAAACCAACAAGATAAAGGGCAACATCAGTAGATGGGCAAGGACCATGAACTGTAAGTGTGTCAAACGGAAGACCCTAAAGAGCAAAAGGACATGGAAATACCCTCCACATGCTAAAAAACAAACAGATGAAGCACAGAACACACGAAAATGAGTGCCTGTAATGGGCAGGGAGGGGTGGAGACAAAGCGGGAGGACAAACACGTAAATCAAACAAATTGGCCTGGCATGGGCCAAGATGATGTCATACTATCAAGTAAGTACAGCAAAGACAACCCTTCTCACCTGATATAAAGAAACAAACATAGTAAAATAAACTGATAGAGGGGAGGAGTTTCTGGATACCTAACATATGAATATTAAAAATTGACCACATTTTTGTCGACCAGAAATGGAAGAGTAAATTTCATGATATTATTTATAACAGCACCAAAGACATGAAATATCTAAAATGAATCTAATAAAATGCAAGGCCTTTGCGCTAAACACCATAGAATATTTTTGAGAGGGAAAGAAAAATAAGGATATAAATAACAATAACAGGGCATACCATGTTCATGGATTGAAAGGCTCAATATATTAAGAACGTTAATTCTTCTTAAAATAACTTACACATTAATAAATCCCAATTCCCCCCCACCCCGAAAGTTAGCAAGCCCATTCTAAAATTCATAAGCACATGCAAAGGGGCCTAGAGTAACCAAAGCAATCTTCAGAAAGTGAAAAGCCAGAGGACTTATCCTACCTGGCATGAAGATATTTTTATGGACGTTAGTAAATAAGACCAGGTATTATTGGAGCTAGGTGAGACAGACTTACCATTGGGACAAAACAGAGTGAGAGACAGGCCTGCATGCATCTTGTCTGACTTGTGATCACTGTAAGAGAGAAGAAAAGGATTTTCAATGGAAATGCTGGGCCAATATGATATCCACATAAGGGAATAAAGAAATTAATCCCAGGTGGGCTATATCAATATGTGAAAGATAAAACAAGCACAGTTTCAGGAAAAAACACAGAGAATAATTATGGCCACTGAGATGGCAAAGATTCTTAAGCACGATAGTAACCATGAAATAAGCAACCCTCAAAGCAAAAGAGTATTTTGCAATACACATTTCCAACCAAGGGCCTGTTAACAGGACAATATTATATTTGTAAAATTTACTACACAACAGTAAGAAGACAGACAAGCCAATAGAAATATGTGTGAACAAAATGAACAGGCACTTCATAAAATGCAAATAGCTAAAGCAGAAGTGTATGCATGTGTGAGGAGCTTAGGGAGACACCAATCATCTGTCGTGTTCACGAGGACTGTGTGCATGCCCGAAGACGTGCTCTCGGGGGAGCACCGGGGAGAGGAGTTTTGAGTTACTAGTCCCTAGAGGAGGAAGACAAAAGTGTAAACTTGATTTCAAGTCACACACATATCCAAAGGTAATATGCAAATATCTTACTTGTTCAGGGGCTTAGGCACAACCACTAATCTGTGCTGACCAGGAATGACCCCTAGGAAGGCAGGCTCAAAAATAAAAAAGGAAGAAATGAATGAAAATGTGCACGATTCTGAGGGAAGTGACTTTGCTGAGTCACTGAGGCCACATCGCTCAGCCTATAAGCAAACAGACAAACGAAGACAAGAAGTTCCAGGGGGATCTAGGTATGCAGAGGGCAACAATGGAATACATGCCCTAGAATGTCAAGTTTTAAGCAAAAATTTATAAGACATGAAAGAAGTAGGGCTCACCCCTAGTTTTTATTTTATTTTAAAGCAATAGAAACTGGTAATAATGGACCTCGAAAACAAAGACCATCAAGAAGCATGACACACACATTCAAAGAACAAAAGGGAGCTGTTAAAAGAATTAAACGTGATGGCAGTGATTTGTCAAATAGAGAATAACACGGGGAGATAGAAACGACATAAAAGAACCCAACGGAACGTCTGGATTTGAGGAGCAGTAACAACAAAAAGGTTTGCTGAAATCTATCTGCAGTCAGTTTGGACTGGCAAGAGAAGGAGTACAAGAACTTGAAGACAGACCAATAGGGTTTACGCAATCTGAAGAACAGAGAAAAAATAGTGAAAAGTGAACAGAACCTCAGAAAAGTGTGAGCCATCATTAGGTTTATCTCCTCTATACATCCAGAAAGATGAGCTCCAGTAGGAAAAGCACAAAGATCCACACGGCGGCACATCACAGCCCAGCTTCCAAAGCTAGAGGGGAAATCTTGACAGCTGTGAGAGAAAAGCCACTCATCACATACAAGGGAGCTCTCACAACGTTAACAGCTGACTTCTTAATAGAAACAGTGGACAGGAGCACTGAGACTTATTCAAAGCACTAAACGAAAAATCAACCTCCCCCAAAAAACCCCAAAATTGTGGGCCAAGATTCTTATTTCCAGCAAAATTTTCACAGGTGGATGTAAAATGTAGACATTTCAAAATAAACAAAAATAAAGGGAATTATTGCAGGCATAGCTGCCTCATAAGAAATACCAAGCCGGGCATGGGGCCTCACGCTCCTCATCTCAGCACTCAGGAGGCTGACACAGGAGGATCGCGGTTCGTGGACAGCCTCAGGTACTTAGTGAGGCCCTCTGCAACTCAGTGAGACCCTGTTTCAAGATAAAGAATAAAAAATAGGGCTGGGAGTGTAGCTGGAAGATAGAATGGCCCTGGGTTCCATCCCAGGTACCCCCTACTCCCCAAAAAGAAAAGAAAGTCCTTAAGGCTGAAAGCAAGCAACATTAGACAATAATATACCCCCCCCCCACACACACACACAGATTACTGGTAAAGGTAATTTTAAAAGTCATTATAAAAGACAGTATAATTGCACATTTCTTCTTTCTCATAGTATTTGAGAAGCACTTGTTTAGAACAGTACACATATAATTGTATTGTGGGTCCTATAACATATAGAAATGTGACATATTTGACAATACTAGCACATAGGAGGCTGGCGGGCAACAGGAGAGGGCGGCAACAGTAACTCGCACAGGGAAGACACAGGAAGGACCAGAAATAGCAGCCAGCAGGTTAGCAGAACAGCCCCAACTAGTACACTTTTGCCTGTCTCTTTAAAAGACATGATTATACAAAATAATTACAAAATGTATTGTGGGGTTTAGAACATATGAAGCTGTCATGTAAATAATAATAGTGACTCAAAAATAAAGAAAGAAATGGGGCAAAATGGGACTACATGGAGAAAAGTTTATATATCTCACTAGAATTCAGGTAGTATATATCTGATGTAGATTCTGATGAATTAAGATGTATTGGAGCCAGGCATGGTGGCGCACGCTTGTAATCCCCATGCTTGGGAGGCAGAGACAGGAGGATCGCGCAGGTTCGAAGCCAGTCGCACTGGCTTAAGAGACCCTGTTTCAAAATAAAAATATAATAAAAATATAAAAAAATGGGTCTGGGAGTGTAGCCTGGAGGTGGAAGGGCTTCCAGAAACCCCAGTATCACACACACACACACAAAAAGATGTATTGGAAGTCTTAGGGCAAGTTTTAAGAACATAATTAAAAATATGTGAGACCTTGTTTCAAAATTTAAAAAAGTTAAAAATTAGGGCAGGGGATGTAGCTTGGAGGTCAAATGCCTCTGGGTTCCATCCCTAGACCCACACACCCAAAAATATTACAAATTTTAAAAAGGGGTGTAGTGTAGCTTGGAGGTAGAATGCCCTTGGGTCCAATCCCCAGTACCAGTAAAACTCAAGAACAAACCGACAAGCCAGGTGTGGTGGTGCACGCTTGTAATCCCAGTACTGAGACAGGGAGATCACTGCTGTGCGACCAGCCTCAGCACCTTGTGAGGCCCTACACTACTTAGCAAGATCCTGTTCCAAAAATAAAGAATAAAAAAATGGGCTGGGGGTATAGCTTGGAGGTAGAATGCCCCTAGGTTCAAGCCCTAGTACAGCAAAAAATAAGTAAATAAGTAAATAAATAAAATAAAGATATTTTAAGCCAATACATGGGCATGAAGTCATGTCTAAACTGAATTGTCTGGTGTGCTGGGCACCAAAGGGACATGCTTGGCCTGGAGCCTCCTTTAGGCCCCTGCCCTGCCTGCTATCACCCAGAGTGCAGCCTGGAAGAACCAGCTCCGATGACCAGGACCCTGCGGGCCAGCCTGGGGGCCAGGCTGTATTTGGTGAACATTCAGCTATGTGTCTTGACCCTTGAGCGTGGGGCATCTTCTGTTCCACAATTGGCATACTAGCTCCTGGTCCCCAGTTCCTAGGCCCAGGTTGTCTAGCTCTGTGCCCCAGGGGCACATGCTTGGCACTCCCTCCCACCCAGAGCCTGCAAGCCTGAGGTTAGGAAAGCGTGGAGGAGGGGCCATGTGCCTGAGCATGGGAGATCCCTCAGCTGGACCATGGGAGAGTCCTCAGCCTGACCATGGGAGAGTCCTCAGACGGACCACGGAAGAGTTCTCAGCTGGACCACGGGAGAGTCCTCAGATGGACCATAGGAGAGTCCTCAGCCGGACCACGGGAGAGTCCTCAGATGGACCACGGGAAAGTCCTCAGCCGGACCACGGGAGAGTCCTCAGATGGACCATGGGAGAGTCCTCAGCCTGACCACGGGAGAGTCCTCAGCCTGACCACAGGAGAGTCCTCAGCCTGACCACGGGAGAGTCCTCAGCCTGACCACAGGAGAGTCCTCAGCCTGACCACGGGAGAGTCCTCAGCCTGACCACAGGAGAGTCCTCAGCCTGACCACGGCAGAGTCCTCAGCCGGACCACAGGAGAGTCCTCAGATGGACCATGGGAGAGTCCTCAGCCCTGACCATGGGAGAGTCCTCAGCCTGACCACAGGAGAGTCCTCAGCCTGACCACAGGAGAGTCCTCAGCCTGACCACGGGAGAGTCCTCAGCCGGACCACGGGAGAGTCCTCAGCCGGACCACAGGAGAGTCCTCAGATGGACCATGGGAGAGTCCTCAGCCTGACCATGGGAGAGTCCTCAGCTGGACCACGGCAGAGTCCTCAGCCGGACCACAGGAGAGTCCTCAGATGGACCATGGGAGAGTCCTCAGCCTGACCACGGGAGAGTCCTCAGCCTGACCACAGGAGAGTCCTCAGCCTGACCACGGGAGAGTCCTCAGCCTGACCACAGGAGAGTCCTCAGTCTGACCACGGCAGAGTCCTCAGCCGGACCACAGGAGAGTCCTCAGATGGACCATGGGAGAGTCCTCAGCCCTGACCATGGGAGAGTCCTCAGCCTGACCACGGGAGAGTCCTCAGCCTGACCACAGGAGAGTCCTCAGCCTGACCACGGGAGAGTCCTCGGCCTGACCACGGGAGAGTCCTCAGCCTGACCATAGGAGAGTCCTCAGCCAGACCACAGGAGAGTCCTCAGATGGACCATGGGAGAGTCCTCAGCCTGACCACAGGAGAGTCCTCAGCCTGACCACGGGAGAGTCCTCAGCCAGACCACAGGAGAGTCCTCAGCCTGACCACGGGAGAGTCCTCAGCCTGACCACAGGAGAGTCCTCAGCCTGACCACGGCAGAGTCCTCAGCCGGAACACAGGAGAGTCCTCAGATGGACCATGGGAGAGTCCTCAGCCCTGACCATGGGAGAGTCCTCAGCCTGACCACGGGAGAGTCCTCAGCCTGACCACGGGAGAGTCCTCAGCCTGACCATGGGAGAGTCCTCAGCCTGACCATGGGAGAGTCCTCGGCCTGACCACGGGAGAGTCCTCAGCCTGACCATAGGAGAGTCCTCAACCAGACCACAGGAGAGTCCTCAGATGGACCATGGGAGAGTCCTCAGCCTGACCACGGGAGAGTCCTCAGCCTAACCACAGGAGAGTCCTCAGCCTGACCACGGGAGAGTCCTCAGCCTGACCACAGGAGAGTCCTCAGCCTGACCACGGGAGAGTCCTCAGCCGGACCACAGGAGAGTCCTCAGATGGACCATGGGAGAGTCCTCAGCCCTGACCATGGGAGAGTCCTCAGCCTGACCACGGGAGAGTCCTCAGCCTGACCATGGGAGAGTCCTCAGCCTGACCATGGGAGAGTCCTCGGCCTGACCATGGGAGAGTCCTTGGCCTGACCACAGGGGAGTCCTCAGATGGACCACGGGAGAGTCCTCGGCCTGACCACAGGAGATCCCTCAGCTGGACCACGGGACAGTCCTCAGCTGGACCACGGGAGAGTCCTCAGCCTGACCATGGGAGAGTCCTCAGCTGGACCACGGGAGAGTCCTCAGCTGGACCACGGGAGAGTCCTCAGCCTGACCACGGGAGAGCCCTCAGCCTGACCACAGGGGAGTTCTCGGCCTGACCACAGGAGAGTCCTCAGCTGGACCACGGGAGAGTTCTCGGCCTGACCACGGGAGAGCCCTCAGCCTGACCATGGGAGAGTCCTCGGCCTGACCATGGGAGAGTCCTCAGCCTGACCACAGGGGAGTCCTCAGCCTGACCATAGGAGAGTCCTCGGCCTGACCACAGGGGAGTCCTCAGCCTGACCACGGGAGAGCCCTCGGCCTGACCATGGAAGAGTCCTCAGCCTGACCACAGGAGAGTCCTCAGCCTGACCACGGGAGAGTCCTCAGCCTGACCACGGGAGAGTCCTCAGCCTGACCACAGGAGAGTCCTTGGCCTGACCACAGGGGAGTCCTCAGCTGGACCACGGGAGAGCCCTTGGCCTGACCACAGGGGAGTCCCAGCCCTGGGCCTCAGGTCCACCTTGATTGCCCAGCTCCTTTGCTTGCATCCCCAGCTCTGTTCACGAAGGTGGAGACTCCTGTGGCTGCCTGTCCCCTCAGGAGCCTCTGCTCTGAATTCCTTGGGGTTTAACTGGATCCGTGGAGCACAGGCTGGTCGACCATCAACTAACAGCCCAGGAGCCTTCCAGGGAGCAAAGGCTTAAACCATGGGGCTCCCAGAGCTCCCGGGCTAAGCATGGGCCACGAGCCTCCAAACAGCAGGCTCAGGTTTCCAGTAATATCAGGGAACACCCTAGAGGAGAGGCTGGGTGCGGACAAGTCAGTGACAAGCTTGGAGGTTTCTCCATAAAAGGGACTCTGGGCTAGGCGGAGCGGAGCGGGCGCGCAGGGCCAGGATGCCCAGCCAATTCGCCGCTCTGCCTGCATGGCAGCCGGGGCTCTGCATTCAACGCACCCGGCAGTTAAAGATTTGAACATAAGGTGGCATTGCCTTTATCGTATCCCATAAAAATAACAATTTGCTGAAGCCCTCGTACCCCAGTGTGGAAGGTGGCGTGTGCCTGATAACGCCGCGGTGACGGATCAGCCCATGCACGCACGGGCTGCGGGGTATCTTGCTGGGAAGCATAATAAATTGTGCAGAGCCGGGCAGAGGACAGAGCCGGCGCGACTCCACCTCCAGTAGCCAAATAACTCAGCCCCGGCTCCGTAATTATGCTGTGTGAAAATATGGGATTAATTAGACGCTGCACGAACACACTGTCCTGTCATTAAAGGCTGCGCTGCAGCTCCGAGCTGCTGCCACTGGAGCGGCTGCCTCTACTGCGGAAAGACAAAGTCTCCTCGTTCACACTCTGGCTTATTATCTTACTTAAGGTCACTGACGCAGCCTTCCCCAGGCGGGCCGCGTGCGCAGCCCTCTGTCATATTTATTTCATTATTTTTACCTGCTCCAACGCCAGGCAACTGGGAGACGATGATCTGTCAGTACAGATCCTCACTGGGCCTGGGGGGCAGGAGGCAGGAGGCTGAGCCCGCCCCAGCTCGGGAGCAAGCCAGCCCGATTTAAATTTAACTATTGAGATTCCTACCTCAAGGGATGCTGAGGGAGTTGGGAGAGAGGGACATGGACTGAGCCTTGAGGGAGAAAAGGAACTGGTCTTGCTGAGAAAACCTTCCAGAACTGCAAGGGCACAGGGCTCTGAGCAGCCAGCCTGAGCAAGGTGCAGGGCCCCAGCGTGGCTGGTTGGGGAGGGCGGGTCTTGGTGGCTGGGCCAAGACAGATGTTCAGACCCTCAGTGGCCTCTTAAAAATTAAATGTCAGGCTAAGTATGGTGGCTCACACTTGTCATCCCGGGGCTTGGCAGGTGGAGACAGGAGGATCAGTTCAAGGGCGGCCTCAGCAATGTAAGGAGACCTCAGCAACCTCGGGAGACCTTGTTTCAAAACAAAAATAAATAAATAAAAGGGCTGGGGGCCCCTGAGTTCAATCCCCAGTACTACCCTCCTACTCACACGCACAAGGAGGTGCCAGGCCTGCGCAGGTGGCACTCGCCTGTAATCCCCATAGCTGGGAGGCTGAGACAGGAGGACCGCAGGCTCAAGGTCAGAGCACGCTAGCTTAGTGAGATTGTTTAACTATAATAAAATAAAATATGGCTTGGGTGTAGCTCAGAGGTAGGGCGCCCAGGGTTCAGCCCCACACATTAGACATCAGCTGAAGGGCAGAGACACCGCCCGCCCTGCACCGTCAGCAGCCCTGCACACAGCCACCCTGCTCCACACACAGCCGGCCGCCTGCACACAGCCGGCGGGGGCAGCGCTGCCTGGCTCCAGGAGGAGTGGGGACCACGCATTCTGGGAAGGTAGCGGCTGAGCCCACCGAAGCAGAAAGCCCCACTGGCCACTGCTGCCCCAGCGCGCACTCCTACCACAGCTTCACAGGGTGTGGACACATACCTGTGTGTGCACAGGTGCACACAATTCATGTGAGGTGTGGCTACACGCCTGCACGCACACTCATGTGCATAATTCACAGGCAGTGTGGACCATACCCACATGCACAATCCACACGCAGTGGACTTGCGCCCTGAGTTGCACACGTGCCCACTTGCTCACGCTCCTCCCCACGGGGTCCAGGTGGGCCTGGCCAGCCTCCTGCCACCCTTTTGCATCTGATTCTTCTTTTTATTTTTTTATTTTTTATTTTTTGGTGGTACTGGGTTCCTGGAAGCCCTTCTATATGTGGGCTACACTCCCAGACCTATTTTTTAATTTTATTTTTGAAAACAGGGTCTCTTAAGCCAGCGCCGAACCTGCGCGATCCTCCTGTCTCCGCCTCCCAAGCGCAGGGATTACAAGCGTGTGCCACCACGCCCGGCTGATTCTTCTTTTTAAATTTTTTATTGGTCATTGCAGTCACACATCTTAATAGGGCACAAGATGGTGGAGACACACATGCACACATCACCCAGTCAGCCCTTCCCCAATTCCCCACCATTCCCTCCCACTCCCTCCTTCTCATGTTTGGCTTAGTGAGGGACTTTGATATGTTTGTGAATGTGCGTCATGTATGTCCTCCCCCCTCCCAACCCCTTGGGTACTATATTCTTGAAGGTGGTCTGAGAGCTCAGGACTGGGCATCGCTGCCAAGATCCCTATGCTCTGAGGGGAGGATGGACCGTCCACCAGGGGATCCAGTGGCTGTTTGCCCAGGAGAGCGCTCCTTCCCCCACCCGATGCCCTGGTCAGGCCACAGCACACAGACCCCACCCTTTCAGATAACAGATCCAGGGCACTGCCACCATCTGAGCCGTTGTCCTGAGCTGTTAGGGCAGCGGTGTCCCCCAGGGGTGGAGTTCAGGGGAGGCTGGGGGTGGCAGCCTGGGACAGAGGCAGGCCATCGAGGGAGAAGAAATTTGGCAACTAGAAAATAAAGTGCTTTGAGGTGAATTACTCTTAAAATGACCTTTGCAATAGTTAATAGACAATCCGAGACAGGAAGATGGGCTGCAACCTGAAAGGTGCGGGTCCTGACAAATGGGACAGGAAGGGAAAGACAAGGCGAGGTGGAAAATGCAGCCCAGTGAAGAGCCATTTTGTGGAAGGAAGCATCATTAGCACGGGGGAGATGATCAGTAGGAACGTTCTGGAAATTACGGATACTTTCATAGAAGGAAGTTGAGTAGGAACATAGAGAAACCCCTGCAGGAGCAGTCTGTTGCCACCAGCCCCGCCCGGGGGAAGGAAGCCAAGGCCGCCTCTGTGGAAGGAACAGTGTCAGAGATGGTTTGAGGTGCTGTGTAGAACGTTTACAGGGCTCATGCAGAGAGAACCGTGGGTGCAGGGCCGCCTGGGCTTGCTGCAAGCTCGGCCTTCATCTGCTGGAGGCGGGAGCCCAGCCTCCAGGAAAGCGGGTCTTTTCAGCGCCAAGGATCCTGAAAAGGAATTTCTGGGCCGGGCATGGTGGCCCACACTTGTAATCCCAGCATGCAGGAGGCTGAGACAGGAGGATTGGGTTCGCTAACAGCCTCAGCTACTTAGTGAGGCTCCCTGCAACTGAGTTTCAAAATAAAGAATGAAAAAATAAGGCTGAAGACGTAGCTCGGAGGTAGAGTGCCCCTGGGTTCCATCCGTAGTACCTAAGAAAAAGAAAAGAAAAGAAAAAGCTGGCTCTTGAGCCAGGCGTGGTGGTGCACGCTTGTAATCCCAGTACTTGGGAGGCTGATCGAGGATAGCCTCAGCAAGTAGTGAGACTCTTGTCAATGTAGCGAGGCCCTGTTTCCAAATAAGAAATAAAATCAGTCTGGGGTGTAGCTCAGGGTAGAATGCCTCTGGGGTCCACCCCCAGTTTCAAAGCCACCGGCTCTGGGGCTGGGGACTGGCTCTGTGGCCAGCAGTGCCCAGCACGTGCGAGGCCCTGGGCTCCATCCCCGGCATCTCTGGCAAGAGTGTGGCCGGTGGAGGGAGCAGGCTGAGAGGAGGGGCTGAGCCCAGCCGGGGTCCTACTGATCCAGGCAGGAGACACTGATGCTCCAGCCACTGGTTCACCTTTTCCTTCCGCCATAGTGGGTCTGCCTGCAGAAGCCAGGGGCTGGATCTTCGTGTCTCTGAGCTCAGGTGGCTACTCATGCGGAAGGGCTCCAGCTCGCTCTGCTGGAAGACGGACCCTGCCCTGCTGCAGGGTAGACCGTGGTGGGGACGTCTGACAGAAAGTCCTGCCCTGTGCCGTCCACTCTGCCTAAGATCTCGGTCAGTCAGTCAGCCAGTTGGGCAGAGGGCGCCTGTTCCTCTTCCCCAGGGGATGTTTGACTCACACATCTTGGCGGTCTTGGCTTCCTTCCCCGGGGCGGGGCTGGTGGCAACAGACTGCTCCTGCAGGGGTTTCTCCAGCCGGGTGGCCACACCGCCTGCCATGCCGGCCACCTTCCTACTCAACCGATGCCGTTTTAAATCTTGTTCTTAGTAGGGAAGAGGTCAGCTCACGTGTGTGTATGTGCCACATATGTGTGCGTGCGCATGCATGCATGTATGTGCATACACGTGTGTGTGCTGGACATGCTTCCGCCAAGGTGAGCTTTCGCCGTCACCTCTGTGGCGTCAGACATCGTGCATGGCTGAGCCTTCCTCACCTCTGAGGCACCAGGGAGCCGGGGGGCCCCCATTTCCTTTGGAGGCCAGACGAGGCAGAGCTAGAAGGGCCTGCAGATCCTGGAGCCCCGAGGCCATGAGTGATCTCCCTGGGTGATGGGCCGCAGAGACAGCTCAGTGTCCCTGTGCGGTTGACTGGATGTCAAAGCTGGTGCACCTGTGCATCTCTGCTTATTAACTGTGCCAGGTCAGGCCACGGCTTAACCTCCTTTGAAGGTTAGTGGTGCCCGGTCCGTCCAACTCACGCCAGGGCTGAACAGTGAAGGACCGCTCGCAACTCCATTTTCCTCAGGACTGCTCGTGCGTAGGATTCAGTGGTGGGTAGTTTTTAAATGTTCAGGTTTCAGGTCACAATTCAGACTTACTGTTAGTTCTGTGCCCTGCAACCCTTCCTATGCCTCTGTCCCAAGTCTCAGGAGATGCAGCCGGCTCCACTCCTCAGATGCCAAATCTTGAGGGCAGTGAGGGGCCTGTTCTCTTAACTCTTCTTAGCATGAGGTCCCAAGTATTTAGCGTGGAAATCTAGAAGACTAACTTTTTTCTGCAGTACTAGGGGTTGAACCCGGGGAAATTCTACTCTGAGCCACACTCTGGCCTTTTTACTTTTTTTTTTTTTTTTTTTTTGGTGGTACTGGGGTTCCTGGAAGCCCTTCTACCTCCGGGCTACACTCCCAGACCTATTTTATATTTTTTATTTAGAAACAGGGTCTCCTAAGCCAGCGCGCGGCTGGCTTCGAACCTGCGCGATCCTCCTGTCTCCGCCTCCCAAGCGCGGGAATTACAAGCATGCGCCACCACGCCCGGCTTAGTTGCCCAGGGTCTCGCTGGGTTGCTGCGGCTGGCTTAGAACCTGTGATCCAGTGCTGGGATGATAGGCATGTGCCACTGTGCCCAGTCACTGCTGCTGCTGTTATGAGAAGACAAAAACCAACAAAACCAACAACCAAAGCCTTTGATTAAAATATGTACTTGGGAAGTCAGAGGGAAAAAATAATGCTCTTTTCTTTTTCTTCCAAGTTCAGAACCAATTGAAAAATTAGATGCCAAAGATGTCTCTGCCTCATTGCTAATAAGCTGACTGAAGGACTTAGCTTTTGACCCAAGGCAGTAAGGCCATTAGCTCACCCAGTGGCCTCCCCTGGCCCCATACTGTCAGCTGAATGGCCACCCAAGAGGAAGTCTGGCTTCGCTGAACAGACATGTGTTCAGGATTGGAGGTAAGAGCCGACTTAGGGCTCTCACCAGACTAACCCCGGTAGGGCATCCCTAAGAAGCGAGAAGCCAGGGTGGAGGGCCTGCCCGTGCTGGGGCCAGCACATCTTCCCTCCCTTTGGGGGACCATGTCTAAGTCCTTGCTGCTGAAGCCCAGTGGGAGCAGGTGCTTCTGAGGGAAAAGGTCAAGACCTTCCAGGATACTCTGGACATAACATTCCAGCCCAAAGCCCACTCAGAGTCCTGGGCAGCCCGGGACTGCAAGGTGGCTGAGGATGGAGAAGTCAGGGTACCCACCTTAAGTTCAGCTCTGATGCTCCTTGGGTAGGGAAACTCTTCCACCCTCACTAACAAAAACAAAGCCACAACAATGTTAGAAGAAAACTTTCATTATTTATTTACTTTGGTGTGGGGGAATGAACTCAGGGGCATTCTTCGTCACACTATTTATTTATAAATAAATAGGCCTCTTTTATTTAAGTTTTGAAACAGGGTCTTGCTAAGTTGTCGAGGGTCTTGGTAATTTGCTGAGGTTGGCCTCAAACCTGTGGTCCTTCTCTCTCAGCATCTCAAATATTCAGATTATATTGTGCATCACCAGACCTGGATTCGAAGCAAACACTTTCAGAAAACTTATTGAAACAGAAGCCTGCCATCATGCTGCTTTAGGAACGCGGCTTCCGTCATCATGAGTTGATAAAATTTCCCATTCCCGGAAGTTCTGCATTCCCAAGAATAAGCCATTCCTTTCCTCATTGCCACCGTACGTTTTCATTCTTCTCCCTTTTTATACCTTCAAACTGAGTTGAGCAAATAGACTCAAGATGGCAGATTATGTGAGCAAAAACATTCGAGATGTGAAGAGCCAGCAGCATCTATTTCTGACTTTTTAAATATATATTATAAAAGTTATTTGGGATGCAATGGTATGCAATTTTGTCTCTTGCTTAGATAACTAAACATGACCAAGATGATTATTATACAGCTAATTGGTAGGAATTATCATCAGTCCACTCGAAGTAACTGACTCAGTTACTTCCCGATAGCCAAAAAGGGGTGTGTGTGGGGATTTCCAAAATGTCCATCAGAAGCTGGGGAAATGAAATGCTTTCATTCCATGGACTGTGGGCTGAGAGCCCCTTTGTTTGGACAGCTTGCTCCACAGCCAGTGACAGGCATCTGGGCTTACTCCCTGAGGCAGAGGGCAGGTGAGCTAGGCACAGAGCCAGCCCACCTGCCAGGCACGGCAAGGAATGGACATCAATTCCATCTTCTTGGTTTCTTGGATAGAGGATAGCGTCACTTAACAAATCGCAGAATTATTCACTTCCTACGGTCTGCCTCCAGCCAGAGGACTGGATAGGGGCAGGGCTCCATGCTGCCCGGGCTGGTCACGTTCCTGCTATCCCACACTCTCCAGCATGGCTTCTGTTCCTCTCCGGCTCTGTCCTTGTGGTCTCCTGCACCAGGAGTCAAGCCCGTCACCCCAGAACTGAACTGTGCATTGCGAAGTCAGCACCACTTGCCCGATGCTTTTACCAAACAAGACCAGATTCCCCGCTGCCTTCTCAGACTCCCCAGAGTGGCAGCTTCTCTCCAGCCAGAAGCAGCCTACCACCATATTGCTATTTCCTCATTCTGCTTCCTGGATAGTTTCTTTAGGGTTGAGCTTGCAAGGGAGCTGGCAGTCCCAGCTAGTTTGTTGTCTAGGTAAGAAAGGACAGTTCTGATTTGTTGATATTCAAGTTGATGTGTCAATAATGAGATAAATTATCTATTAACTTCCCACTAGGATTCATGAGGGTTCAGTGTTCTCAATACCCATCTCCTCCCAGCTTAATTATGGTGCAATTTTTATTAAATTTACATCCATTATGAATATTTGACAATGTAAATATTGTTTACCATTCAACCAAGTATTATATTGAACTAAAATGTAATTTTCTTACTTATGCTCTTGTTTGGCCTTTTCTGGCAACAATAAATTACTACCTCAATGTTTTTATCAGCCTACTTTATTTTACATGTTGACACTCCTTTCCCCCCCAAACTATACAAACCCTGTAACACATTTTCAAACATATCATCTTTTTTCCTCAGCACCTTCCCTTTATCAGTTCTGATAACCATCACCCTGGTCATTCTTTTTCTCTCTCTTATGTTGGTCTCTTGTTCCTGAATCCAAGGATGAAAGTGTCTTCTTCTAGAGCATTTCTATCAGTAGCTTTATAAAAATAAGAGAAATTGACCATTTGACAACACCATTATCCATCCTTACATTCACTTGATAGTTTAGCTGGGTATAAAATTGGTATTTGGTAATATGATTGCCCAAAGATTTTGCAGATATTTCTTTTTTGACTTGTAGTATGCTTTGATGCTTTAGGAGTCTGATAACATTTTTCATTTCCTGTGTGATCTCTTATTTTTCTGTGTGAAGATTTTTTTTTACAGTGGATATTCTGGGGTTTTGAAATTTCATGTCAATAAGACCAAGATGTGTCTCTCCATTTATTTTGTTGGTAAAAACTGTCATTTCTCATCTGGTAAATTTTCTTATATTAACACTGATAATTTCCTTTTTTTCTGTCTTTCCCATGTTCCCCCTCAATCTTCTTTTACTTTGTTTCAGATCTCTTACATTAATGCTTTATAATTTAAAAAAATCTATCTTCAATTTCTTTTTTAGTTCTACTTTCTGAGAACTTTTCTTAAATTTGTCATTTTACCTTTCAGTGAAATTTAAAAGGTGATACCTCTTGTATTTTTATTTTTTGTAGCTTTTTTTTTTTTTTTTTTTTTGCTAGTAGGGATAGAACCCAGGGCATTATACCTCTGAGCTACAATTCCAGTCCTATTTTTTAATTCTTTATTTTGAAACAGGGTCTCACTGAGTTGCAAATGGCCTCACTAAACAGCCAAGGCTGTCTGTGACCATGATCCTCCTGTTTCAGTCTCCCAAATACTGGGATTACAGTGTGTGCCACCACATCCAGTTCTGGAGCTCTTTCTTGTTTGCATATTTTTAAAAGTATAAAAATCAGTTATTTCATGGAAACATGCATTCTCTTATTATCTAAGATTTTTGAAATTTTATTTAACTTTGCTCCTATTGAGTTTTCCCCACCTCCTTTTTATGTTTTATGTTCTTATGCTTTAGTTCTGTTGTGACATTTCACTAAAGTACTGGAGGCTGTGTGGGCAGATGGAGCCTCTCAGCCCCTGGACTTCACTGCAGAGTGACGTGACGACAGCCAGCCTTTTCAATAATTGCCTGAAAACACCTGCATTTGGAGGTCTCTCTGGAGTGTTTGCTTTCTCTAGAAAAGGCCCCTCTGGTCTCCTGCCTGGAGGCTGTGTGTTTGCTTCCATTGTACTATCATCAGTGCTTTCCCCACTCTGGTCTGGCTGCCTTTGCCCTCACAGGAGGAGTCTTAGCCCTCTGCTCCACAACACTGGATAGGACTCAAACTGCCTGCCCCTATCTTACTAAGGAAGATCCCCAGGAATGTGAAACTAAAGGACACTCAAATAGGAAAATGAAAAGAAAATCACATCAACTAGCCAGATCTAGGATTCACAGAAGAGAAGCATCCGAAGGGAGCCAAAGGGGCCAGCGGATCCCAGCCCAGGAATCTGCGCTGCAGCAGAGCGGTCTGGTCCAGGACCCACATCTTGAAGCTGGGCCTACAGTCCTGTCAGAGGACATGGGACGGGATGCACAGTGGCAGTCTGGGAGGCTCGCAGGGCTCAGAACATCCCTCAGGCCTTCTTGGCATAAGAACAGCCACTTGGGCCTTCCTCTGTAGCTCTCATGAGGCCGTTGCGCCAGCCTCCTTCTCAGACCTGCTGCCGCCCAGGATCTGTTGGGGGCCAGGAGTCACCCGAGTCTTTATCTCAACTTGGAGGAAAATGACAGAGGCCCCAACAACCCATGGCACGGTGGGAGCCAGTCACGGCTCTGGTGTTCGCCCAGTGTCTAGAATCTCCCACCTGGGATTTCACCTCATACTGGGACGCCTTCCAGCCCTGCCCTCTGCCACTTAGGGGCAGTCACAGGCCCTTCTCCCTGCTGGCAGTGCCTCAGAGCAGGCAGGGTCTGTGCACTGGAAACCCATCCCCCTGACCTTTTCCGGTGGCCACGAACTCTCCTCCTCTGGGTCACTGGTTCACATGGACGAGGCCCCTGTGTGCAGACCCCTTGTGGGAGGGTTGGACAATTTGTGCAAAGGTACAAGCTGAGAGAACTCATCGGACAAAGTAGGTAGCAAGGGCAAGAAGCAAAAAGACATAGCGCCCATGGGTGGCCAGGCTAGATGGCCTTCTTGACACGCCCATGAGGTCTTCACACAGAAGTGGAAGAATATCCTGGGTACACAGCCAGGTCCAAGGCCTGGCCTGTGGGGCTGTTCAGGGTCCTGCCTCTCGGTCTGTCTCCTCCTCAGTATAATAGATACATCTGGATAGCACTAAACGCAGAAGGCAGTTATGAGGTGGGGTGAGCAGAGACAGGCCTGGCCTTCTCTGTGCCGTGTGGTCTGCTGTGGGCAGAGGGGAGAAGGGAAGCCAGGGTCAGAGCTGGTAAGAGGCCACTGGGACTGAAGGATGCTGGGCAGTGCCCTGGCCTCTGCCTACCCGCATTCCTGTTGTGATGACTTAACTGTCTCTGGACATCACCAGTTGTCCTGGGGGGTCAGGATCATGGTTGAGGGCTGAATTAGACCTACCACAGGAATGGCCAGGAGTCCTTGGCTGGTGCCCCTCTTCCTCCATGGCCACAGTACCTGGTCCTTTCTTCATTTACACCTGTTCAAGATGACCCAAACATCAGATTTCTTTTCATAGCATGTTAAGGAAAGACTGATGAGTGGAATAAATAGCATTAGCCCAAGACCTCGGGCTAGAAAGAAACCAGGACATAAACAAATGCAATTTTTAACAGGGGAAGGACATATTTAGCCTGATGCCACAGGCACGCACTCTGACGCTTCCCTTAAGATTATGATAATTACAGATGAAGAGAAAATCCTCTTCTGTCAGCTATTTCTGTTGATAAAAAGCTAGAAAAGTCACCTTACTGCATTTGACGAGACAGCCGAGAACCTGGTGCAGCATCTGTCATGAGGCTTGATCCCAGGGCCCCTGTCAAGAAAAGTTCTAGAAAAGGGTGGGGACAAGGAGAAGAATGGGCTTGAACAGAGTGCACTGTGCATTCATGGGATTCCATTCCTGGATACAGGTTGGGTTATTTGAGAAAATTAGGACCAGCTGGATGAGTGATGCATGCCTTGACTCCGGTAGTCCAGGAGGCTGAGGCAGGCGGATGGCAGATTCAAGGCTAGCCTGCAGTAACTTAGTAACTTACTTCAAAATTAAAAAAATAAAATAAGGGCTGGGGCTGTAGCTCAGTGGTAGAACTTCTCTGGGTTCAAGCTCTAGTAGCACGCGCGCGCGCGCGCACACACACACACACACACACACACACACACACACACACACACTTGTAATAAAAAGCCAAAAGACAGGCAAATAAGTGAACGGAACAACTGATGAATTGAGAGTCCTCATGCTTTCCTTCCAGGCAGCTCGTATTTGGATGCAGCGGGGCAGGAGCACCCCAGGCCCTGCGACTGCAGGTTGGGGAAGGGCCCAGCCTGGTGGACGACCTTTGCCTCTGCATTACCCAGAAACACCACTCCAGGGGGGCACACCTGAGAAACTGCCTGTCTGCCTGGCAGATGCCCTGGCGGGGAGGCGGTGTGGCTACTGAGATTGCTGCCAGTCCTCCTCTGTCAGAAAAGCATTTCCTTCGTGGTTCCAGGCTGGGAAAACCATGTCCTCTCCAGGGCCACATACCACAATTCTGATGTTAAAATATTTCCCATCTCTAGAAGCCACAGCAGGTCCAAAAGGGAAGAGGACAGAACCAGGGGGTCCTTTCCTCCTGGCCTGGTGCCCACTTACAGAGCACTACAGAGCACTCCGAAGGCTTGCGAAGGTGGTGGCCTGGCAGAGGCCTTCTGCTCAGGGAGTCCTTGGCACCATGGGTCCCCGCGCTGCTCCATGCAGGGGTAGCCTGCCACTGCCAGGTGTGATGGCTTGGAGGAACCCATGAAGTCTTCACCCAGAACTCAATTTGGAAATGCAAAGGCTTTTTCTTTGCTGGGTTTTAGTCTTCCACTTAAGTCCTTTAAAGAGTAATATAAAAAATTGGAGAATAGAGGCGGCACTGAGAGGGCAGACAGGTCCACCTGTTCACATTTATCCTGTTATAAATTACTTTTTATAATGTTGAAAGGCGAGTTGAAATTAGATCATTTTTGAAAGAATTTATTAAAAGGTATTGCAAAGGCAGGGCCACGGAGCCTGGAGCTCTTCGCCTGGGATTTCGGATGGATTTCTTTAGTCTTGGTAATGGGCCTCGGTGGGCTTGCGCTGGCACACACAATTCTTGCCCTGTTGCTCCAACCCAGGCAAGTTCCTGACATTACACCTGCCACTCCCACCAGAAGAGATGTATAGCTTCCTGTCCTGGGCTGAGGCTCCAGAGCTTTGGAAGGAAGGACTGCTTTTTACCTTATGCTTCTTTCTTTTTTATTTTTTATTTTTTATTGGTGCATTGTAATCATACATCTAATAGAGTACAAGATGGCAGAGACATACATGCACACATCACCCCATTATCCCTTACCCAATTCCCACCCCATTTCCTCCCCCTCCCTCCCTCTCATGTTTGGCTTAGTAATTGACTTTGATATGTTTGTTAATGAATATCATGAACATTAGCGAATTTCCCTCTTCCCCTCTCCCATCCCCTCAGGTCGCCTTATTTGCTCATCTAAAGTTTCTCCTTCTTCATCTAGAGTTCCTCCTATGACCCATTTTCTCCCTAGCTTTCACATATTAGGGAAAGCATCCGATTTCTTATTTGTTGTGACTGACTAATCTCAGCATGTTTTCCAGTTCCATCCATTTCCCTGTAAATGACATAACTGTGCTTTTCTCAAAAGGCCAATAAATGCATTTTTGCATTTATTGCAAAACCCTTAGCAATTGGATAGATGCAAATCAAAACTCCCTGAGATTTTATCTAACTCCAACTAGAATGGCAATAATTCAAAACACAAACAACAACAGATGCTGGCGAGGATGTGGAGAAGTGGGAACTCTGCTACATTGATGGTGGGATTGCAAATTAATGCAGCCACTTTGGAAAATTGTATGGAGGATCCTCAGAAGAATGGGAATGAACTTACCATATGATCCAGCAATACCACTTCTGGGTATCTTCCCAAAAGAAAGGATGTCAAACTACCAAACTAATGCTTGTATATCTATGTTCATAGCTGCACAATTCACAACTGCCAAACTATGAAACCAGCCAAGATGCCCATTAACAGATGGATGGATCACAACGCTGTGGGGTGTGTGCACATGGAGCTGTACTCAGCCTTATGCCTACTTCTCAAGATCACCAACAGATTTACACTGCGTTGATTTTATAGACCTAGCATCCCAGAAACATGAGAGTCATTAAGTGACCTAAAAAAATGCCTGGGCTATGAGGGGCACAGCCTCTTTGTTCTCACAAGCTGATATACACCAGAAGGTTTCGAGGGCCACGGGGCAGTTTTGATTCTGGAATCCCATATCAAGTCTTCACCAGGCAGCCCCTTCCTGTGGACACCAGGCAAGCCATCTGGAGAGTCCCAGAGGGCAGTTTTCTGCTCTTCAGGGTATGACAACTGGTCTTGCTTCCCCTGGCTGGACCAGAAAAAGATGCTCTAGGAAGAGTGGCAGGTCGAGTGGGTCAGGTGGAGGCCGTGGCCAGGACTCCTCATCTGAATCCTGCTGGCCCTCGCCCACTGCCTCCCTCTGTGCTCAACACCCGCCCCTCCCCTCTGAGGCTCCCCAACATTTTATTTCATGGGGCTACCTTGTAATGATGATAAAATATGATCTCACGACTAAAATCCAGAGCTCTAGTTGTGAAAATCGTCAAGGGGACAAGACACAGGAAACATCATGTGCCGCCCTTCCTGAGGGTATCAGGTACCATGAAACTCTCGGGTGTCGGGATGGGCCTGGGGGTAGAGGCAGAAGAAGCAGAAAGATTGTCCCCAAGACCCGGGGACTCAGCGGAGAGGCAAGGTCTTCCTGTCTGGTCTTTGCCATGGCTACCCGCAGCCAGCACATTCTCCCACCCAGCTCCGGGACAGACAAGCAGCACCTCAACCTGCAGCTTCCCAGCCCTCCCCGGCCTGTTTCTCTGCTCCTTCTTTATCTCCAATTATAAAGCAGCACCAGGTTTTCTCGTCAGCCACTGCCATGTCTCCAAATGGCTTTTCAGTGTCAGGCCCATCAGGAAATTAACTCATCACGCAGTGACAGCTGCTAATTTTTTCCCCTTACATGTCAGATGGATCGCCCGCTGAAGCTAATAATGAATCACCAATCCTTGATTAGAAGGTGCTTCCGAAACGTATAACTGCCACCAGAGCTAACTTTTTTCTTCATATAAAATGATATCACCCTAGAGGAGTAGAAAACGAATTGTATTCCCCAACACAACGGAGCAGGAGGAGGCTGCTTAAGTGAGCCGTGCGCACTCTTAAATTATGGGCCAATATAAGACTGCAAGAAATGACAACTTATAACTCTTTTCTCAGTTTGCTGAATGAATGGCCTTTCTTATTCCCCAATTCTCTTCCTAGAACCAACTCTACGTTAGAATTCCAAGCTGGCTCTTCAATCCCCTGCGTATGGAATCGTTTTGTCTTTACATTCAGGAAAACAAAGTGTGATACAGCTGTGGAACACAGGTCCCCCCCTCCTAGAGTTCCCCGGGACCGCGCTGGCGGCCTGGGGGTGGAGTTACCTGGGCCTCTAAGGGGCTGAGGCTGGATTCTGGGCCTGATGGAGCAAAGATCCACCGAGGCTTCCTATCCTCCATCGTTTAGGACTTTGGCAGCTTTTTGGCTGACTAAACTTCAGTTTGAATAGTCTTCTAGGCCCATTTGGGTGTTTCCTGGTACATCTTTTTGTAGCAAGAACTTGCTAAGTCAGTTTGGCCAGAATCCCCACCACCAGTGTCTGATCACCTCGGGTTCCACATCCTCCACCTTCCCCATGACGTCTGGTTACCCTGGGCAGGAATCCTGTTGACGCTCCATCCAGTGGGCTCACCCCAACTTCCTCTTGGCGATGTGCCCCCAGTTGTTTTTGCTATCTTCAGGACTGAGCGCAGCTTCTAATTTGAGATCCTTTTTCTCCTATCCCAACTGTTCTAAATAAAACTTCTTAGTGCTGTTACTTCCTCCAGCTTTGCTTTTGGCACCTTGGAGCCCACCCTTCTGTACTGGGCGGATCCATGACTGGGATTTCCAGCACTATACCGGTGGGATCTCGGCCTGCTTCCTTGGTCCTTCAAAGGAACCCACATGGAAAAGGGGACATTCTGTGCACCAGGAGGTGCGGGTTTATTTGCCTGCTTGCTGTGCAGTGGGAAAGGTTTGGGTATCCTGCCTTCCCAGTCATGGACTCGCACTACAGCGACCTCACCTGGCTAGAACATCCTTTGTCTGGAAATGGCTACCCCGGTTTGTAGTTCCCCACCACAGACAGCAAGCCTGGCCCAGCTGTTGCCACAGAGCTTGAGATCTGAGCCCTTCTACACGCCGACTTGGAGCACCGCTCTTCCTGCAGGCCACACAGCCTTGGTGTCCTCATTTAATGGCCCCTTGGCACGACATAAACGTGGCCTTTTGGGAGTAGTCACCAAGGAGTACATTGGCTCTGGCCTTCCACTTTCTTAAATTCTGGCACATTCTCCATCCAGCACAAACCTCAAAGAAAGCCACGAGCCGCGTCGTCTTTTCGACAACCCGTGCTGCCATGGACGTCCTGTGCCCGCGAACCCCGCCATGCTTCATTATTCTGAGGCAGGCTCTTGTGGATGTGCTTCTCAAACTCCCCTACATCCCAGTAGTTGTGTAATGAGAGAGAAAAGAGAGGTAACATTGACCCAGCTCCATAGGTAATTACAGGATACAATAGCTCGCTGAAGCCCTCCCCAGCCTCTGAGCCTCGAAGCACCTTCCGTACAATTCTCTTTATGCAAAGGCCTGCTCTTTTCATTGTGCATACAGCGTGATTGCTGGTTTGACACTGCAGGCTACACTGGTTTTATGAAGGATTAAATGCCACCTGAGACATATTTATCCTAAATAAATCACAAACGGTAAACTGCAAGATGTCAGTGTCAACACCCTGGACTGCAGCGGAAAGGTTAGCCACACAGGACAGAGCAGCCCGGAATTAGCATCGGAGCTGCGGGCGCGGCTAACGGGAGGGATGATCAAGAAGAAATATTTCCACTGAAAACACCCCCCCCCCTCTTTTTTAACATGTATGAGAAGCTTGGAGAGGGCCATCACTTTGTAAAGGTCACCTCTATCCTGATAACAAACGGGAGTTGAGTTGATCTTGTCACTGTTTGCCGAAGACAGCATTTAAGAAGAGCGGAGGAGCCCTGCCATTTTTAGGTAACGTGAGCTAGTCACACTCGGCTAATTATGAATCTCGGTGTCAAACCTCAAGTTTTACCTTTCATTTCTGGTTTTGGGGAGGGGTGGCTGCATAGAGGGAGGTGGCCTTGGGATGGACCGACATCAGAGGGCCAGGTGGCTTCCCAGTGGCGCCGGCCCCGCTGCCTCAGGAGGATCTTAAATGGTACTGCGCTGACACAGAGACGGGACAGCTCCCTTCTCTCTCACGCTCTTCAGAGCTTCTAGATACGCAGCGTGAGAGAAATCATAGGGCAGCCCCAGGTTGCAGATGTACCTGGACCTGCTTCCCTGTGGGGGCAGGCAGGGAGAGGCCCCCCAGGATGGCGTAGCGGCCCTTCAAGTCGGAGTCAGACCCCCTCCTCATCTTTTAATACTATAATTTTATTTCAAACAAAATAGCAACAGAATGAAAACAATTTTTGCCTTTGAAGGAGAGGGTTATTTTACAATGTTGGAAGAGAAAGAAGACCCATAGCTTCAAGAAACAAATTGCTGGAACATAAACTCACACCCAACAGTTGCGGTGAATCCATGACTAAACACAGGCGGGGCTGGTCCAGGAGAGGGCTACGGGGCAAGGCTTCCGTAAATACCGAATGTCACCGTTCCACACTGACAGAGTGACACGTCCTGCCAAAACGCTATCAGTATGAAAACAACATTTGTTATAAAAGCAAAATATGGATATGAGCAGCACTGTCCAGCACGCACGTCCCATGTATAGACTTTATGATATGAAACTTAAGTCAAAGTAGAAGCGTCAGTCGTCTTAACCAAGATACATTTTAACTGAATATAAATGGCAAGGCCTTACTTAACCACTGGGGTAATCAGAGTTTATGTAGAATGTGCCCTGGACAATGGATAAGCCAAAATTGTTTAAGGAGAGGGAATTTATATGTGAAATGAACTAGCAGGCTCCTTTGGTCTGGGGACACCATTATCCTAAAATTGAAGAAAAAAGAAAAAGAAGAAGAAAAGGAAGGGTTGACTGTTTCAGGGTGTGGTCAGTGCGTCTGACCCCTGAGCGCACACTTAGGAAGTGAGCTGTGTGGGCTGCCGGCCGCGGGCGGGGCTGCAGGCTGCTTACTTCCTGCCACAGGCGGCATCTTTTGAGGACTGATACGGGAAAGCCCTGTGGGAGGGGCCCAGGGCGGCCGCTGCCTGCTGGCCAGGCCCTGCCTTGCTCCTGTGCGGGCCCGCCCAGCTGTCCTACAGACTCTGCCACCCGCTCCGTGCGGCTCCGAGGGGACCTGCCATGAGGGCAGGTGGGCACGCCACTGAGGTCCTGTCACCATGGCTGGGGTGTGCGAGGGAAGCTGGGGACACCGCCCCTCAAGCCTCTGGCAGCTCGCTGCTTTCTCTTTGGCTCTGAATCACCGTCGCGGCCGGGGTGCCGTCCTGCGTGTAGATGACCATGCTGGTCAACTGTTCCGAGCTCCCTGGGGCCACGGCCTCAGCGCTGAGCACAGCCCCAGCCTGCAGGATCTCCTGAGAGCTGGCTGCCTCTATGACCGTGTGGGAGTACACCCCCGAGTCCTCCTGCCCCCCTGGGGGCAGCTCCGTCACGATGTAGTGCGTCGTGCCCTCGGGGAAGCTGCTGCTGGACTCTCGGACCATGGCTTGGACCAGCTCCTCCGTCACGATGATCTGCGAGATCTCCCCGTCGGCCTCCACCAGGTCCACGCGCTCGGCCGGCACCCGTAGGCCGTGGGCCTCGGCCTCCTGCATGACAAACTGGGAGCCCTCCCCGGCCACCATGTGGACAGCACCCTCCTCGTTTACGATGACCTGCGTGACGCCGTCCTTCATCAGCTGGCTGGCTGCGGCCGAGTCGCACACAGTGAACTGGAGGACTCCCTGGACCATCTTCTTGAAGGCCACCTGGGCTCGCTCCTGAGAGGCCATGATGGCCGAGGGCCGGACCACCTGGCTCAGCACCTCCAAGGCTGCGGGGCTCTCCTGCGTGTCCCGAAACATCTGGAGCTCTGGTGCCTCGGGCTCGGCAGCAGCATGGGCCGCGTCCTCGCTGGGCAGCTGGATGAGCAGGTCCTTGGGGCCAGGCCTGCCCTTCTCCTCCTGCCCAGCCCTGCTCTCCACCTCCCCCAGCTCGGTAACAGCACACAGCAAGGCGTCCAGGGCCGACACGGCATCGGGTGGAGAGACCCCAGCCTCGGAGAGGCTCAGAATCTCCTGCTTGGTCACCTGCTGGATCACGGTGCCCCCTGGGCCCAGGGACGTGTCCACACTGTGGCCGTCCATGGAGCCCCCCACGACGACCACCTGGGTGGCCCCATCTGCCAGGGGCTCGGGGATGATGGGCCCGGGTACCACGCTGCCCACGTGTGCCCCGTTCTGGCCGGTGGTGATCACCTGGCCATCTTCCGTGATGTGCACCACCCTAGCCACCTGGCCGGCCATGGCCAGGGTCTGCAGCGTGGCGGCGGCTGTCTCCTCCACCGAGGCGTCGAGAGCGAGCTCCCCGTCGTAGCCCTGGATGATGATGACCTGCTGGACCTGCTCGGGGGACTGCGCCTGCCTCCTGCCGCCCCGGAGGGGCTTCTCCTTGACTGGGGACTCTTCCGCCAGGGCGGCCGCAGTGAAGGGGCGGTCTGTCTCCACGAAGGTGGCTCCCTGGCCCTTCAGGCGGCACTCGTAGGACTTGGACACGATGCCTATGGGAGACAGGGACCAGTTAGAGTCGAGAAAAGGACTTTCAGCTTCAAAGCACACAGCCATTCCTAAGAAGCTTTGCCACCTGGTCACAAGCACGAGGGCCTGCTCCCGGATGACCCATGCGCTCACGTGAAGGTATGTTACGAGTGAGAGCACACCAGTGGCCGCCTGTACCCTATGTGCTCTCTCTCCATGCTCCTGGAACTCAGCTCTTGGGGAAAGCTTACTCTCCAGGCCCGGGGGGAGCATGGTTCGCCCCTCAGCCACCCCATCCCACTGCACGTGGGGACTGGCAGCGAATCTCAGCACAGTCAGAGCAGGAGCCTCAACCCAAAGGGAAACTGCTTTTCGTGCCCAAATATTGCGTACCGCCTATCTGTTTAGTCAACTAAACAAACAAAGAATGAAAACCTTGAGGATTAAAAGTATCTTCAGTGAATGTAACTATGTATTTATTTATTTATTTATTTATTTATTTATTTATTTATTTATTTATTTTTGTGGTACTGGGAATGGAACCCAGGGGCATTCTACCTCTGAGCTACACCCCCAGCCCTATTTTTTTTTTATTCTTTATTTTGAAACAGGGTCTCACTAAGTTACAAACGGCCTCACTAAGTAGCTGAGGCTGTCCGCAAACCACGATCCTCCTGTCTCAGCCTTCCGAAAGCTGGGATGACAAGCCTGTGTCACCACGCCCGGCTCAGCTGTGTTTAATGCAACAAATACTTAAGGCACATCTCACTGTGTATCAGGAACTGAATGTCAGAGAAGAGACTGCCCAGAGGTGGTCATGAGTCACCATGGACGGCCGTGCCTGGCCCTTGCTGGGCTCTGGGCATGCAGGGGTGGACCTGCGCATGGGCATTTGGGACCTCAAGGGCTCTGCTGGTGTGAGCCTGCTTGGCGAGCTCCGGGGCCTAGTTTCCCCAGTCCCACCCACATTTGGGCAGGCCTGGTGTCCTGTGCAGCGCACACACTTGAGAGGAACACATCTGCTGGCCCGGATACGGTGGACAGTGAGGAGCAGACGGCACAAGGGTCCACGCACTTGGGCTGTGGGACAGAATGCCCAGGGAAGGAGAAACTCCATCCTGTGGAGGGTCAGGCAGCGTTGGCCTTGCCCGCAGGGCAGGAGGGCTTTCCCCTCACAGGCAGGGGCTGTTTATGTGGCGGCCCCCGGCTCAGCCTTCTGCACTGGCTGGCTGATGGCAGGCCGGGCTGTGCCGGGCCCAACCACCCTGTGCTCAGGTGTCCTGACTATGGGATGCGGACAGAAGAAACCTGTTGAGCATTGCTAAGAAGAGAAACTACAGGCCTGTACCGAGGGTGCAAAACTCATCATGTGCAGTCCAGCGCCACATCTGTCCTGGCAGATGCGTCATGATTAGCTCCGGCCCATGGGCACAGACACGAGGCTAGGGCTAGGCGGCTCTGTGGGACCAGAAGGGGAGGTGAGGCGCAGCCAGGGCCATGCCCGGGCCCGGGGGCGAGCTGCCCACTCCAGGAAGGCGGGGTCCTGACTGGCTGGGCAGCCGCAGCACTCAGGGCTTCGGGCCCCAATGGCAGAAGCTGTCAATGGTGCCTGCCATGAGGACATGTCCAGGCGTAAACCCAGACCGCGGGGCAGTAGCCTCGGATCCGCAAGCATCAGTTAACCTTGCCATCTACTTTTCCTGGCGAACTCTCCGTGGCATGAATCTAAGGTCATGGAAGCAGGGAATCTTAGGTTAAGGAAAGAGCACTAGAGAAGCCCTGCTCCCAGAATCCCCTGTGTGTGGCCCAGCAGCCACGCACTCTGCTGACCAGGGGACGCGGCGCAGGCCTGGAAAACTCTTCCTCAGGCCTGAGTGCTTTTCCTAGCCCTGCTCCCCTCTCAAGGATGTGATATCCTGCCTGCACTTATCTGAGTCTGTCCATTCTCTAAGTTCAAGGTCATTCTTAAGTCTGCTTAGAATTTTAACTAAAAAAGTAAATAAAGACAAAGATAAAGAAGGCAGCCTTCAAATCTTCCCGGTCCCCACTAATTACACAAAGGACATGCGACCATGTCCTTTAAAAAGCAGGAGAAACCTGGCAGCTGGAAAGGAGGGGCAGGCGTCCTGCTCCCAGACAGCCACCCGAGAGCTGCAGAGCCCGGTCACCTGCTCTTCCCTCGGCAACGGGAGGGGGAATCTCACGAGGGCAGAATGGTCCTTTGAGGCTCCTGCAGCACTGATAATTATGCTATTCTGAGCTACTTACTGAATTTATTTGAATCCAGAGGTGGACTAGGCCACTTCCAGACCATTAAAGTAAACTGCGTGGGTAAATACTGCTGTCAGGAGGGGCCGTGATGCAGCCTCACGACCTCCCACTTCACCTCCCCAGCACGGCCTGCACAGTTCGTAAGTGTGCACGCAGGTCCATCTTGATTCGGCAACTTAATAACTTCGAGTGCTGTCAGGGCTGCTTTGAAAAATAGCACCTATAAAATGTAACGGCCTCAATCAGACTGAAAAAGATTCACCCACCAAAGATTCCTCCATTTCAACCATAATGAATGAATGTGGAACTCCGGGAAGTTCAAGTGTCACTTAAACGGATGTGAATCTCTACTGAAACTCTAAGTTCCAAGTGGGCGATGACCAAGAACTTCCCGGGCACGGCAACTTCAGCTTTGGGGCTCTTTCTAGTAAACAGGAACCGTAAAGCTCCCTGATGCCAATGGGCAAACGGGACGCACATCTCAAGTGGGTCTGCTGCACGGGGCTCACGCCGGCTGGTTAGCCCCTTTGCCACTGCTCAGTGGTGCTTGGACCTTAAGAGAGCAGGGCTGCCTGGGCCGAATGTACACTGGACTTTGTGCTTTTCAAAGATGACACCATCAGACTTCTGTACAAGAACAGCAGCTAATCAAACAGTATGCCTACATTCAGCCTTTTTGAATTTGGCTCCAATAGGGCCATACAGAGCCTGTGCAGAAGGTGCAGGCGAAGTTAAAATGTAGGCTGGTGCCTGTGTGTGAAGCCCCCGCTCACTGCTCATTTGCTTTCAAGAGTACAGAGACGTTATATTACCGTCTCACAGCCAAATGCATTGGGAGTTTACGACTTGGTTGAAATAAAAAGGTTTTTTTTTTTTTTTTGGTGTGTGTTAGAGGATCTGTTTTCAGGAGAGTGATTTTGAATTAGGCTTTTTCCAGGATTCCATGGTGAAGCTGCAGCCCTCTCTGGAAGTGGACGGGCCCAGAGGCAGAAAATACCACTTCTCCCCGTGGGAGTCCAGCTCCCCAAGCCCCTGCGCAGAGCCCCAGGGAGGGGCAGCTGAGCACCTGACTCCTTCCTTCTGCGTGGGGCAAGCCTTCCCTACTGCCGACACGTCTTCCCACAGAATAAATACCTTATGCTTTTGTTAAGCTTACATTTAATTAAAATGTACAGAATTTGTGCAGTAAACTCGAATGAAACAAATAAAACAAGGGCCCCCTCTCTTGAAGGCATACGTTGTGAATGAAAAATGTCATTACAGACTAAAAAATTTTGCAGTAAACAGGGCCTACAGAGAGAAGTTCCCCTGTAATGACATCCATAAAATACACAAATGGCACTTTTAGTACCATCCTGAATATGCCATTTTCTGTGCTCTACACACAATCTAAATGGTTTGATCATAGAGCATAATACTCCATTGGGTTTATAGAACAATCAATGTTCCATAAAATGATGTATTTATCCAATAGTAGGCTCAGCAGTCACTGGTGTATGACATTGTGGGACACAGGCTTGGGCTCCGCAGCGCACACGCTGGCTGTAAAACTTATCTAACACCCCTTCAACAACTTCATCTCATCTGTGGCAAGTAATTTGTGGAAGCCTCAGCTTGGCTTAAAAAAAACTTGTAATAAAAATTCATAGAATTTTCAGGAGAATGAAAGCTGATGCCAATAGAAAGGTCACATTGTGTCTGCACTAAAGGGGTCAAAGGTTGCTGGCAGTTCTAAAACCGAAAGTAGATTTCATGCATCGTGTAGCAGATAAAGATGGCATAAAAAGCCACGGCGCGGGCGTGCCCAGGCCCGCGAGCCGGCGCTAATAACCTGGGTAAACCGCTTTGTTCCTATGAGCCAGCATTTACTTGACATTTCTAAGGCTCTCCCGAAACAGCGCAAATGTTTATGCATTGCTAGGTTACGCCTTGCACACTGCTGCAGTTTGGATTTTATATTTCGGTTGGGCCGCCGAGCTTGACAATGGTGGTTCGTTGTCATAATTAAAGCACCTTGACGATGAAACCATCCAAAATACCATGCTTTCTACACAGATTTTTGGGGCACACAAGACATTGTGATTCTTAAGCCATATGTCATTTTTCTTGACTTCAATTTTAAGAGTAATTTTAACAAGAATGTTAAGAAATCATACTTAATGTCTATTAAAATGAAACAATATTAACAGATATGCTAATAAATTAGAGCCATATTTTAATGTCACAAAAGCTTATAAGTTTCTCAAGTGAAAGCAGGAAAAATGACAAATTAAAATTCAATGAAATATAACCTTTTAGAAACTCCAAAGCAAGGAAGAACATTATTCTTACAAAAGCAGTCACCAACAGTTTAGCCAGTCAAACCAAGGTCGATAATTGCTCCGTAACTTACTAATTCTGTGGCAGTCATGCCCTCTGGTCGCGTGCGGGTGCCCCCATCCCACCTGGCGTAGATGCCCTGGGTGCCCCCCCAGCCGGCCCCACCCCTCAGCGCCTTCCCACACCACAGAGTACGAATGCCCTCAAGTTCCTGGGAGACTCCAGTCAACGGGTAGGGATGGGTTGGGATAAAAAAAAAAAAAAAGAACATCCATCCAGTATAATGATCATGACAGGGGTCTGCGTAACCTCTTGGCCTTAAATCTCAGCAGCTAAACGACAATGTCTCCTTTGAGAACACAGGGTAGGCCGCCCCTGTTGCTTCAAGAGTTAGA
Source organism: Muscardinus avellanarius (assembly GCF_963383645.1). Classification (NCBI taxonomy): domain Eukaryota; kingdom Metazoa; phylum Chordata; class Mammalia; order Rodentia; family Gliridae; genus Muscardinus; species Muscardinus avellanarius. The sequence continues at coordinate 3,421,577 of NC_137803.1, forward strand.
AACCCATTCCGGTCAGGGTTACTAAAATTCACATATAAAATAGAAATAAATACAAAGAGAGAAGGTTAAGAACTGTCTTTAGCCCTGGGCGTGCTTGTTACAGGATCAGTGCAGTACTGAGCCTCACTTAGAGCACAGGCTTGTTTGGGGCATTCTGAGCCTGAAGGTGACCTAAGAGACCCGAGCTGTCCTGAGTATGTGTAAGTATATCAGGACGATAATTCAGGCATCTTGGTAAATATCTGCTTTATAGCACATACACAATACGTTGAATCTACAGGAAGAGTCAGGCTCTGTCCTCAATTTCATGATGGCCTGTTTTTATGAGAGATGGGGTAAATTATTTTATTCTGTGAAAAGTTAACCAAATTCCACAGCATTTCTGCATAATTTTGTCTTATAAGTTCAAATACAAAATTTCTACATTAGTACCATGCAGTTTTTAGTGAAAGAATGCTTAGGACAATCCAGGACACACATTTAGGTCCCACAAGTTTCAAGCCCTGCTATTTTATCACATCAATGCTCCATTTAACCTTGGTAATAGATGAAGATACCCATGTAAGACCCCTGGAAAGAACGCTAAGATATCCAGAAAAAACAAAGAATACATTTTACCTTAGGTTGGAAATATATAATCGCCCCGTCCCAGGGGCTCAGGTATTTCCTGGGCACTGAAGAGTGACAAAGAACGAAAGATAATATTTTACCTTCAGAGTCACAACCTCTAAGGAATCTGGTACCCTATCAGACCCTTAGTTCTATATTATCATTTCCATGCATGAAGACCTAGCGGTGATGGGGAGGACGCGCACAGGCCTCAGAGTGAGGAAAGCTGTGTCCATCGAGGTTAGCCCTGACAGGCTTTCGGGGTCGGGGAGGCAGCACTTAACTGTCTCTCCGCTGCGCAGAAGCCTTCGAGCCTCAGCGAGACGTCACAATACTCCCACCTAACTCTGGAAATTGGACTCAGATGACGGAAACGGTGTCCTGGAGTTTCAGGGGTGAAGAGACGGCGCCTTAGGCTGCAAAGGGCTCTGAGCTCCTGCTTCCCCATGGACAGTGCCTCGCAGAGCGCGCCCATGTCTGAGTGCTGGGAAGCCGAGGCGGGAGCACCGCTGCACCCACCCTGCAGCCACATGCACTGGGGGCATCTGTCTTTGCTGTCTTGCCTTTCCTCCACTACAGCATCCCCGAGTGCCCGCTGCTGGGGACCAAGGCTCCCGGCTCGGTGCACCGTCGCCTGTGTCAGCAGCATGGCAGTAGCCCGGCAGCACTGACAACAGGCGCGCCCTCCCCTCTTCTGCATGGGGGCCTGCAGGCTGGAGAGCTGGGGAACGCAGGCCCGGGTGGGTGGCCTCCCTCCAGCTCCACCAGTGCCCAGCACCCCGCTGCCTCTAAGACTTCACCAACTAGTGCACACCTTCTCTTGGGCTTTATGGAAACAGGAAATTAAGAAGCCCAACAACCTTTTCCTAAACGTTCTCTGATACTCTAGGAACGCTCAATACCCATAACGCAACATTGGGAGACAACGGCTATCTTTCAAAAGAGGTCCACATTATACACCTTAAATTAAGCAAATAAGAAGCCAGCCAGTGTGGACGAGCCTCACCTCTGACAGGGCAGACGCGGCGAGCGCATCGGCCTCCTCGCTTGTTTTGTTTTCCTGGCAAACTCTATGAAGAGACACGTTCACTTTTATAGTTCTGTTCATCTTTCCTTTATATTATAGGATCTTCATATCTTTCCCGAGGAAACAGACATTTGTCTTCATTGCGGCCACTTCCGCATGTAGGTAAAGAGCAAGCCACTTCTCAGGAACAGCACCGAGGCACCATTAAAATCAAATTTACAGTAAACACAACCTACAGCTGGGGTAAAACACTAACTGTTAGTATTTTAATTATCTGCAAAGCTTTCGGAGGTCTAACATCTGCTCGCAGCCAAACGACAGCAGCTGCTGGTGCACACTTCAAACAATGCGGATCTCTTCTTTCCATCTTCACAAGAATCAGATGTTCCGGGCACATGGCTGCTGGCTCCTCCTGAGCCTGTGGCGGAGGCCCGGGCGCCTCGAGGGCCATAGCCCAGGTCCGAGGCCGGTAGGAGCGCAGAGCAAAGGTGAGCGTGGAGCTGGTGCAGAGATCGGGCCGGCCGGCGGAGCCAGCAGTGCTCGGGTGTGGGCTCAGAGCAGCCCCCGTGCTCCAGAATGACCTCTGGGACGGGTGTGCGGGGCGAGGCCCAGGGAGGAGATGGCCTGTGCACAGGTGTGGGTGCTGGTGGCTCAGGGCGTGGCGGCAAGGCCCAACTGAGACGCACCCCTGGCCGTGCCAGAGGTAGCCCGCTCACTCACAGACCACAGCTGGTGCTTGCCAGGGATCCACAGCCCCCTGTGAGCTGAGTTCTGCGGGGCTCACCTAGTCATCCAGTCATGAAGGGACAAGCAACAGCCCATCATCAGATGGAGACAATACCTCTGGAGTCAGGACCACACGAGGCTGGGAGCCTGAGCCAGCCTGGCGAGCATGTGTGGGCTCACTGCACTGGACAGAACGCAGACACACATCTCTTAAGCCCAAGAAGGAGCGTTCTCTGAGCACAATGACGGCATCTTTATACACCGAACACTGCAATGAGAATTCCTTCAAACAGTGCACCTGGACACTGACAGACCTCCAACTGCCAGAGAACGATGGAAGGTTAATTACTAGCTGGACTTTACCAACAAAGAAAAAGGGCTTTAGTCTTTTACCAAGACTAGAGCAGGTCAAACTCTTTACCTTTACCAAAGTCCAAAACCAGTGTTAAAATACTTGTCTAGTAAGTTCTATTATCCAGAGGCTTTAGTTCTACTTCTATTACTAATTTAAATTTCCCGAATGCTCCTTCAAGTATCAAATCATTTATTTTCCTATCTCTTCAACAAATATCAGTACTAGGAGCCTACTACATAAACAAGGCAAACGTGAACTATAGCCCTGGCTTTTAAGAAAGTAATTTTTTTGAGGATGTTACCATGCCTTCAAAGAAAAAGCAGCTACTTGGCCTTGGGTAGAGACCATGAAAGCACTCCCAGAAACCTTGGGCCTTGAAGGACGAGGAAGAATTTTGCAGGTGGTGCAAAAATACTGATGAGGCCTCCACTATTCTAAGCAGAAGGAGGCCAGCAACGTGGCGTGGCTGTAGACCCCAGCCTGGGGCGAATGAGCAGAACTGCGAGGGCAGAGGCAGGAGCTGTGAGGCCACGCGGTGTTCGAGGGTTTGGACCAGTTCCACGGTGATGAGGTACAAGGTGGTCAGGAAATAACTGGATCCAACAGAGGGAATGTGGAGGATGCGCCTAGTGATGAGTCAAGTGTGGGGATTCAGTCTGGGCAGAAAATGTGGACCACCCCAAAACTGTGTAAGAGGGCGACTGAGAAGAGCGGGGAAGCGGCTGAGCTGGGGTACAGGTCAGGAAGGAGAAAGACGTAGCTCTGTCCCCTCCCAGGCTGAGGCCGGTCCAGCCCTCTTTGCTCAGTGGTTGTCTTGTTATCAGGAGGTGCCTTGGCTGTTCTGGGCAGCTCCGGGCACTGGGCAAAGTGCGCGGCACACTCCGTGTCCACAGTGGTCAGAGTGGACGATAGAATGGGGGTGGGAGCACTGTTACCCAGATGGGGGAAGGCAGAGCTTGGGAGGGCGGGCTGTGTGGAGGACAGAGAGCAGGAGGACGCAGTCAGCAAGCCTCCGCCACAGGCGCCCAGCAACGATCAAACAGACTCCTTCCACCTTAGTGGGCTGAGGAGCAAATAGGGTGGAAGCAGGGCTGGAAGTGACAGGAAGGAGGGAGCAGGGAGGCAGGAGGGAAGGGAAGGCAGGGGCGGTGTGGCAAATGTCTGCTCCTCGTGCACGAAGCCTCTGGTGTTTGTGCTGCTTCTCAGCCTCCATGGCTGCTCCGGGATCTGTACAAACAGCCCTTTCTTTAGTTCTCCAGGTCCTCTGTTTCACCTCCTGAGTGGTGACATCTTGAGGAAGACTCAGAGGCCAGTGGAAGCGTTCTGGATTCAACAGGTGCTTTCTGAACCTTCTGAGTTCACTACCATGACTTGGGGGCATCAGGTCATTAGAAGCAGTAAGATCACTGTTTCAATGTTTATATAAAAAACAAACAGACAAACAAAAACCAACCAAACAAGTATTTAAACACTTTCTCCTATACAGCAAAGGGCTTGCGATTCTCTAAGGCCTATCCTGTGAGTCTGAACAACGGCTCCTCAGGACCTGTTTATCCACAGGGCTTTCACAGCACAGTATTGCCCTGGTGTTTTGTTCTCTGCCATACACTGTTTAAGTTACACTCATAATGGACTACTGCTTAGTGACTGGGAACATAAAAGACATTGACAATAAAGTGTAAGTCAAGGGAAAAACTGCCACACAAGTAATGATACAAATCTGCCTCAGGTGACTTTCACAAGGTCCTTAAGCTCTACTCATCTGACCAAGGTTCTTATATAGACCATGATAATATCGCTAATCTTTTAAAAGGCAATGAAAAAAGCAAAATATGTGTATATACATATATGTTCATATATTTTACTTATTCATATATTTACTTTACATATATTTCACATATGTGTTTTTATATATTTACATATATCTATTTGTGTGTGTGGTATTTATTACTGGGGATTGAACCCAGGGGCATTTTATCTCCAAGCTACACCTGCAGACCTTTTTTATTTTGTTTTTTATTTGGAACCAGGGTCTCCCTAGGTAGCTGAACATCTTAGTTTTGTTAAGGTTGTCCTCAAACCTGTGATCCTCCTGTCTCAGCTTCTCAAATACTGGGATTACAGGTGTACACCAACACACTCTGATATATATATATTTGTAGCATATCCAAGAAAAAATCCAATTTAATTTTTTAGTTTCTAGGAATAATGATGCTGCAGAAGCAGAAATGATATGTGCAAATAAGTCCTCCCAAGTACCAGGCTATCATATAATTTCAAAACAAAACAAATATCTTAAACATAATCACCAAAATTTATAAAAGCAATCGGGCTGTTTTTTTTTTAATGGCACAAAATGTCAAGGACTAATGATCAGCTCACGAGAGCAGCTTCATTCAGCACTGAGCTGTGGTTTAGATCCCCGTGGGAGAACCAGCAAGCGGTGCCTCATCAGTTACTGTTGGCAACACGCTTTGGGCCCAGGAATAGGCTTGACGGGGCTGGAGGTTGCACATTTGGCTGTTACCAGAATGAAAGTCCAAAATAACTGTGGGGTGTGGTCACCAGGCAGTGTGCAGGAGGTGGCGAGGAGAGATCGAGGTTGGGGAAAAGAGACTGGAGGACACTGACAGCTGAATAAGAGTCGGGGTCAGTCAAGAAGACCAGAAAGTCAAGATGCGGGTCATAGAGAACAAGAAAGAGGAGGCTGGGCCCGTGCACTCCATCACAAGGAGAGAGTGTGGGCACCAAACGGGCCACTCCTGGGCTCCTCCACTGCTAGGAAGACCACGCATTTATCACTCAAAGCAGAATGCTGTTGATCCAAAGGGAGGTGACGGACAGAGGAGCCCTATGTCCTACGGCGCACAGACAGGGCGGAGTCAGGGCAAGCCACTGGCACAGGTGCCCCAGCCCAGCCAGCACAGTCAGGAGTTACAAACGCCCATGTGGCTTGGTCCTATAAAAGCAGAAGACAAGCCACCTGATTAGTGGCTCCACTAACAAAACGCAGAAAAGGAAAACATGTAGGACCCCAGAAGTTCCCGTTCGGCCTTGGCTTCCATTCACTGCTGAACACCGTTGAGTATTTTCTGAACAAAACACTTGGCTCTTTCTTGGAGCAGCAAGAGGATCAGAGTGACAGTCCTGAATTAATTCCTCATTTGCTGCTGCAAGATTCTCACAGCAGAATCGCCAAGGGCAAAACAGAGGGTGGCACTGTACGTCTCCGCTCCTATGCAGGGCCATTTGATTACTGAGCTTGTACGTTTGTGTTATCTAACAGTTGATCTAGCCACTGATCTAACAGTTGTTATCTTACTTAATTTACAGACAGCCAAGGTATCTATTAACAGGAACTATGCTTTGGAAAGTATTACTAAAATATCTGAAATTCCTAATACAATTTCCAGGAAGTCCAGTGGATAAATTGCATACAGAAAACAAGGGAAACATCCTCCCAGGAAAGCCTCCATTCCAGGAAGCTGCCTCCTGCAGCTGCTGGCGCTGCCCACCCAAGGCTGCAGGTGGAGCCAGCGGAGGTGCTCCCGCCATGGCCCGTCACCAGAACACAGTGTTCTGAGTATCTTCTCTTCCACACCTCGCTCTTACTAGTCAGCTCCTTCTAGAACACACTACTTGCCTTTTTCTTCCAATTCTGTCATAGAATTGCATAACTGGTTTCCCAATACAATGTAAAAAGATCCAATCAATCCTTACAACGATTACAGCCCAACTCATTGGGTTTAGCTCTTTCTTAAAACATGCTTTTGTTATTCAGGTTTTAGTTTTACTGCCCAACTTTTAAATTTTACTTATATGTTGAGCAAAGATCCTAAGTATTCTAAGAGCTATTCAAAATTTATTTGGATTTTGGACAAAGTTTTATTATTACAGAAAGCATCATTCTTTTTTTCCCAATATTTTTCAAACTAAAGAGAAACTTCCTTGAATTTAACAAATTGTCTGACCCAAACTTGGCTTGAATATATGAAAGAGAGGTAGGGGACATTTGGGAGGCAAATGACAAGTCCTGACAGGAGACGTTTCAGCTCAAACTTACACAGAAAACGCCTACTACAGAGGATTTTCAGCTGTCTTAAATTCAACTCTAGGAAAACAGTAAGGAAGAGAAAACCCACATGCCAATTCTTTGCCCAGCCACTCAAAGGCAGTAGGTTAAGGAAGAAGCGTTAGCGCGCCTATGGCTGAGATGAGACCTGGGTGTCGATAGTCACAGTTTGGCTCTGCTCTGACTCACACTCTAACTGCTGGATTATAAGTGGATTTTAATTTTTTAGTATCAAAACTACTAAAACTTTTACCTAGAATTCCCCAACACGAGCTATTACAAGTGAAGCGGTCCTGGCTAAAGAGAGCAGGGGCGCCCATGGCTACCTGTCCAAAGCCTAGGGCTCTCGTGGTCCCAGTCCACAGCGGTAGAAGCTGCTCGGCTACTTCCCAGCTGTAGAGTTCTGCAACCATGTTACTGTTGACCCTCGCGGGGATCTGCTCGGCTACCTGATGGATCCCAGCCTGGTCGACAGAAAAACATTACCTATTGATTGGTCCCATATTATCTAAGATGCCTGTTAGGATATGAAGATATATAGCTGCTTATATACCAACATACCTTCACCTCCACAATGACAGCCGCTGTTGGGTCACCTAGATTTAGGAATTAACGGGCTGTGGCAGCTTCATGCTCAAATGGATTGACAGTCACCACACTTGGCCAGTGTGACTTCAAGTGAGAATCACGTTTGATTATTTGAATGGAAATTCTGAAACATCAAAAGCCATGTTGAAGCTGGTTGGTTCATCATATGCAAATATGGCGCATTAAGAAAGGCGGTACCCACTCACGAAGATAATGGAAACTGACATCGATATAATCAAAGAACAGATTCATAGACCCTGGGCCGCACACAGCACTGGGACTGTTACTTCCTCTTAAACGCACTCGTCTACTGACCGCAGCTCATGTTGATCTGCAACTCAGAACAAAGCCCTTTGGTCTTTCAGCAAGAAACCTTGTAAAATTACTCAAGATACTCGACATTATAGTTTCCATTTAAAAAACAACAACAACAGGGTACGGGGCTGACAAGCTTTATAACTGAGAACAAACGGTGTGGCACAGAAGGCGGCAGGCAGATCAATGGATGCCCAGACCCTAGTATTCCTGAAACAGCCACGGGAACCGCACGGCGAGAACAAAAGCGATGGTGATAAAATTGAGAGCCTTTGTCTCAGGAGGCTGGCAGAGGGGCCTGGCAGGCTGCACGGTGCACCTCAGGGATCCTCAGCCATGTCTCCAGGGTCTGCGGGCCGAGGGCGTCTGTGCAGGAGGCCAGGGACGGGCCAGTCATTCTGCTGAATACCCCATGCTAAGCTAAGAAAGGGAATTTCATTACTATGCATTTTAATTAAAACAATTAAAAATAAAGCAAGAGCTACTTTAAAAGTTTCTATTAAGCTGATCATACCTGCATATTTGACACACATATATACACACACACTTGTCTGTGCCCTCCACAAGTGCACGTGTACCTGAATGCATGTGTACTCTCTCTGTATCTATTTATCTATCCTTCCTAATTAAACACATATTGAGGGCACTGCATTCTTTTACTTTATAATGATATCCTAAAAGAAATTCTCTGCTGTAATAGAGTTTGCACCAGTGTGTTTAAACTGAATGTTGAGTGTAGCTGTAACTAGTGTTAAATATCCAGCGGAATTGACAAAGGATTCTTTAGTCTTTGCCTGAAACATTAGGCACATGATGATCTTTAACAGAAAAATGAGAAATTTTAAGCAGCAACACACATGTAACAATGATAGCTTTTCAATAAACCAGTCAAATATCATATGATTTTAGTCCTATCTTGCATATTTATATAACTTTGTTAAAATGAAATGCAGTTAATATGTTTGTTTGATACTACCTATCAAACATATCAATGAAAATCTCATTATCACTAGCAATTTGCAATTTTATTCAAGGGCTGCATAAATGATAACAGTTCAGGGTTATTTTAAGTTCAGGTCCATTTCATATCAGAAACATCACCCAGGGTTGTTCCTGACACTATAAGAATAAGAAACAATCAGAGAAGAAAGCAAACATTAAACCAAACAAACTGAATCTGTATGAACAATGCTCAAGGTGACAGGATCACAGAATCCATGGGTAATATGAACCTTCTAGTAGTGAACTGTCAAGGAATTTAGTCCTAAAGCCTTGTCTCTTTGCTAAAGGGAAATGACAACAACGCTCTTTCATGAAGCTTTACATAAACAAGTTAAGGATATTTCTAAAGGACATCCCCCCAGGTTACTTACTATATGTCTAACAAGGGAGGGAGGAAGATTACTTGATCTAATAGCAGTTCCATAAAGTATGAAAACTCTACTTGAGGTTCTAGGAGTCAGCAAAGGTCAACTACTTTTATTTGCCAGAACATTTTCAATGGTGTTTCATTTTTGGCCCCAGGGTTTAAAGTCTCAAGCTCACTGTATCTGCATATTCCTCAGTACTTCTTAGAGCAGTAAAACATGGATACCAAACGTTAAAGGTAATCAAGAAATTCATAACCTCTCAGCAGCTCTAAGTATTTAAGAGACCTAGCAGTTCAGCAACTCAAAAAATCCTGCTATTGATTATAAGCCAGTTGACTCCCTATAAATATTTTATGTATTAATATCTGCCAACTACATATGCTCAATGGAGTGTTATCTCCAACATCAGGACACAGGGCTCTGGCCTGGCTAGTTATGGATGCTTGTCAGTAGCTTAGATAAGCCACGGGGTCTACTTGTTACATCCACCCATGAAAGGAAGCTGATGTTGCTGCAGTGAACGCAAACTCAAGCTCTAGCTGCATTAAGAAAACTGTGGGCTGGGATGAAGCTGAGTGGTAAAGTCCTTGCTTCGCATGCAGGGGGCCCTGGGTTCGACCCCAGCACCAAAAAAGAAAAGATTAAAAAGAAGAAAAAAAAGAAAGAAAAATGTTGGGCATGGTGGTGCACACTTGTAATCCCAGCACTTGGGAGGCTGAGACAGGAGGATCTCAGGTCGAGGTCAGCTGCAACAGTTTACCAAGACCCTTAGCGACTTAACAAGACCCTGCCTCAAAATAAAAAGTAAAAAAGGATGGGGGGTAGGTTGGGGGCAGAACATCCTTGGGGCTCAATCCCCAGACTGCAAAAGAAGAAGAAAACACAACACTTGTGAATGCTCTGCACTCGGTGCCAGGAGCATGCTCAGCAGAGGAGTCTCACTCGGGTGGACAACAGAGACATGAATGTGATGGAGAAGGCACAGGGCTGGTCCAGAGAGCGAGCGCCCCACGTGACCAGTGAGAGCCGGGGGCAGTGGGGGGAATCTCAGCAGGCCGGCTCAGCACAGGTCCAGTTGGGAGATGAAAAACGGACCTGGAAACTGTCTCCAGGCACTCATCAAGCTGTCCTGTGACCTATGTTCCAGTTCATTACAAGGAGAAGTTTTTCTAAAAGTGAGAGTAGTTACACATAAATATATATGGGGAAAGACGCTGGGCATCATCAGTCACTAGGAAAGTTCAAGGTAAGAGCCTGATGCTGTTTAAGCACGCCCTCTGGAACAGCCGAAACCAGCGAAGACCTAGATATCACTGGGGAGGATGTGGAGCAACCGGAATGCCCACACTTCTGGAAGGAGTGAAAAGTGGCCTGGCGGTGTGGAAACCATCTGGCAATTTCTTACATCTATCACCTCACAGCTCCACTCCTAAGGGAAAGAAAACACGAGCTCTGTTGTGGCCAGGAGTAACTGTGGCTCTCACTGACCAGGGCTAGAAGACAGCACGTGTAGCCACAAGAAGAATGGACTAACCAAAGCCACTTCTGGGGCAATCCAGCATTCTTACTTATGCTTAGGACTTTGAAACTATGGAGAGAGAGAGAGAGAGAGAGAGAGAGAGAGAGAGAGAGAGAGAGAGAAAGGAGAAGGAGAAGAAGAAGGAGAAGAAAGAGGGGGAAGCAGAGAGGAGAGAAGCAGAGAAAGAGAGAGAGAAGCAGAGAGGAGAGAGAGAGGGAGAGAGAGAGAAGGAGAGAGAGGCAGAGAGAGAAGAGAGAGGGGGGGAGGAGGGGGAGAGAGAATACATGCACATGCACCTTGGCCCTTAGGTTTTGTAATTGGTTAAGAGATAATGTGTAAAACTCAAAACTTTCAAGTATTCATAAGATATTTAAAAAAACATTTAAAACAAATGATTTGACAGCTGCAAATGCAGGATAACACCTAGCTGAATTATGGAAACAGTGTGGATAATTACTTTCTCCAACGTTAGGGCCCTGTGGACCAAGGTCCTGTCTGAATTCCCCTACAGCGCTGCTATCCTGCAAGAATACACATCCCGTTGTCACATCGACCTCAGTCTCTTTATCATCTGCACATCAGTCAGGATGATGAGAGACGTCCCATGATTCTAGCAGTCTTCCTTTGAAGGATTCACACGTTAATTACTGCACTAATTATGGTTTTTGAATAACTAAATGAAGTAAGCAGTCTATGGGAGGTACAGGCATAAACCTAAGACTGAGAAAATACTAGTTACTAAAGTCATCAGTGCAAACTGACACGCGAAGCAGGTTGCACAGAAGTGGAAGCCGTGGGTTTTAAAAGACAGCATCTTAAATAATTAGGGTTCCGTAAAGCAAAAAGAAATGTTATTTCTTAATGGCAAGTGCATTTAAACTGTTATCTAAAGATCTGAAGGTAAGCCTGCTTAATTCACTGCTTCTTCTTTTGTTATTAGGAAAACATAATTGTTCCAAATAATTAGCACTAGAGTACATCACAAGCTGACAACAAAATTATAGAAATCTTCATATTCAGATCCGTCTAGCTGGCTATTAGGAGCAGTTTCTGATCATAACCCATTAGTTGAAGTGCTGGGAGTTCTTGACTGCCACCAAATAACCTTCGCTATCTGCCTAAGTTAACAGCCCCTATTTATCCAGAGTTTTCTTGACAGTAAAAACTGCTTGGGATTTTTACAGCTGCCACACAAAAGAACAGCGTTCCATGTGCACTTGGAAGAAGAGGTGATACAGTAATTGAAACGTGGATTTCACATGCACTTTTAACTCCTAAATTTCTGCATGGAACCCTGAGCAGACATGTTGCTGCTGGTATTGGTGGTAGCCTCCTGCTCCTAGACACCGGGCCCACAGTGGGTCCTGCGCTGTCCAGGTTAGTTTTTCAGCCATGCGTAGCATTTCTTCCCTCCACACAGTGTCTTTTTAGTTCATCGACTTAGCACTTAATAACTGATACATAAAAATTTTCACTCTTTTATTTTTGTGAGCGATGTTGGGTGTATACCTTGGGTTGCTTCTAATCAGTTTTAAGCTAGATAACTACCATTCTGCAAGGAAAGCAAAGAGACAAAGGAGCAGGCCATGGTTTTAAAGACAGTGAACCAAATCATCCATTTGCCAGGATTCGCTAGGTTAATCTCTCGTGGAAAAAAAAAGGCAGATGCCAGCGGGAAGTTTCCGCTTTCCTGGTCTCTGACCCAGCCGCCGGTGCAGCGTATTGATAAGGCGGTGCGTGGCCAATGAGCAGGGGCCTGCAAGCCAGTAATCTTGCAATTGGTGGGGCTACTTGAAGCTACTCTGGAAATCCTTCTGAGCTACAGCGCAGCTGCTAAACCCACACGCTTTATGTTTTATCCCATGAGGGATAACTTTGATTACTCTGGTAATTGATGATGTTGGAGAGTAATACGGATTTTCTGTTAAAATTTGAGTTTGAAGTTAATTAGTCTTCACGTTATGATTTGCTGATTAATTATGGATATTTAGTTATAAAGAGGGATGTTAATTATTAATCTCAAAAAATCATCTAGTGTAATTAAGTAAAACTTTGACATCAGTTGAAATTCCCATTGAGCATGACTTCTGAGATTATCAATTACCAGGGAAGAGCAGCGAGTGTGAGCCCCAAGGAGGGGCCGGTCCTCTGCTCAGCCAGAATGCACGTGAGCCCACCGTCACGCGAGGCGCCTGCGGAGTCCCAGCAGCCCAGCAGCGCAGCCGAGTCGAGGAGCAGCTCTCAGTGTCTCCTGGCAAGTTCTGGGTGTGAGAAAGCTTCCGCAGAGCAACGTGTTACGAAAGGCATCCCAGGAGGGGCACTGCCCTGGTGTACCGTCAAAGAACGTCTTAACCTTCGAGCTGCAGCATCCCGTGAGATCGAAGGGCTTCATTAGCTCCGTTAAACTCTGAAATGAACTTTGGTGTTGCTCCAGATATCTTTATTTTCAGCAGTAGCAGCAGCAGCAGCAGCAGCTTTTAGAACTACGAAGACAATACCGTGGCACAAGCACTAATTAGCGTTCTGATTCACAGAACTTGAAATCACCTTTGTGGTTAAATTTTCTTTTCTTCATCTTTCCCCCCTAATCTGTCAGCAATACAATCCTTGTTACCAAGAAGGGGAGGGGTGTGTGATTAAGGAGAAGGGTTGAGCCCCAAAGCATCATCGGCACATCACTGTCCTGGAATTTCCCCTGTAACGCAGACTCTGAACAGGGATCTGTTTACATTATCTCTAGATCATCTTGACAATATTTATTCTCTATTTACCTAAATGAGGCAATATGATGATATTTATTGCTCAGAATGGCTAAATATAGACTTTTCTTGAGCACTCAGTACCATAGTGGGAGGTTTTGCTCTAATCTACATCTTTAAACTGACAAGCCGGAGAATTCCTAATGAATGCCTCTTTTCATCTGGATGTCTGTGTGTATTTGACAGTATAAATATTTAGCAATATCGGAGTCAGCTTGTGATTTTACCCAGATGGACTGATTGATGTCTTGGCTCGATGCTGCCGAGGACAATCCACATAGTTACACAAGCAATTTCCCTTTTACTTCCCAAGAAGCAATTAGGTGGCCAAAGGCAGCCCCCCCAAAAGAGAGGAAATACTTCTGGTGCCAGCTGACGACTCTGAGGGATAAATAAAATATGGTAGTTAAATTATTACCACTTTACTTCCATGAATCATAGGATTAAAGCTTTCACTTCTAAAGTACATATAAATTGCAGGGTTTCTTATGTCTGTAATTTGCAAGAATCTAACTTAAAATACCAGCTAATCAGTCAAATCACATTCACCTTGGAAAAAGCACCACCCTTCCTTGTCATTTTTGTAAATTGCGCGCCTGAGCACCGATGTTATTCTGAGAAGAAACTCGCTTGTTGTCAATAACATATATTGCAGTCTAGTTAAAACAACATTTGTTAAGATTTAATCGCAAATGTAATCCTCCTTTAAAGTTTAGACAGAATGCTCAGAGAAATTCAAAGGACAGACAATAAATCACTTTCCTCATCTGGGGTGTGAACAAGGTAGATCTGATTCATTCGGGCTTGTCATTTTAACAAGGAATGGTGTAAATTCTCCCCTGTGAAACAATGGGTGTTCTGCACTCGGCACAGAACCGCTCAGTGACACTCCCCTCCACCCCCAAATCATATTTTTCCCATCAACATTATTTTCTGCTATGTACATCACAATGAAAACGAAACCAAAGAATTACAGCATTTTTCTCCTCACTTCTGCAATTCATCTGCAAAGATTGGAACGCTCTCACTAAAACTTAGCATGAGTCGTTACAACTCCCAGCACCACCCTCCCGTTAGCAGCCCCACTGAGCCTCCGTCCTATGTGGCATAAGCTGCCCAGAACGACTAGGTCAGGTTCCTGTATGCATGCTCCTTGCTTGGGAAGAAAAAAGCTACCTGCTATTTTTGGCATCAGCAAGAATCATGGATTTCTGCAGCGCTGTTACTTCCCACCCGTCACCAGTTCCTGCCACCTCTAGTTTCTTTGTTTTCTATTAACTCATCCCAATCTTTGTATAACCCATGCAATAACCCAGGAGAAAGGGCAAGCAAGACATTCTTCTTCTTGACACTAATACCTACGGATCCCTGCTGCTGTGATGCCGCTCCCTATCACAAGCTATCTCGCTACAGACTCCTCAGAAGTCAAGAGCTGGCACTGGCGATGTACTCCAGGGGTGAGGGGGCCGCGCTGCCCATGGGGATCAGATATATGGTGGCGTTCCCAGGACGAGCTTTCCAGCGGTGACCCGCAGCAGAGCCAGGTGCTGGCCTCACCGCCGCTCTTCCTGCTTATGCATGGTGGTTTTGTACCTTAGAAAAACCATTTCACGCCTGTTGGCTTCCGGGAAAAGTACACATCTACAACACTCTGCTTTATGTCTGATGAACAATGACTTGCTTATTGACCAGATTATCTGCAGAGGGCCAGGGCCCGAGGTCCTGTCTATTGGTACATATCTATTCCATCTGCCAAGGTGTGCGCTTAAATCAACATTGCTAAACCATTATTTGCTTTGTTTCCTTATATGGGGGCTAGAAGTACTACAATAAGTAATGGGAGAAGGCAAGGTACCATTTCTTAAAATGAAAGGTATCTACCATTTTTCCTAACTGTTCTGTGTTCAAAGATGAGTCCAGGGTATCAGAGACAAAGTCTGAAGCGAGCGGCACTGTGTTTTGCCATATCTGCCATTGGAAAGGCTGATGCAAAACACATTAACACTAATCAGCCAAAATGGTGTGGCTCTGCTTAATTTCACCCCACTAAGCCATCCACTACGGGATGGCTGCCACGACTCATTTCTGCGGTGCTGTAATAGATGACAAATGGGACGTCCGAGCAGCTACAAGTGAAAAGCTTCCATCTCTCTTTCCTGACTGCACAGCGCTTACTCTAATGATGTACAATAGCAACTACACTTGACCTGCACACTGCGTGGCAGCACACGCTGTTTACCCAGAGTCACGAAGGAAGCGGCAAATCAACAAAGAACCCAAGTGCATGCATTAACCTCCTACACGTCAGCTTGATTTTTCCCTAAAGGTGATGTATAGCCACGCCTCTAAATTGTTTTCTCTTCTACACAGTAGCATTAAGTGCCAAAGTGTGTGTGACTGAGTGATGACAAAATGTGTGTAATGAGGAATCCTCAGAGTATTTAAAAGTGCACAGCTCTGGTTCACGCATGAGCTTGTAACCTTAGTAGTAACCAATACATCCCACCAACATGGCTACTTTTAAACATCCATAGACTTAATGCAGAGTAATGAATAAACTGTTTTCATTAGCTTTTAACATGTATGAAAGGCCAAGAAGGACATTAAATGCCCTCTTTGAACAGTTGTCAAAGCCCCGAGAATACCCTTAACGACCAGCCCACCTCTGAGGAGATCTGGACTCATTTCATGTAAGGCCACAGGGTACCAACACACATGTCCAACACTGCTTGGCTTCAGGATGCACAAGGACATTTAAAATAGGCAAAGATAAACTCTGATTGTCAGGATGATGGAAAATACGACTTGCCTAGTCATTACAGCTCATGCCTTTGCATCACATCGGATGAATATGAAGAAAATATAAAAATAATACAACTTCACTATAAATATTAATCATAAAGTTTAATGTGATTATTTCTCCAGGGGTCAGGGAAAGGAGAAAGAAAGAGGGCACAATTTCTTATCACTCTGTTTCTTTTAAAGATGATATATCCCACGGGGAGCCATTGACAGAAAAACTAAAGACAGAAAATTCTCTCCTTCTGAAGCAAGTTTTGGAGAATCTGATTAGGTCTCCTGCTGTGATGCTAGGTATTCCATTTTTGCCAAAGGGCCAGCTATTATGATTAACGTCATTTGTCTGAATCATTACTCTGCACCTTGGTTCAGCAAACACTATGAAGATGGCATGGTAATAAATGACCGCGGGATTCTTTCCTGCTTTGGCCTCTTTTTATCTGCCACCTCTCTCCCGTCAGCTCCATCTTTCTGAACCTCTCTGAATCCCCAAAAGGGACGGGGTGTCTATTTGTTTTCCACTAGGTTACCACTCTGTCTATTGTTGTTTGCACTAAAGGGTACAAATTCAATTCATTCTTGTGACATAAAAGCACTGATACAGTAAATTTTTTTGCCCAGGAGAAAACAAAAACGAAGTTGCTGAATATAGAATAAGATTGGAAGCGCTAACATATACGCAGACGAGGGTTCGGAGCAGTCTTGGTGAGTTCTCTAATGCTATTTTCCCCACGTGTCTGGTCTTGACTTGACGGGGAACCCCAGCATGCTAAGCATATGTGAAGGCTTCGCTCAGTGTGCAGAGCACGGACCAGGGCTGGCTGCAGAGGTGGTCTAGACTACAGCCGGGGAGCCTGTGCACTTGCCTTGATGTCAAGATGGCAAGAGAGCCCTGGAAGGCTGGAGGGGTGATGCTTCCTACGATTTCAGCTCTCAAAGGAAACAAGAACACGACAAAATCGAGCAGTTCTCTTTGTACACTCTTGGTGGGAATGTGGTCTACTACAGCCATCGTAGAAAATGGTATGGAGGCATCTCAAGAAATTAAAAATAGAACTCCCATATGATCCAGCAATCCACTACTGAAAAGAAAAGAAAATCAGCTGTCAGAGAGACAGCTGCATGCCTGTGTGTATCGTAGCACTGGGGAGTTCAGCCCCTAAATGGAAACAACCCCAGTGCCCATCGACTGCTGAATGGTTAAAGAAAACTTGGTTCACAGACACTATGAAATACTATTCAGCCATGAAAATAAAATCCTTTCTTTTGTGAAAACATGGTTGGAAATGGAGCTCATCACGCTGTGAATAACCAGGCACAGAAAGACGAGCAGCATGCGAGCTCACATCCTCCATGGGGCCTGCAGCTGCGGAGGCAGTGGGGCTGCCAGACACTGGGGAGGAAGGGGAGAGCCATCAGTGATGACAAAGTGCGGTCAGACAGGCATAGGAAGTTCTGGCGCACAGCGGGAGCAAACAGTAAGAAGAGTGTGCCGTACATATTTTTAAAAAGCTAGAAGAATGATTTTGAATGCTCTCACCAACAGGAAATCGATACATGTTTGAGGACATAGACATGTGTGACCTGATTTGAACATCAGACAACATATACATGTGTTGGGACATCACATGGCAGCCCATAGGAACAGGCAATTTATATGTATTAGGTTTAAAAAGAACCAGCGTTGAGCAGCTCTGTGGAGGGTGAGACTGAGCAGCCAGTGCCGGCGTGGCCACCGAGGAAAGCGAGTGAGGTGAGCAGGTGTCAGATGGGACACTCTACGTGGAGACCCCATACTGTGATCCTTCACTATCGGAGACAAACGCGTTACCTAAACACGTAAAGAATCGGGAGCACGGCCCCGCCGCAGCCCGCGTGTGGCGAGCGCCACGGGCCCCGCGATGCGCGGGGCCTCTCAGAGCCCGGGGACACCGCGGGCGCCCTGGGAGTACACAGAGACAGTCTACTGGTCTGACTTGTGCTCTGGCTTTCATTTACAGTGACAGATTCCATGGCCTAAGATGTGTAAACTCCCCTGTTTTGGAGAGTTTAAAATTATGTAAATATCGTTACGGAGCTTGCTTAGCAGTAGCTTTTCTTTGCCAAGGGCAACACGATTTCCTAGATAGACTGCTACAAGTGCCAACTGCTCGAAACCCTGAAGAACACTGCCAGCACCTTCTCAGTCCGGGTCCAAGTCTTGAAAACACCC
Organism: Muscardinus avellanarius; assembly: GCF_963383645.1. Taxonomy (NCBI): domain Eukaryota; kingdom Metazoa; phylum Chordata; class Mammalia; order Rodentia; family Gliridae; genus Muscardinus; species Muscardinus avellanarius. The sequence continues at coordinate 3,439,928 of NC_137803.1, forward strand.
AATGCAAAACGAATCCGAAGCAGTAATTGCCCACAGCTCCTGGAACATTACCTTGTGCACAACTTTGGCTATTATGAAAATGGTCCATATTTCTGCCAGAAGTTAAGAAGTTATCAGTTGAAAATCACTGGCTGATCTAGCCTGAGCTAAGATGGATTTTTAATGAAAGTTTAATGAATGATAAATACTCGTTTCTTGATAAATGTTTAATTATGCCAATAATTACCAACTGCTGAAAACTACTGTTGTGTTAATAATGGCATTTTAGTACACAAGCGGTTTCATGAGTCATGGTGCTGTTAAAGATCAGAACTCCATCTGTCTAATGCAAACTAGCAAAACAAAAGTCTAATTAATATTTTGATCAATTTTCTCCATACTCTAATGACTATCAATGTCCTTAAAAAAAAAAAAAAGAAATGGCTCCATTTTCTCATATATGGGAAAATAGTAAGGAAGAGAAAAACGTACTAAGCCATTGTAAGAGTAGTTCATATTTAAAAAATCAGCTGAACAAATTAGGAAATATTGCTGGAATCTGGTGATCACATCATTTCTCAGCATTACCATCTTGATTGTTTTCTTGTTCCTACGGCTATTTTTAAAATGACCACTATAGTGTTTATCAGTGTAGGAGTTCAGCCTCCTTTGTGAATCGGCCTGCCTTGGCCCTGAACAGGCATCGCGGGAGGACCCACGGTCCACTGTCAGGACGTGTGCCCGGAGTCCTGGAGGTGTGCGAGCTGCTGCTGCCTGAGAGGGGACACGACACGTTTCAGGCCAGCACACAGGACTTGAGGTCACGTGCCCTTGAAGAAATGAGGATTTATTAATGATGGCAAGCTGCTCAAGAGAAGACGAGCAGCGTGGTTTGGTGGGACAGGGAGCGAGGGCCTGGCTCTTCCACAGTGCCAGGCTGGAGGCTCAGCTCCTGCACTCAGGGACAAGGCGGGACGGAGCGAGAGGAGGTGCTGGGGCGGTGTGAGGCCTCTGGCGGCAGAGCAGAGCTGGGGCTCGCTTCTTCCCAGCCCACCATACTGCTTGCTCCACGCCCTTTCTCTTCTGTTCCAAGCACAAATCCTGTCCCAAAGCCACACTCCACACTCCTGGGCACCTGCCGTGACCCCCTCCCCGGAGCCCCCCGAGGCCAGGGGCGCTTGGCCCACTCACCACTGGTGTGGCGCCCCGGAGACCTTCCAGCCATGGCACAGCCAAGAGAAAGTCTCCTACGCTGAATATATTTCCAAAGCATTTCCCTTGCCCTTTCAATACCTTATCAGGCTACAGAAATCAGAGAAATGTGGCAGATATAATAAATGCCAGACTAACAGTTCACATTTCCAATAATTCACATTTTGAAAGCAACTTGCATTATGCAGATAATTCCCAATTATCTATCATATGGGATCTGTGAAAGCCTTAATTTAATCCAAAATGTGATCGGTAGATATACTCTCAAGCCTTTAGATAATAAGGTGTAATAATAACACATAATGCTTTTCTACCATAGAGCAAGATCTAGTGTATAGCTCTGACCTGCTGCGGCAGCGATCAAGTCCCGTGACGTCCATGGACAGAACTCTCATGTTTCCAACTTGGAAATCTGTAACTCAAATACGCTCACAAACTGGGTGGAATCATTTGTACTGGGGATGGCATTTAGGGGCACTCTACTGCTGAGCCACAACCCCAGCCCTAATTTTTTATTCTCTATTTTGAAACAGGGTCTCACTAAGTTGCAGAGGGCCTCATTAAGTAGCTGAGGCTGTACACGAACTGTGATTCTCCCATCTCAGCGTCCCGAATGCTGGGAAAAACAAGCACATCCGGCTCATATGCTATTTTTTTTCTGTGACCATCCTACCCAAAAGACCATGTGACTTTTAAACTTAAGTTTTCTTTCAGGAATACTTGTTTTTTTATTATTTTTATTATTTTATTTTGCTGGTGCACTATAGTCTCACATCATATGTGGACCATGTTGACAGTGGCATACATTCACACAGTGCTTGGTGTTTTATAACGATTGCTCAAACACATCTGTTTTAGAAATACGTTTCAACATTTCATCGTGGCTCTTTGCATATACTCACTTGAGGGCTCCTGAGGACTCGGACACACGCCTGTTCACCTTTCTGCTGTAAAGAGGCAGTTGTGTTGCAGAAACTCATCCTCAGTTGTTATGTCGTGTTGTGCACTTTGAGCATGCGCAGAGAGCTACTTCTTGTCACCACGATCGCAGCTGTGTGACACCCTAGAGTATCTGTCCAATGTACTCGTGCATGTGGACAATGATGTGCACAAACAGGCAACGGGCCTCGAGCGAAGCAGGCAGCTCTGCGACGCTGGAGAAAGGGGCCCGCACGCTCAGGTTCACAGTCTCTCGCACGCACGCATGTGCATATGCCTGGATGAAGGTGGTGCGTGCACTTCTCCATCCCGTTCACAGGGCCACGCACCACGTGCTGTGCCCTAGGCAGTGGTGCAGCTCCCAGCACTCCTGTGGAGGAGCAAGCGCAGCTCCAGGAGGGGAACAGAGCGTACTGACCACCTTTGCCCTCTGAAGCCGCACCGGACCTGCCGCTGCTCAGAACAACCTAGGAAGAAGTTGGCCAGGCTCTATCACGCACTCAGAACGGTGTCGCGGTAACAACACTCCCTTGGCACTTTCATCTTTGAGGCATCTTTCAAAGTCTTCGCTACCACATTTGCGCTGTGGACTTGTACATGTATGAATGGGCGAGCTAGCCAGGCCAAGCCTTAGCCAGGGGCACCAGGAATCACAGATGTGACCCTGTGCGAGGGGCATTCGGAGCAAAGAGCTGGCTTCACTCTGCTATCGGAGATGCTGGCTGTGCTGATTTTATCAGGAACCACAATAAATACGCCTGCAAGTGCAGAAGTGCAGAGGATCGATTTTTGTGGGCAGAGTGTTCTGATACAGGTTTTCAGTTATTCTACTGAACAAATTGTCTGATCTATAAGCAAAGTCTAACAGAAGAGATCGCTGCTCACGGCACATCCATTATTCACGTTCACAGGTGTACCCCTTCCCCCATTCTGCCTACTTTGGGAGCTAGATACAAATGCCAGGACAGAAAGCGAGAGCCTGCGCACATACGTGAGGCACGGAACACGTCCTCACAGCACATGGGCCTGCTCCTGTGGGGACGCCGGCCCTTGGAGGGCAAGGGCCAGGCCTGGCCTTCTGACTCACGTTCAACTTAGTTTCCTGCGTGCTTAATTCCGTCTTCTGAGAGTTGAGGTGAAGCCTGCCAGCATCAGACCCAATCGGGGTGCTGTTTAAAATGCGCATCTGAGGCCTGTCAGGGCTGCACTGTGCCCCTACTCATCTGCTGGAGTCCTAGCCCCCACTACATCAGAAAGGAGCTCTATGTGGAGATAAGGCCTTTAATGAGGTGTTTAAGGTGAAATGAAGTCATTATGGCAGCAGCCAGTACAACTGGGGTTCTTAGAAGAAGATTAGTTCACAAACACACTCTAAGGAGTGGCCACATGAAGGGAAAAGGTGGCCCCGCCCTGGGGAAACCTGAGCCTCAGATTTCTGTCTTCTGGCCTTTGGAACTTCATTGTGGCAACCCTAGAAAACAGATCGAGAGCCTGCTCCAGAATTTTCAGGGAAGGTCCAGAAACACACGGCTTAAGAAACAATCGTGTTTTGTAAACACAACATGCAAGTCTGACTCCTCGGGGCGGTAGTGCCCGGCAGAGGCCAGGCCAGGCTTACAGTGTCTCTGTGCCAGGCAGTGTGGGCCCAGGTAGGCCTGCAGGTGGGAGGGAAGAGCTGCAGTCCTCCGGCCCCACCCCTCTTCCTTCTGGATGCCCAGGGCTCCTAGACTGAGGCGCTGCCTCTCGCCGTCCCTGCCTCAGGGACCGCTCCTGCTCAAGCCTGTAGGACTCAGTGGCCTCTGCTGACCTCGAACTCTGTGTGCTCAGGTCCCACTCGAGCTCTCATGCACCCCCCCACCCCGCAGTCCTCCCTCAGGATGCGCACCCAGCAGTCGCCCTTAGTCTCCTTGCCCTGCTCTGCCTCCCAGGCCCATTTCCCAGTGAGTCCTGCCAGCTGTGTCTCTAGAGACTCCTGAATCCTCCCTCGGGGCTGTCTCTATGGCTACAAGGTTAGTGTAGACCAGCAGGCCTTTGTCGTGCTGTCTGTAACACCATCTCCTAACTAGTTTCCTAATTGTGTCTTTGGTACTCAGAGCCCCTTTTTCATATAGAACACTGAGACCAATTCCTAAAGTTAAAGTTTGCTCTTGGAGTTCCTGTGATGAAAATCCACAGCTCTCCCAGGCCTACCTGGCCCTCACCAGGCGGCACCCTCCTCCCTCGGAGGGTCCCTGTGCTAGGGCACCCTGCCTGGAATGCTCTGAGCCTCTCTCTCTTCAAATAGCTCATCCCCAGCAAAGGTACAACCTGACTCCTGATGGGCAAATGCCATGAACCAGGACCGCAGAACGGCCATCTATGAGGGCAAAGCAGTCTTTTTATCCTCAGATGTGGCCTATGCTCGAAACACGCAGGTAAGTGTGTGGTCAGTTGCATCCAGGTTAGTGAGCAGTGCAGTTATTAGGGAACTATCGTAACTGAATCAACATCTCTATGTCTTGAACTCTATTTTAAAATGATTTGTATGAGTTGATGATCAATGAAAATATCTATATCAACCACACTGGTTTGGAAGAGTCGCAGGTCTATTCAGTTAAACTTCTACGCTTCATATAGCAAATGTTACTGAAATCACCAACACAATAATAATTCCTTATGATACGGCATGACCAATGGTTTTTACCTTACCGATAGTCATTTAATCTGATCGTCAGGGGTGGGTATGCATAGATAATTAGAAATAAAAAAACTGGGACTTTTATTAATGACTCAAGAGATTCTGTTTTGAGGTTGAATTCTGCAGGATCACGCCGACTGCAGCGAGCCCTTCCATATCTTGCCATCCTTTGTCTAGGAGTACCAACAACGCTTTGCATTCCAACACTAAGGATATGCTCAATGTGAAGATTAGCAAGATTACTGGAACTTTAGTAAACGTTTCTAGGCATCTGTCGTGTATTGCAATATATTAAAATATGCCTTTGCTGTCTCTTTACTTAACAGAATGTTGCTGCGTTTTCTGTCTGGGCAAGGCAGAATCGCTCATCTTCCCCTCGCAGCCCATCTGGTTTCTGCCCAAGCTGCTTGCAAGACAACACTCCAAAGAGAGAGAGACATGTTATTTGTAGTAGATGTTAATACACTTAACACTGTTATTTACAGCAGACTGAAAACCTCACACATCTCACTGATCGTATAGGATAATCACTCGTACTGAACAAAACAACCAAAAAGAGAAGTGTTTGAAGAACATCCAATTTCTGCTAAGACCTCATTTAGGAGGCTGAATGGGAATAGATAGACATGGCAACATAATGACTGATTATTATGTTCGAACGGTGAAAAAGTTGCTGAAGAAATACCGGGGCTTCGAGTAATCGCGTTCCTCCACGGAATGAAGGTCACAAACCCTACAGTGGAAGCAGCCAGCCATTTAAAAGCCCCTCATACCCAAGAACATCTGCAGAGGGGCTGCCTTTGCAAAAGTAAACACTTTCACATAATGCTTTTGGGGGAGGAACGGTGGGGAAGGAGAAGAGACTGAGTGACGGAGGTTCAGAGTGTGAGGCAGCTGGGCGTGGTGGCACACACGTAAGCCCAGCACTGGGGAGGCTGAGCCAGGAGGATCAGCCAGGGATACGAACTCAGGGTCACCCTGTTTGGAATAAAACACAAAAAGGGCCGGGGGTGCTGCTCAGTGCTAGAAACTCCTCTCTCCAGTACCAGACACACACACAAAGTGCAAAACACTTTCAGTGTGGACCGTGACACACACACAGACCTGCTCCTCACACGTCGACGCGGAGCAAGTGCACCATGTGAACCACCACATTTATAACCCTGGGCTGATATTCAAATTTTCTGTCTTAAGCTAAAGAAAGATTGAATACCCTGCTGTTGTGTGGCCAAGATTGAAGAGGTGTCTCGCTGACATTGTTCAAAGTTTATGAAAATATATGAATGCTCAAATGTCATTGGCTTTGCGCCTCCAACAGACTGTGGTTTTATGAGAAATCAGTCTTTTAATCAAAATGATTGAATACCTTAAGGTCGAATCCAAAGATATCAGTTAATATCTAGAAACGTGCTATTTCTGCAAATTTTGCCAAGCTGTACATATTGTGGTGCATTTTAAAGTGTTAATTTGTGCATTCCATATTGAAAACTGATCTTGAGTTTTAGCTTTTTGTCAAGCAAAAACATATGGTTACAAGCTCTATGCATTTCACGTGACGGCTGTTGAAGCTGTCACATGTGCAAACTTGATAACCGCTGTGACACAGACGCAAATACTTTGCTTGTTTAGTAACAATTCAAAGATTCATTATTCATGCAAACACACAGTTTTAAAATGATCAGATGGAAATAGTCTCCGTTTTGCACAACCTAGTCTGGTTGGTGTGCAAACTCAGATAACATCAAGCTGGGAACTAAGTGGTCTTCACAAATCCAGGAATATGGGTATTTTCAGATAATTATTGAACCAGATGGTGTTTTTTGTTAATTCTGCCATCAGTCTGAGAACTTGATGTCTTACATCTGCACTTGGTAGAATAAATTTTACCACTGACGTTATTTCAGTTTTCTTAAAATACTTCAATCACTTTTAAACCAAGATTTGCAAACATCTGCCACAGTGTATGCCTATGAGAGAAAATTATTTGAGATAATTCCCTTAAAAATACACAACATTACACAGAACTTTTAATGTATCACCCGTTAAACTAAATTTTCAGGATTAGTAGCTGGGATGTTTAATAACAAGTAAAATAAGAGCATGATGCCTGCTTGAAAAAGAACATGGAGAACAGGTCCCACAAGTGTGGGCACGTTTGGAGAGGCTGTCTTGGAGCTGCACACCACAGCAAACTATATAAAAAGAAAAGTGCAATACACGTATGTATGTTTTAGGTAAAGTTTGCATATGGTGTGATTAGAGGACAGGAATATATGCTAATTAATAAAAATATAGACGATAAGAAATGTGCTCTGCAAGGAAGCTATTTGACACCAAGAGAACTCTTCTATACCCCAGCTCAAGTATTCTGCCCTGTTAACGGGTGAGCAGGGCCTCACACACATACCTGAAACCACGCCACTGGTTTTAGTTTATTTTTTCCCCCAGAGACCTAAAAAGAAGCACTTGAGGACACACAAACCTTCTAATTAAAGTAACACTCTCCCTAAGGCCTGCAGACAAACTCTTGTTTTCAAACATAACCCTGAATTCCCACCTTTTGACAATAAGATAGATTTGTGTGACAGTGCTTAGCCTCCTGCTTAGATGACGAACTCTGAGGGAAAGCCCAGATTCCCAGGTTTCGCCCCACCCTTTTTCCCCAATCCTAGGCCTCTGAATTGAAATGGGCTCAAGGGTTGGCATAGCGCATTCTAGAATGTAACGCCCACTATGTTGCAGACTGACCCAAATCAACCAATCATCAAGCTGCAGATGAGCATATTCAGTACCTAGTTTTGAACTATTCCAACTGCAAGAGCTGGAATAAACATGAAACCAGCGGAATGAGACAGCTTAATGAAGACTTTCTTATTTTAAGGAAAGTTCTATTGAATAGAGAAGTTGATTACATCAATTACACCACCACCACTTGCAGGAGAACAGGCACCTCGCCAACTAGAACAGCCAACATCTCATGACGCCGCCGCCTCGTCCACGAGTGTCCTTTGCTCTAGCACATGGCAGAAAGCTCTGGCATAGAGGACTCTTGCTCCCCAGAGCTGGTATCTGGTTGTTCTGCTTAGGAAGGTGGAGCTGTCAGTACTTAATCAAAGGGTAGCTCTGATGAGTGAAACTCCAACAATTTTGATTTATTGGCTGATTTACCCCTGATATATTTAGACAGGGGGTTATTAAAATTGCTGACATTAATTATTAAATAATTATTCTTAAATATGATCCATTGTTAATTATATTACATATAAGTTATTAATTATAATTATGAATATCACTACAATTTAGTTTATAATAATTAATATAAGTTAATTATAATTAACAATAGCATATTAGTAGTGGATCCAAGGCTCATTCTGTGACAGATGCCAGCTGGTAATTTCCACAGCATTCACTCAGATGTTCTTAGAGGATGCATTCTGTTGCCATCATCTCTCCCGAGGAACTCTGCAATGCTACCTGCCATTTTTTTTTTTTCTTTTTCTTTTCTGGTGGTACTAGGGATTGAACCTAGGGCATTCTACTTGAGCTATGTGCCAGTCTTGTGTTAGTTTTTATTTTGAAACAAAGTCTTGCTAAGTTGCTAAGGGTCTCACTATATTGCTGAGGCTGGCCTTGAAACTGTGATCCTCCTGACTTAGCCCCAAGTCCTGGGATTACAAGCCTGTGCCATCACGCCTAACCTTACATCCAGAATTGAAACCCAGGTCCGATGGTCTCCTGTGGAGACCACAGAGCTCAGAGCCACTCTGCTAGACAGCGGGCTCAGGGCTGACTGGCATTCACAAGACTGCTGTGGCCCCACCCTGACATCCAGGCTACTTCCAATAAACAGCACTGTGAAAATAATTCTGTGCTCTCTCTCAGAAAAGGATAGGAAATATTTGGAGGGCATTTGATTCATATCATTAAGCTACTTCCCCCAATCAGAAGCACTTAAATCCATTACCAGCAGCAGATGCACATCGCACCGTACTGTTTATATATTTTCCTTTTGCTAATTTGATGGAGAAAAGGTATGTAGTTGTTGTTTTATTTTTAACAAGTACATTTGTTTAGCCATGCGTTATGGTGAACATCTTTCCAGATGTTTCTTTATAAGTTCCATTTCCTATGTGATGGTTGATTCGTCAACTTTTTTACGGATCTTTTAGTATACTTCCTATTGGTTTGTAGGAGCGTTTTATATGAAGGCTACAGAGATTTAGTGCATTATTTGATGATAAGATATTTCACCAGTATTCTAGTGGCCTTTTATTTGAAACATTCCCAGCATATAGAATTGAGCTTGTCACAGAGTTTGATATCATGGAATAGACCACACTGTCGATCAGTCTATTTAATCTGTTCCTTCCTTATACCTTACAGATTTGAAGTCAGGTTCTGTCATTTGATTGTTCTCTGACAAGGCTCAGTTTTCTTCTCTTAAAAGGGTAGGGCAGGATCTATCTCCTCAGGCTGGTGTAAAGACTGAACAAGTAAAATACAGGAAGCCTCGGGCCTGGGCGACTAGTACGGAGCGGGCGCTCAGTGAGCCCTGCACACGTGCTGTCCTCCCGTGTCCTTACTGCACACTTGTTTTCATATCTGTAACTCTAGTTCTCTTTAGAACTGGCCAGGATCATATCTGTGGATTGTATTAGGAGGGACAGCTGTCCTCTCCTGAAATACTGAACATTTCAATTCACTTTCCATATTATCAACAAAAGCTTGATTTTTCAAAGGTAAGAATGAATTGTGTACACAATGTTTTCTATAATTCCTCTTTGTTAGAATTGTGAATGGGACTTTTTTCTAGTTTTTTTTTTATTTAGTGTGTCTCACAATATAGAAAGGGTCTTAATTTCTGTATAGTAATCTTGTATTTAGCTGTTTTACTGTTATTAATTCTACGGTTTAAAACTGTCAGAGAATTTTCTGGGCATAGACTAAGTCTTTTTAAAGGTGCTTTCACAGGTTCATTATAGTCTCACATTATAATGTAAAACATGCTGACATGACCCCTGCCTCCCCAGTGCCCCCTCCCATACAGAGCACTGCGACTGACATTGGTACTTTCACATATGCACACATGGTTGATGGTATATCTCCGTTACTGAGCCTCAGTCTTCCTCCTTCCCTTCCCTTCGCCTACCCCACTGAGGTTTCTTCTCCACTGTCTGGAGTCCCTCTTGGATCCCTTTGCTCTGTAGCTTGTGCACATTAGAGAAAACATATGACCCTTCGCTCTCTGTGACTGGCTAACCTCACTTAACATAATCTTCTCCAGGTCCTTCCATTTTCTTGCAAACGACATTATTTTGTTCCTCATTATTGCTGAGTAGAATTCCATTGAGTGTATTTCCCATAAGTTTGTAATCCATTTATTGTTGATGGAGACCTAGGTTGGCTGCATCATTTGGCTATTGTGAATTGTGCTGCTGTGAATATGGGTATGCATATATTACTGTAGTTCTCTAGCTTCAACCTTTTTGATAAGATACCCAGGAGTGGTATAGCTGTATTAAATGGTGGCTCTATTCCCCATTTTCTTTTTTTTTTTTGGTGGTACTGGGGTTTCTGGAAACCCTTCTACCTCCGGGCTACACTCCCAGACCTATTTTTATATTTTTATTTGGAAACAGGGTCTCTTAAGCCAGCGTGGCTGGCTTCGAACCTGCGCGATCTTCCTGTCTCTGCCTCCCAAGCGCAGGGATTACAAGCGTGCCCACCACGCCTGGCTCTTCCCAATTTTCTAAGGAATCTCCACCCTGATCTCCATTGGCTGGAATCGCACCATAGACTAGTTTTTGAGAATTACTTTCCTTTGTCCAATGGCTATACTGCTTCCGATGATTTTAATTTCATCTGTTTTAACCAGACACTAATAACTCTGTGACATTCTAATGGTGAGCACACACAGCCTTGCTCTTGATTCCAGGGGGGTGTTTCACATCACAGAGTTTTGAGTTACATTGTCCACGGATTCACACTGAGTAAAGAAATTCATTTTCTCCTCTCTGGCTGGGTTCCTTCTCTTTACATAAATTTTACCTTTATTTTATATTGTTCAATTTTAAGTATTCTGTATGCATTTATGTAAGCTATTTCAAATTTTTATAGGATAAAGAAAATACAGAGGCATATTCATTTCATTAAATTTTCAGGGTTATTAAAGTGTGGTTTTTTTGAGTGTCTCTTTTTGGCATGCGAGAGGTAATCATTTGATCTTAACTAGCCGATGTAATTAAGACATTTCCTAATATTCTACGGTGTCTTAAAGGGGCTTAGTAGATGATTCTGTTTACGGGGTTCTACTGAGGCCCTCTAGGTCTATGTTCTGAGTGAGTTTAGACACTGGTAATGGAGAGGGCATGGAAGCATTCATCACTTACTGCAATGAGCGCACAGTGCAGACTCCAAGACTGCACTCAGGAGGTCATCAAACCTGCGCAAACCTCAACTCCTGTGCTCCATAAAGCTTACCAGACAGGGCGAAATGAAAAGAAAAGGGTCCCGATTTCTTGCTGCATCATTCCTGACTTTTCAAGATGTACCTTAAGTCACAGTTTATTTTCTTAAAAGCAGTGGCTTATCAACTGCTACATAAAATTTTCATTTCGAATGTTCTCTTGATTTTTCAGGTTTGCCTAATTGCTCTCCAAATTGTCTTGAATTTTTAACTTTGGTTTTTGTTTTCTAGATCACGGATTTCAGTGTTTACTTTATTATCTCATCCCTCCTCTTTGTTATGGCATTTTTGGATTGTCATTCTAAATAATTTAATTCGCAATTTATAAAAGCATTTAAGATTATGATTAGGATTAAGATTATGATTTTAGCTATGGATTCTAATATGACATGTACTGTTTTATCTTTCTGAAAAGTCCACAACTGTATTCTTTTCTTTTCTTTCGTTTCTTTTCTTCTTGTGGAACTGGGGATGGAACCCAGGGGCAATCTACTTCCGAGCTACACCCCTGTCCTATTTTTTATTCTTTATTCTGAAACCGGGTCTCGCTAAGTTGTGGAGGGCCTCACTCAGTAGCTGAGGCTGGCTGCGAACCGCGATCCTCCTGTCTCAGCCTCTCAAGTACTGGGATCACAAGTGTGCGCCACCAGGCCTGGCTCTGTATTTCAGATTTACCTGCCTCCTCGCCAGAACGTGGGAAAGTACTGTGATATTCTCAGGTGACTGAAGTTTTTCCTGTTTAATTTCATGGCTCATCATATCACAGAACATAACTTAGTAGTTTTTGGTTTCTTAAACTTACTGAGTTTCCCTTCAAAGCCAAGTGTAAATTCCAAATATTTCCCATAGATACTTGATCATAGAGTTAGTGCGCTATGTCTAAACAATCCCAAGTTAGCTATATCTTTATAAATGCAAATAATTGTGTAGTTCAAGTATCAGTTGTTCACGAGAGATTTTTCTTTCTCTGGTTGATCGGAGACAGCTGTGGATTAAACCTCGCCCCTGCGCTGTGTCCCTGCTATTTCTTTTTGGGATTTCATTCCAGTTTGCTTAGCGACCCACTTGCTAGGCATTCACAGTGCTGTGGCTACGTGTGGCTCGTTTACCGTCAAAACTTCCTGGATTGTGAGATTGTGAGGAGCCCAGCAGAGCACAGCCTCTGCCCTAGAGAGAGCAGCATAAATTAACTAAGTAAAGGGCAAGGCGTTTCCCAGGATTTCAGGGCATTTTGTTGTTTGCGTGTTTATTTATTTTTGCAGAACTGGGCGTTGAACCCAGGGGCATTCTACCTCCAAGCTACACCCCCAGCCCTATTTTGTATTTTGAAACAGGGTCTCACTAAGTTGCAGAGGCCTCACTAAGTAGCTGAGGCTGGCAAACCCGCGATCCTCCCAAGTACTGGGATTGCAAGCCTGCACCACCGCACCTGGCCCGGGGAGGAGCTGAGAGGACTTAGGGGCAGTCCGACCTGGATCTGATGAAGTGCTGTTCACTAGCCAGAGCCCATCGGGCCTGCGTGGTCACCTGCGGGCAGCTTCACAAACGGCCTGGTGGAGGCTGGCCGCAGGAGAGGGCACAGACCCCTCCGCACATGCAGGAGGGAAAGCAGCCAGAGGGGGCAGGCTGAGGCGGAGGCCAGGCCAGGGCGGGGACACAGTGGGCGATGGAGCTGGCGCCAGGTGTGTGCTGTGAGACTTGGGCCTCTATTGCGAGTGGAAAGGTACGCCACGCGAGGATTTCAAACATGGGGACCAGAAGCTGACGTGTGTTACACTTGCACTGGCCACCAGCCAATCGGGGGAGTTCATTAAAATTTAATTGAACCCAAACTTAACACTCAGGCCCTGGTCATGGTAGCTACATTTCGTGCACTCCGTGTTACCTGTGCTGAGCGGCCAGTATGGGCAGCAGACAGAGAGGAGAGTGTTCTAGGCGGGGCTGTTTGAGGAGGAAGAGAGGAGAGATGATGGCTTTGGCACCAGCATGGACAGGGGAGGAGGACAAAGCTGCCTGACTTCAGGTGTGGCCTGAAGATCAGGCAGGAGCCCCCGCTGGACAGCGTGTGGCGCTCATCAGCCCTCCAACGGTGGTGCAGTGTGCATGGATCTATTAAATGCGCCATCACCGTTGACCCGCCCAGAGGAATGGCGTGAGCTGGTGGTTGCTGGATTGTACATGTTGGGCACCCCTAATCTGAAGATCCAAACTGAACCAAAATAAAAACTCTGCACCACAAATGGGAAATTTCACACCTGACCTTATGTGACAGGTCAAGGTCAAAATGCAGGCACACTGAGAATATTGTGTAAAATTACCTTTCGGTATGTGTATAAAGATATATGAGAGCCGGGCGTGGTGGCGCATGGTTGTAATCCCCGCACTTGGGAGGCTGAGACAGGAGGATCATACAGGTTCGAAGCCAGCCTCAGCTACTTAGTGAGACCCTGTTTCTAAATAAAATATAAAATAGGTCTGGGAGTATAGCCCAGGGGGAGAAAGCCCCTGGGTTCCATTCTCTGTAACACACACACACACACACACACACACACACACACACACAGAGAATATATGAAACATAAACGAATGTTGTTTCAGTCTTGGATATCTCATTACATATATATTCTCAAATGGGGACACATCTGAAATGTGAAAACCTTCTGGTCCCAAGCACTGAGGCTAAGGGATTCGCAACCTGCAGCGACATGCTGGCTACGTAAGAGGCCTCCAGAGGCTGCTTTGGTTAAAAGCACGGGCTTTGCTTGGGCCTGCGCAGGGCTCACAGGAAGGGCAGTAAAAGCAGGACAACAGCTGGGCACCTCTGCCTCCATCTGGCATGGGTTTCCTGTGCTCTGAGCCGGCCTCTCCTGCCGTCCTGCTGGATTCCAGGAGCAACAGGCTGAGGGCTGACCGCGGGGCAGGGCTGGGGACTCCCCCGGCACAGCAACGTTCCTGCCGTAAACTCGGCCTGCCTCAGCTGACAAGCGGCCAGTGTGGCCACCTGCTCGGCTCCAAACTCTGTCCCCTGCCTTTGTCCCTTCCCCTGTTTAAACTGAAAGTTGCCGTCAGTCCCCAGGAAGCCAGGGCTGGGCAGCGAGGCCCCTCCTCCTCCCATCACAGCTCCGCCGCGCCCACTCATTTCCTGCCTTCCGTCATTGCTCTTTCATTTGGTTTCTGGAGTGAAGGCCGGATCTGATTCTCTGACACCCCCAGAGTTTGGCCTCTGACCTTGGACTCTGGTTACAGCTTCTCCAGACAAAACACAGAAAACCTCAGCCCTGTCAGTGTTCCTCCTAAAAGCAGCGAGTGGGTTTCTAATCCTCCTACAGGATAGGGTCATATGGGAACTGGAAAAAAAAAATCAAACTTTCCTTAAGCTGGCATAGCACATGAATTATTAACCCTTAAACACAGAGCAATTAGGCTTCTGCAAGATTACAAAACATTCTTCCAGCAGGCATAGGCAATGTGGATGAAGTATCCACACTCAATTACGTGAATACTGTACCACAAAGCTGTTTGTGATATTCTGATGGGTAAAATGTACTTCTTGTTCATTTCTAGACTGTTGAAAAGTTTCTTAAAGTTGACCCCAAAAAGCTTTAAAAACTACACCTAGCCAATGCTATCAGTTTATGGTCTGTTTTATTTCTTGCCAGTAGATACCAGTAAAAGTTATGAAACTATGACAATGGCTTTCATTTATATATCTCTCCGAGTACCCTGAGAGCTGATGTCTGAAGAAGTTAAAAATCTGCAAAGCCTGTCATATTATAGAAACATGTCTCCTAAAACCAAATGTGAAATTCCAGTGATTGAAGTGATAAATCGAGTGTTTTTTGCCAAGTACTTTTGATGGGAACCATAGTAGTAAATTAGGAATTATTCTGTGCTGTTATATCACAGTAAAAGCCTTTCCATTACCTGCTGTCAGTCACTAGGGAAGGGCAAATAACTAAGCTGCCAATCTAGCTACAAAGTCCCAAGTTTTGTGAATAATCAATAAAGAAAAAAAGCGTGTGCTCTCCATTATCTTCATATGATGCTGCAGACAACTTTAAGTTGTTTGCTTTCCCTACACTGGAGCACATCTCATTTATTTAAAATAGAGTAGAGATTGTGGAATATTTCATTTTTTATAGTGTGTGAAGTGCCATCTTGTTTTCAAATAGTATATGAGTGTTACATTTCAGTAAGCGTGAACATTATACCTGGCTGCTGAGAGACGCTTTACACATGATACAGGAGTAATTAAATTACTAATAATGGTTATATCCATTTGCTATTGATCTTCAGCTAAAATATTTATTGTCCTGTACTTCTACTTTCAAAGTCTACTCTTTAGCATTCCTTCAGATCACAGGAAAATATTCCAGAAGTTACGTCTCTTCCACAGCACTCTGGAAAACAGTGGAACATAAAGGCTGAACATCAGCATCCTTATCCAAATCGGAGTGCTCATAGGTACACACGGGGACGCAAACTCCACATGGACAGCCCATCAGGTCCGTCGCCTTCCACCGGGGAATGTGCGTCTCGGGTCATGGCATCAGGTAAGCAGAAGCATGTGTCTTAAAGACTACGACATCTCCAACTCATCAACAACTTCCATCTTCTGTAAGGAAGGCTGAGGTTGTTGGAGCACGGTGTCCACAAACTGGCTCTCAGCTGCACAGTCCTCAATTCTTGGATGTGTTAAAGAAGAAAAATAGCAATATGGACGGATTATTGTCATCTTACTTTAGACTCACACGAAGAGGAAATAAGTACTTGAAATTCCAATGAAATGAATTAACGGAGACAAAGTAACTCAAGTCCCTTATCTTCAAGACATGAAACTTCATTTATCACATATTTTATCTTGGTTGATAGTTTTAAAAACGGTGGAAAGAAACAAGAATCTGAACTCTTACGTAGGAAAAGTGACAAGACCAGAGGAATCATTAATCTGGAACAAAAGCCCCGATTTGGTTCGGAATGTGCGGTTGTGTGTATCTTTGTGAAGAGAAAACTTCCAGCTACTTGGAAGAAGATTAAAGGACAGAAAAGGAGGAGCAGAGCGGCTGGACCTTCCAGAGAGCAGCAGAGACGACGCAGGCTCAGTAAAAAGTGCAGTGTCGGCAGAAGCTGAGGGAGGACAAAGGACCGCCCAGAGAACGCTAGAAGGCTTTATGTCTGGAACACCAAACCCTACGAGAGTGAAGTTGGTGAACCGGTACTCAACTCCTGGACAAAGTATGATTTCTTAAGACCCCAGAATCTCAAAGTAAAAACTTTGCCGAATTTCCTTACTAAGTAAGCTTTTAAAAATTAAGTACAGGTAAACACTATGAGAGCATGCTAAATGTATTCTTTTCACCCTTTTAGCCTCTTCAACGAGCTGGGAACAAGCCGCTCAAAACCAATACCACTATTCATCTGGTAGTAGTTACACGTGGCTCAAGGTGTTTTTCTAGAAAATGTAAAACCTGCAGCCCAGTGTGGTGGTGAGTGCCTGAATCCCACTACTTGGGAGGCTACAGGAGGCACAGGGGCACTTCAGTTCAGGACATCCTCAGCGAGTAGTGAGACTCATCAACCTAGTAGGACCCTGTTTTCAAAATAAAACAGGGCAGGGGAGTAGCTCTGAGGTAGAATACTCCTGTAACACTCACACACAATAAAATAGGAAAGAGAAGGTGTACAGCTTTTACAGGCTTTGACCCACAATCCCAAGTCATCTTGGCAACAGAGCTGTTGAGACCTGAACAAATTCAAGAACTCAAGCTACACAGAAAGGGGATTCCATGCACTGATGTACTGCATCTAGGTGGGCCAAGAGACTGTTCCGATGTCAGGCATCTGTAAGCACGAGAGGCAAAGGTCAAGGCAATGCGGAGGCCAAAAAGATGCCAACAAACAGCACACTTGCTTATTTTAATTTTTAGCGACTCTATGCACCCCAGAGAAGGTTTGAGCTGAGCCTTCTAGGGGAGTACGTGGCCTTGAACAATCCTGGGCTCATTCTGGCCAGTGGCACACCTAACGCTGCCTTTGTGCTGTGGACTAAACTGAGCCCCCTAGGCCAGGATACCATCTTCTCCAGGGGGCGCACACCTCACCCCACGAGCACGCTTCTGTTTGCACCTTGCTCTGTGGGCAGAAATCCAGAGAACGTTTCTGCTGGCTTCCGCTGCTAGTCACTAAGGCACATGCTTTTCTCTTTCAGACAAAACCTTTTAAGGGCTTTCTTATTAACGAGAAATAAAGGAGGAGAAGAGGTGTGCTCCAGTAAGCAGGCATTCTTTGCTCTGCTGCCATTTGAATTCGTCATTAAAAGTGCAAGGGGAATAAAAAACTCTCCTCATCACTTAATAAATATGGATCTACAACAATTCCTGCTGCGAAACATCATGTCTTCTTTAAGAGGAAGAAAAGACGAGTTCACCCCAGCCTTTATTTGAATTTGCAGGGAACACACTTTCCTAAAATTGCCCACATGTCACTGCATCTATTTTTCTCTTTAAATCAGGCATTAAATATGCATCCTGACTCCCACGTAGAGGATCTGCAGCACAGCAAAGTGGCTGTGTATTCAATTATAGGCTAAATAAATATAGCAAACATTAAAAAAGAAAGTTTCCAATTCCGTGGGCATCAGGCACTTGCTCCTTCTCCCCATCACGGAATTAGGTGTTCCATGCCTATTACTGTAGCGGCTGAGTGTGGAATCTCCTCTGGGCCGCTTTGTAAAAAGGAATTCTTTCTGTAATTACTGATACTGAGTTAATTTTGAAAAAAAAAATCTCGAAGGAGCTAACCGTCAAACTTAGAAAAATGCATGTATTTAAAGTGAATACAAGATTTATTTTAATGAATAAAATAAGCCACTCATAAACTAAGAGTTGTGTTTTCCCTTTTCTGTTATGAACTCAGGTTAATGTTTCTGTAACTCACTGAACTGCGAAACAGCAAGTTTACAGCGAAGTCAGGACTTTTCCTTTTCATCCTTGCTCTGCTGCAGGGGTTTCAGAACAGAAAATTCTATCCAGATGTATTATCAGCTGAAATCATGGTGGAAGAACTGCCTCTAAACTGTCCATGATTAGTCACTTAATTCAGGTTTTCAATAATTTACAACAAACACTCTCATCCGAGGCCACTGCTATGAGCCTTCTGCAAAGTGTAGTAAAGTTGGAAAACAAAATGTTGGAGGTTCAAGTGATCTCTGTCACGCAAGTGTCACACCCTCGACTCCTTCTGCCTGTCGTTCACCCTCTGTTACTCACAAAACATACAGAAGTAGATTTCAGTACAGGTGGCAAAGATGCTATAAACACGAGGTGTTGAGGACACGCTCAGGACGGAGGGGAGCGCTGCACGGTCATGCCAAGCAGCCTGACAGACGGTTAGTGTGATAGGTTTACTTTCATATTGAAATGGATCAATAACCAAGTCAAAATTTGTTTTGTGGGTTAGAAAAGGCTTGCTATACCACACAGTAACTATTAAAACAAAACTGAATTTCCCTTTCGCTATTCTGAATGAATATTATGTAAACGTTACTGGGCCACTAGAAAACCCTCCCGAACACTTGGCAGAAAGTCAGTCTGTCACCGGCATACTTTATACACAAAGTATTTCAAACAAATACACCAAATTTGCCCTGATACCTTATAATTTCCCCCTTATGAGCCTTTTCAAAGCAGGATAATGATGCGAGTTAAGACACATTCGGTTTCTAAAAGTACCATTTAAGTAGACTCTCCTTGACATTTTAAGAACACTGAGATAAAAGTTAATCTAATATGCTTTCATTCAACAAAATTCATTACATACTGACTATAAGTACTTCCTGAGTTTGAAAAAATATCTAAATGGGTTAATATTTTCCTATTGTCTGCTTTGTTTTTATCACACCGCTTCAGGTTGTATGCAAGCAGAAGACTTTCTCATATACAGTGATATTTAACATAGCATTGTTTGCAGTGGCAATGAATAGAAACAGCCCAAATGTGTACCGAGAGGGAACGCTGGAAATGGATGGCTAACCGACAGCATGTCCACTCTATTCTATGTTATGCATTTACTCAGATGAATAGTTAGATCTATACCTATTGATCTGAGGGAAGAAAAAAGCAGATTATAGAATTAACTATATAGTAATGTCCCCAGCCTCTTGCAAAAATTGATAAGGGATGTATGCTTTTTAGACTCTAAGGAGATCATTAGCTAGTGTGCCGTGCACGCATGCATGTGTACTCTCCCTCTCCCTCTCCCGCTCTTATTTGTGGTCTTAGGCATTGAACCAGTGTGCTCTACCATTGAGCTACACCGCCATCTCTTCTTATTTTTTGTTTGAAATCAGGCCTACTAAAATACTGTGCTCTGGCTTTGAACTTGAGATCCTCCTATCTCAGCCTCTCAGGGACCTACCTGCTGGTTATGTGCTGACAGGTGAGTCTGTTTTGCTGTTGGAGACTGCAGCTGCACACTGGCTTGGGAGCGAGTCACCTGCTGCATCTGGTGCACTGACAGCCCACAGTCCTCTCTGCACATCCCATTCCACCTGCCCACACTTCCAGAAGTTTCACCCCACTCCTGGCCAGTCAGAGAGCTCTCTGGGGACACTGACCCTCAGGGAGCCAGTGTGAGCGGGGTCCTGGACGGCAGGCCACAGCTCCCCCTGCTGGCAGACTGCCATCAGCACAGGGCTGGGGGCCTGGGACCAGGCAGCTTCCTGCAGGCAGTGGCCCAAACCAAGGTCCCCAGCAGAAGCACCGCTTCTCCTCAAGCCTCCTCCTGCATCATTTCTTCCAGCATTCTTACACTGTCATGCCTTTCCTAATGTCCAGACACCGCATTTTATTTCTTTAAGTGTAAGCAATCGGATTTTGAACAAATTATTGGGAATTCTGACTTTGGAAATAATAAAATTATTTCTAATAAATGATTTCCCTGTGATTGCAGAAATAGGACATGTTTACTTTCTTGGCAGGGCAGTGTAGGGGAAGACCTGGGCTCTGGAATCAAGCCGACAGGCTCAAGTCCAGCCTCTGCCTCTCGCACCCGAGCAGGTGCCTTCCTTTCCTGCTCCCTGCTCCCTGTCCAGCACCCCTCCCGCGTCGGGATGGAGGCTGAGCGCTGCCCACCTGTAAGCAGCTCACAGGCGTGCCCAGCATCCTGAGTGTGTGACGAGTGCTAGCTATTATCCCTGCCTGTGCTGCTCACAAAGTCCTCCTTCTCTCACTTAACCCAGCGTTGAAAGCAGTTATTCTGCAACACTGTCAACTCTTAGCTAGGAGCCGAGTTAACTGGGAATAGGGACATGTGGATGAAGCATCCCAAAGGCATTTACATTTAAAAATGAATTCATGGCAGACACGGCCCCTTCAAGGGGTAGGCGTAGACAGCGGACATGGGCTCCCAGTCATTAATCTGACTATGTGTAGATCTTACTGTTTGGTTACTTCTCTGCCTATCACTTTTTGCTTATTGCCCATGGATTAAATACGTAAACCCTCCTAAAAATGTGAAATAATCAATCATCTCTGAATAGAGAGGGCAGACCACAGTGGCCTGATATAAGAAAAATAGACAAGTCGCGGGGCTCGGACTAGCCTTTGGCCGGGAGTGGTGGGCTTCAAGGCACCCAGAGTGGGTGCGCTCCCGAGACGGAAAGACACCCCGGGGTGAAGGCTCCTGAAGATCTAAGGGACCCAGAGGTGTTCTGGGTCCAGACACGACTGCTGGCTGCCATTTCTGGCCACCACGGATCTCGCATTCCTTACATGGAGCAAGCGGGAAAGGCCGTGATGGAGCTCAGGCTCTGGGGTCTTCCGACCTCACCAGGCCATGGCTTATGGCTCCTGTTTGTGCAAGCTCCGGACCAAGTGGATGCTCCAGTCCCTGTCCGAGTGGCACCGCCAGCGGCCAGAGCGAGGAATGCTCAGGCTGGAGGAAGCTCTGAATGCCCCTGACCTCGGCCCATCGAAGTAAACCCAGCTTCCAGCTCATGTGGCCGGGACCAGGCCGGAGAGCGGGGCTGTGACCAGGGCTGGGCTGGCTGTGGCTGGCTTTAAACTCTGCTCTGACCTCTACAGCTACAGAAGTGAAGGACAAACCACATATTTCATGGCCTCTGCCTTGCTCTGAGTCCTGACGTGAATATCTCTTTTCAAGGTTACTAACTAAAAAATTAAAGTTTTAAGTAAATAAAAAAAGAAAAATAGACAAGTCAACAGCTTTCATATCTACCAATAACAATGAAATATACATAAAAGGTAATGAAAAATTCTATTCACAATTACCACAAGTATTGACTATATAGGAAAAAACAACGGGCTGAGGGACTTAAAGTAAAACTAGAGGTGGGATGTTTGATAAATGAAAAATGGCTATTTCCTTAAAGCATATTTTGGAAGACACAGAAAGAATGTGTCTTAATACACACACACACACACACACACACACACATTTATGTTCTTATGTCCTTGTGTGGTACTGCGGATTGAATCCAGGGGCATTCTACCTCTGAGCTATACCCTCAGCCCTATTTTATTCTTTATTTTGAGACAGGCTCTCACTAAGTTGCAGAGGTTGGCTGTGAACCGGTGATCCTCCTGTCTCAGCCTCCCGAGTACTGGAGATTATAAGTATGTCCCGTACCCCTGGCTTATCTTGCTTTTATTTTTGTGTGTGTGCCTGTGGTACTGGGGTTGAACCCAGGGGCATTCCATCTCTAAGCTACACTCCAGCATCTTTTTATTTTTTGTTTGGAAACAGGGTCTCACTAAGTTGTGAAGAGTCTCATTAGCTGCTGAGGCTGGCCGTGAACCTGCGATCCTCCTGTCTTGGCCTCCCAAGTGCTTGTATTATAAGCATGCACCACTGACCCAGCTCTGTCGTACTATTAAAACAACAAAAACATAGTAAGGAGAAGAACAAGTTCCTGATAGAACAAGAAAAAAGATAAGTATATGGTACAGAATAAAGAGTTTGGAAATTAAATACATGTGATACTTGAATATGAGGTAAGAGTGGTATTTCATATCAGAAGGGAAAATATGGATTATTCAATAAATATTCTGGGACAGTAAATATTTGGAGATAAGTAGATATATTGGAGAAGCAACCATTTGGGGGTAAAATAAAATTATAACTTCATGTCAGTGTCCTCAAAGAATTAATGGTTTAGATTTATAAAAAGTAAAACTACAAAAATATCAAAATGCATAGCAGTCCCTCCCTATCTGTGAAGGATATGTACCAAGATGCCAAATGGATTCCTGAAACCACAGATATTGTTTCCTACATATACCTACCTACGATAAAGTTTAATTTACACAGAGGGCATGTGAAGACATTAATTACCATAACTAACGAGATAGAATGATTACAACGATATCTGTAATAAAAGTTATGTGGATGTGACTTTTCTTTCTCTCAATTGTCTCGCTATGCTGTCCTCACCCTGTGCTCCTGAATAATGAAATAAGCTGAGAAGATGAGGAGGCCTGCGTCACAGCGTTAGGGTTCTTCTGAGTTACTTAACGTAAGTACCGTGATGCCTGGACAGCTTGTCTGATTAACCAAGACCGTCAGTGAGTGGCGGCCGGGAAGGTAGCACACAGGGTGTAGATACACTCAAGTCCCAGGTGGGCTGGTGCAGCATTTCCCAGTTGTGACTAGAGCTGTTCACACGGTGGTATGCCAGGACACCTCCTCCCCAACTGGACTGTAAGGTTCATGGCTCTCTCTGGCTTTTCTCAGTGCTGTGTTTGCAACACAAGGTACGTGAGAGCCTGCAACAGCGCACACATTCAAGTGTATTTGCTGAATCCTAGTGACCTGCACAAAGGCGGCCAGTGACATGCCTATGATGTCACACATAGAGTAGGTGCACACTCCCACATCCCTGTGTGCCCACAGGTGAGGTGCATACTCCTACTCCCTACTTGACTCTCGGGCCTCGTCTCCAGTCATCTCCAAGCAGAGGGTCTTTGGGAAACCCACTATATCATCTTTGTTGATCTCATGTATTTCAGTGACTTATTCCTTCTGCCTAGAACTCCATTTACCCCCCTGTTTAGAAAACACCTTCAAAATCTAGCTCATAACTCAAAGCACATCTTGACTGCACGGGCTGAGTGATGGTCTGCTTATATACAGACCCCCAGCCTCTGACAGAAGTTTCCCTTCTAGAACTTCCTGTGTGGCCGTGTGATTACCTACTCACATATTTTCCTCCTCTGTTAGATAAAGAACTTGAAGACAGCAGCTGTCACTTTTATTCCATGTGTCTTGGCCCTGAGCAAAGCGCCTGGTAGATAACACGTGTCAGTAAGTACCGTGCAGGGCTGAAGGTAGAGCTCGGTGGTGAGCGCTTGCCCAGCATGCGGGAGGACCATGGCTTTTATCCCCAGTGCAAAAACAAAGTATTCTCTTAGTATTATTGAAGCAATTATTTAGATACCAATTCTAACAAATTAGAGATATTAACAATAGCAGTGAAACTCTTTATTTATAGGGCGGGGGCTAATGCACTCCAGGGCTCTGGTGCTGGGTGAAGGGGCAATGGCCTTCAATGCCTGTCTCAACACGCTGTCACATGACTGGCGACAAATGAAAAAAAGAAAATCAAAGTCCAGGGTGAAAAATCAAAACAAACAGGAAAAACACCCTTAATTCTCAAAGGATACAAAAAGGCATTAAAACAGGAAACATAGAAAAGAGGAATGGAAATACAAAGCAATACGGTAGATATGAATAAACACATCTCAGCACTAACAGCACTTGTACTGGTTTAAATGCTCCACTATGACACAAAGCTTCCAGGTAGAATTATTAAGCAATAAATCAGCTCTGGGCAGTTTTCATGAGACCTGCTTTAACTTTAAGGAAAAGTTGAAAAGGAAAATACATATTATGTGAGCAGTGAGCAAAGAGGAGTGATATTACTAGGAGATAGAATAGACTTTTAGGCAAAAAACATTCTAAATAAAGTTTACTATATATATCGATAAAAAAGTTAAATTTACTAGAATAAATAAGAACTATGGACATGGTTGCATCTTATAGTATATAATAAAACATAAAAGGAAATCAACAAATCTACAACCTTAGTGAAAAACTTAAAAACACCTCTCAGTATTTGGCAAATCTTAGACAAATCTACGAGGATATAGCTAATTTGAGCCACGTAATTACGAAGCTTAATCTAGTAGACCGTGGAACGCACAGAAAACGTGGTAGGTGAATACAACCCCCCCCCCCCCCAAAACTAGGGTTTGAGCCCAGTGGCATTTTATTGCATCCCAGCCCTTTTTAACTTTTATGTTGAGACAGGGCCTCACTAACTGCCCAAGCAGGCCTTGGACTCGTTTGCCTCCTTTCTCAGCCTCCAGAGTTGCTGAGATTACAGGTGCGTGGCAGCTGCGTAGGAGTAAACACAACTTCTCTGCAAGTTCACATAGAACATTTATAAAAATGGCTACCCACCATCAAAAGGCAAGCTTCAACACAAAGAATGGGTTCATAGATACTGAGATTACTATGAATTAATAATGAGTAGTAAAAGTTTAAAACCACCAACCATCTGGAAGTATAAGAACAATTTCAAAGAACCAAAGAAGCTACAGAAGAAATCAAAATGGCACTCGGGAAATATTTAAGATAAAATTTCTAGAATATTAAAACCTATCAGACACAGGGAAGGCTGGAAGATAAGAGGAAAATTCAGAACCTTCAGAGTTAGTGACTATAAAAGAAATAAGAAAAATATTAACTACACTCAACTTAAGTCAGAAAAAGAACAAGAATAAACAAAAATGTAGGAGGAGAAATTGTTAAACATAAAGCAAAGACGTAACGGAATCCCAAAAGCTAACAGCTGTTATTCTGAAGAGAGTCATGAAGCCAGGAGACCTGGAGGCAGGCAGAGGAGGATTCCTGGCAACAATTGAGGGGACGGGGCCCAGTCAGGCCAGAGCCACACTCAACACACCTTCCAGAGACACACCTCGCCTGGCCCGAGGTGGGCGCTCACCACAGCACTGGGGCCAGGCCTTAAAGAGAGGCAACAAATGGGAATCCTGAGAAAAAACAAAAACAAAAAACTAAGGGCCAATTCCCACTGGGAAAGTCACGGAGGCAGTCTGGGCTTCCACTGGCAGATGGGTGGCCAGGAAATGTGGTATCTACACAGGGGAGTCCTGTGAGCCCTGCAGAAGAAGGGGAGTGTGTCATTTACAGGGAAATGAAGGGAACAGGAGGGCACAACTTCGAAGGGAAATAAACAAGACTCACAGATGAAGATATCCCGTGTTTTCTCATGTATGTGAAAGCTACAAGGAAAAAAGAGGGATGCCATGAAAAGAATAAAGCAGAGCAATAGGAGAGGAAGGGCCAGGGAGGAGAGCTGGAGGCACTGGGAGTAAAACTGATCAAATTTTGTTCTTATGCATGTATGACAATGCCACGGTGAGACCCATAATTCCTATGTAAATAGTCTGCGCCAATTAAGAAAAAGCAATGAAGGACCCCAACTCCTCCACACCAACGTCAGCGCCGTTGTCTCCAACACACTTTCCTGAGGCGGAGGTGCACCGCGGACGGAGAGGACATCACAGTGGCCATGGGTGCGGCATGCTGGACACTGGACAAGGCGCCGGGAATGTAATGCTTCCCAAAGTTTCTGGAAGCTTCCAATACATCAAGGTGCTTAAGTACCCAGAGAGTAACTTACCAGAGATTGGTGAGTTACCCAGAAACCAGTGAGAAAGTAGCTCCACATGTAATTTAGGGGAAAAAGTGTACATTAGGGGGGAACGCTATGTTTTAAGGTTTTCGGCTAAGGAGACAAGAATTTAATATTCTGTTTTCTGCTGCAGAAATGATGTGTGCGCACAATTCTGCTGAGAGAATAGAGCTGCAATAAAGGGATGTACAACCAAGATCTTCAATCTCAATAAAATGAATTTTCTGAATAGTTTGCACGTCTTTTTTTTTCTGGTAAATCTCTCTTAAGGGAGAAAACAACACTACATATTCAATAAAAGTGTGCCAGCTAAGTTTGGGACAGGGTCTGGGCTGGATCAGGTTGTTTGCTGGCTTTAACGTAAAACCTGGTACAAACAATAGCTCTTGGAAAAAAAAAACCAACAACCAAAGGCAAGTTCTTTGTTTTCGAGACCACAAATGCAACAGAAACCAAATATAATAAAAAATGAAAATTCAGGTACAGGAATTATGCATTTCATACTGAATAATTATTTCTGTACTGCCCGTAAATCCTCTCTGGTAAGCTGTGCATCTAAAACTCATCGAACTGCCAAGGGGTAAACGCAGCTCCATCCATCAAGCAGCCACTTGACAAATACATTCCATAATAGAAGTTTATTTTTATGGGAGGCTGAATCAAGGACTTTCCCATGCATACAAAAACTTGTCAAAATTATTTATGAGTCTTGCTGAGACACACAATATGTCATATCAAACTCCTATTTTCCTTCCAAGCACAGACTGTCAATATCTCTGCTACTATCAATAACGGGGACCCCGCAGCCGGCGGCCCCCAGGAGTCTGAGGTCCTGTGCTCCTGGCCGCCCAGTGTGTGGGGAAGGTGCCTCCGCCAGCCGTCCTGGGGGAGGGCAAGGTAAGCGCCTGGCACTGTGCCCGAGGCCTTGAAACTGAGTAGAAACACATGCTTGAAAAGTTAGGCCTGATTATGGCTGAAGCAAAACAAAAGCAATAGATAGATATTTCATCTTTCATTTTGTACATGAAGTATTAATTAAGTGTGATAAAACCAACATTTGAAAATCATGAGAACAGCCCATCCGCCATGAACGCTGGCTTGGTGGGATGAGCCAGAGGTGAGGAGCAGTGTCTGGGGCGGGAAGTCTGTTCTGTGGCAGGGTGCATCCTGGGTGCCAGCGGACCCAGGACAGCAGGGTTTCCCTGGGTGCCACAGGCCTTCCTTGATCTACCTGCCAGTCCCCAGCCAAGTCCCCAGTGAGGGACACTTGAGAGGGCTCGCAGCGACAGGTGATGCAGCCCTGATTTTCAGCTTGGTGGGGGGTGGGATCTCCGGGCTCCTGTCCTCAACTGCTCTTAAGACCTGGTTACTGCAAGAGCGGAGGCGTACCTGAGAAGACCCCCTTGGCTGCTTCCTGGCTGCCTCAGTGGAGCATGTGGCAGCCCTCATGGGGAGGAAGGCCACGAAGCACACGGCTACCATGAGCACAGGCAGGAGCAGCTCAACACGGCTACCCCTCGGCGGTGCTGCGGGGTCCTCGGCAGAGGGGACGTCAGGGTTTAGCCCCTTGGTACAGGCGGCGATGGCCTGCTAGTGGTCTGCTCACTGGTCTCATTGGGTTCTAGTTACATAGCCAGACCTTAGGGGTTGGGAAGACAGGTGGCTGCCAGAGTTCTTGCAGGTCCCCAGGGCATCGTCCAGGGAGCACAACAGCCTGGCTCGCGTGGAGTCGCTGACCCTGGACTTCGACCGAGGCCTCTGGCACACAGGATCAGGCAAGCAACTTAGAACTTTTTTTCCCTGGGATGCTTAAATTCAACTGAATAAAGTAAGTTATCCGGAGTGTGGTGGCACATGCTTGCAATCCCAGGACTTTGAAGTCTGAACCAGGAGGATTGCAGGTTCAAGGCTAGCCCCAGCAACATAGGGAGGCCCTCCACAGCTTGGTGAGACCCTGTTTCAAAATAAATAAATGAAATAGGGCTGGGGGTGTAACTCAGAGGTAAAATGCCCTTGAGTTCAATCTCCAGTCTCTCTCTCTCTCTCTCTCTCTCTCTCTCTCTCTCTCACACACACACACACACACACACACACACACACACACACAAAGTCGAATGAGCTAAAGTCTGCACTTGCCCTGCTGCAGAAACAGGACAAGGAGCGAAACGAAGGGGAAAGAACAGTCCTGGGTGTCATTTCTCTGATCCTCCCAGAACTTTTGAAATTCTAAATACTCTGCAGAACTCTATCCAAGGCTACAGGAACTGCCTAAGTGTTGCAAACGGTTCCCATCCATTAATAGTATAAAAATAGACTCCCTGAAGGAAAGAGCCACGGAGCTATTGAGCAAATTCTTGTATAGTCCAAAGCTGTCAAACAAACTGAGTCATAGTGGTGCAGTGTGAGGAGTCGGGGTCTAACTCCCGCTCAGAAACGCAACTGAAAACATCACTCTTCACACATTGGCCAGAAAGCCGCTCCTTCAATGTGAAAAATACAACAGCAAGCTATCGTTAGGCTTTCAAAGTAATTATGTGAAATGAGTGGCATGTGTTTTTCCCTCAAATACTGAGTTCAGGTTGCTTAATAAACATACCATGTCTACGGTTTTTATAAATCAACAAAAAGGAAGTTGGAGGTTTGCGTTCCAAGGACAGAGGTCAGACTGGCTTCAACACGGTGCCACAACAGCGCAGGGAGGCGGCGGTCCCTCCTGCCTGTGCGGCCTCCAGCGCTCTTCCACTTGGTGAGAACAACACGACGTCCACAACCTGAGATGAGGGAGGGGGCTTGGAGGTCGGCGACTCGTCCACGGTCACCCGGCTGTGGGCCACGTGGTGAGAACAGGGCTGCAGGGTCTCCTGGGAGAGGAAGGGAAGCCCACTGTCAAGCGTGGCCCCCTCAGAAACCCGAACCCAGAAACCTCTGGGCAGCGGCAGCGGTAGCGGTCTCGGTGTGCTTTATATATCAGCCCCGCTGCCTGCCCGAGCCCCTGCACATGCTACGTGCAGAACAGGTGATCACCAGAGCCCTGCCCCTGCTGCCTTCAGTGCTTAAAATGGCCTCTGGAGGACTGGCTCCATTTCAGTTTTGAGAAAACTAGAGCTCGGCAGACCTTGGCCATGCACAGGAGAGTTGAGATCTGAGTCCAATTTGATGCCTGCTTCTGCAGACAATTCCGCTTCCCCGGTTTTCTTAACAGTCTAGATGAAGGGTTCTCACAGTGGTGCTGCTGGCACTGGGGCTGGAGCATGGTTGGTGGCGAGGACTGCTCACTTAGGCGCTGTAGGGTCTCAGCAGCGCGCCTGGCCTCTGCCCACTAGGTGCCAAGTCGTGACAACACCATATGCCCCAGACATCACCAAGTACCCCTCGGCCTCAACCCACCACACCTCAGCTCTGATTCTCTACTCCAGCTTTATAATGCTCGCAGACGTCTGAATTCTCAGTTGCTGCTGCTCTTTGTATTTTCTCCAGCCAGTAGGATCAATGGCAAAGGAGTAGGGTAACTAGATCAGATACAGGATGTCCTGTTTGATCTGAGTGTCAGAGAAAAGACAAATACACGGTATTTGGGACATATTTATACTCAAGAACTCTTTTTTGTCCATCTGAAATTCAAACTGAATGGGGGTCTTGTATTTGGGTTTGCTAAGTCCAACGAGCCTGTATTAAAGGGTCCAGAAAAACAGGAGTCACCTTGATCTTATTGGTCAAAAGAAAGAGAAAAAGAAAAAGAAAAGAGCAGGGTTCCGAGTGTACTGCATTCTGGACAACTCGAGAGGAAAGAGTCCGCAGTGGGTGCTGTGTTAAGTGCACCCCGACCTACTGCTCCACTCCTGCTCTTCCGTGTTGATTACTCCTAGTACCTCAGGACTCTTAGTGCCTTCACTCCGATTGAACTTAACAGCATGCCCTTTGTTTAGAGAGGCTTGGTTAATTGCTACCTAAAAATGATTGGTAATTATAAAAAAATGTAGCTTTTGGGCTGAAAACTTGGGGCAGCTGAAGATTCTGAGTCCAGTGCCACGTGAAAGCACCTCACTGTCACGCCACTGCGTGTAATATTTCCCTATCGTGTCTCATCTAGGAATCTCCCAGCTGTCCTTGCACTTTAAGTCTTAACTTTATGACTTCGCCCAAACCCAGGGAATGCCTAAACTTTTGCCTAGTTTATTTCTTCTTCCATTTACTTACTGAATATTTTTTGGTGTGTGTGTGTGTGTGTGTGTGTGTGTGTGTGTGCACGTATGCACGGTATTGGGGATGGAACCCAGGAGCATTCCACCTCTGAGCTACACCCCCAGGCCTATTTTATTTTTTCACTTTGAAGCAGGGCCTCACTAAGTTGCTGAGGCTGGCCTTGAACCTGTGGGCCTCGTGTCTCAGCCTCCCAAGTCCTGGGAGGACAGGCGTGCGCTGCCCTGCCCAGCCCAGCCCAGCTCATTCGCTGATCTTGACGCACCTCTGCTGGCTAAGTTGTGGATTTCCCCTTCCATTTGAAAGCGAAGGGCACGTATGAACATGTGAGGCTAAGATAATTCCAGCAGCACAGGCGCGTGCAAGCATCTGTTCCCATTCCACACCCTGCACAGAGGCGGTGCATACGCACGCCTGCTGACAGACACACGTCACACAGGCTTGCACTTTTATAAGGACTGTGCCACTATTCACACTCTGGAGACTCTGCTGTGTCACACACATCACTAAAGTCACCTTGCTGTGCTCCTCACAAAGCCCGTCTAACTCACCCAGCTCGGCGGCTCTGTCCTGCAAATCCTACTGGAATTCTAGTCAGCGGTTCAGAGAATCCCAGCCCCTTCTGCCAGGGTTGAGAAACAGGGCCGAGGCCTGGTGCCTGCGTCACGGGCTCTGTGCTGGAGGGTTTAGAATGATCTCAGCCAGTCTCAGAGTGTGGGGGGCGATGTTCTCCCTCACATGGGGAAGCCAGGGAGTCTTCAGGATACAGGAGGGGCTTCGCTGAGAACGTAGGAGAAGCCCCGCTGGAGAAGGTGCACACTGGTCTGCTGGGAAGGAGGACTCCTGGAGGGTCACTTCCGTGGCCATTCTGGGCCTATCTGAGAATGCTAATCTCAGTACCCACATGGGGCACGGAGGGAGCCAGGGGAGCGCACCAGCTGCCCTGTGCAGGGCCCCATGCCATGATGTGTGGCTGTAAGACTGGACGTGCCAACGAGGGCGGTGAAAGGAGAAAGAGAAGACATGTTCTCAGCACAGGGCTCCAAAAAGCTGACTTCAAAAGCGACACTCAGAGCGCTGGGGATGGGCGGGGAGACGGAGTGTGGAGGACACGTCACCACGCCCCAGAAGGCCACCTGGACACCAGTGTGGTGCCGGCATCATCCTTCTGACCGCCGGAGCCGTCTCTAAGTATGTGGTGCACCCAAGTCGAAGCACAGCCACTTTATACTTACTTATGTTCTACGGTGCGCCCAGTGTGAAGTCGAGCACACAGTAGGCAGGTTGGAGTGTGATGGTGAATACAACTCTACCTGCATTAATCACTTCTACAAAAACTTCACGTAGACAAAGGGAGTTAGCGTGAGAGGTAAACGTGGGGGTCTTTAGAGCCTGCACTGAACAGCTGCTTTTCAGTACAGATGTTTCTCCAGCCACCGAGGTGACGATGTCCTTGTCACCAGAACGAAGCTCATCTTGTGTCACCTCGAGGCTGGCACTGGTGCAGGTGTCATGAGGCTGACCATGCAGAAGCATCTTAAGAAAAGCGCAAAGCCAGGCGTGGCAGCACATACTTGTTATCCCAGCACTCGGGAGGCAAAGGCCGGAGGATCACGGTTGGCCGACAGCCTCAGCTACTTAGCAAGGGCCTTCGCAACTTATGAGACCCTGTTTGAAAAAATAAAAAGACTAAAAAACTTTATACAAATCCATCCTAGAGCAGAAAGAGCTGCTGGGCTCCTTTCTATGACTGCATAGTAGTCCTGTGTGTAGAGCCTCCGGGAGATCAGAGACGCTCCTCCAGGAGCTGCAGGCCAAGCCAGGTGTCCACTGGGACCCAGACTCCTGCTCTGATCTGACAGACGTGAGCACCACACCGCGATCATCTGAAAACCAAAGTTGCCCGTGGTCAGAGGGATGAGGCTGGAATGCAGCCACATGGACCACGTGGGCTCGGCCAATCTCGTCACGAATGGAAGGGTAATCAGGACCTAGTCCTTCCAGCAACAGCTTTCCATACAAACCTGTACATCTGCAGGCATCAGTAACGTTCCCTCTTATGCCATTAGAAATCTTTATGAGATTTGACTTCATTGCTATTCTTTAATATAAGGACACTCAGAAATGAGAAATGTTACTCTTAGAAACGTCACGCACTTCGGAGTGATATTCCACATCCCTGGGATGAACTGGGTGACATTAGGGACTTTTCCTTGGAGATCTGCTCAGCGCTGCGTCTCAAGGGAGTAACAGAAAGATGCCCAAACCTTGTGTGAGGGGAAAGATGTCCAAACAGCTGTGTGCACACATTGACCACTGGCTTTGACACAAACCATGCAAGTTTGGCTTCTGTTAACTGAAAAACATTTCTGTATCAGTTGGAATGGTCAAAATTCCCCTTTCGTGGAATCAAAGAGGCTCCGGGAGGGGGGGTCCCTAGCCCATACATTTACAGTATTTCTTTATGTCTTGCTTAAGTTTTTAAAGCTGCTATATCTTGCCTAAGCAAACACTTCCCTTTCCCTCTCCTTGGCCCAGCAAGTCTCAGCACCGCCCCAGGGCAAGCGCTGACTGCAGAGTGGCTTTGGCCCCTAATTGCCAGACCCTTACGAGGACTGAACCTGATCATTCACTGAATTGTGGAGTTGATGGGATTCGTGTAGCTGGTTATAAATTGATAATCTAAATTAATTCATTCAAGCAGAAATCGATTCTGTAACTCCTCGAGAGCTTGTAATAATGCTTACCTCCCACTGCTCGCCACATTCTCTGCTCCATGAAGCTGGTCGGAAACAGCTGGATTCAGGTGACCCGCTAGCTCATTAAATCTGCTACACGTTCTTTCTGGTAAATGATATTAAGCTGAAATGTCCTAACGTTGATTTTTTTCTTTAATTTTATGACAGAAATAACCTAATTTGTAACACAAAATAACAATCTCTTTGGATTACTTTGCCTTGTTAAAATATTTTATGCATTTTTCATTTACACAAAGGTAATGGAAAAACGCTTAAACTATCTGTTATTTAAACCACGAGAGATATGTTACTGAAAGTCTGATAGCTGCAAAAATGATTGTCTCTTCATAGTCTTTACTTTATATCTGTAATAAAAGGCAGACAATTCAATTCATTGGTTAGTAAATAAAGCACCATAGTTTTTATTTTATTTTCTCTGCCTTGCAAGAACTGAAATCAGATTGCTTTTTAAATTCATTTAGAAACAGGACTCATTACTTTCCTTTCCTCTTTCTAATCTGAAGTGTCTAATGTCCATTTGAAGCCTCACATTTCCTTCATCAACAGAACTTGTAACCTAATTCTAAATCCCATACTAAAAAAGTCATTTTCCAATGGATTCTCTCCCTGTGTACAAAGGTTGAATAAGAAACCGGAGCACCGGCCTTGTGAGCAGCAGAGATGAGTAACTACAGATTTCCAGTAACCTCGTGACTTCACTGCCTTTTTCTGAATACACCTTAAAATAAAAAAAACCCAGTGTGTTCAGATACACAGGCAAAACATCTCCTCAGATGATCAGCAGCCATTATTTTTATCAGTGTAAGTGGTAAGCATTTCTCAAATCACCGAAGGTGACTGACACCCCAAACCCTGTCTTCTCAAATGCTCTGCCATTTACCTAGAGGCCAGAGTCATCATTTTATGGCTCAGAAGCCACCACTGTACTAGCTAGGATAAAGTTGGGTGAAGCAAGGATTAGTCCCTCCAGCCCCTCCAAGAGGGACCCCCTTATGGCAGAGATTTTAAACAGGCTGATAAACATAAAAAATCATGAAACGTGTAAACATTTTCAAATGGGACACTGTTTAGTATTAAAATGGACTTAAATATTTTCTTCTAAATAAGATCCTTTATGATGGGATGGTATGTCCAGTGAATTTATTTGAAAGTAGATTTTTAATTTTAAGTAAAATGGCCCGTATGTATGTATGTATGTATGTATGTATGTATGTATGTGTGTATGTATATACATGTATATCGTGGTCCTGAGGATAGAACCCAGGGGAATTCTACCTCTGAGATACACCCTCAGCCCCATTTTTTATTCTTTTAATTTTGAAACGGGATCTCACTGAGCTGCTGAGGGCCTCACTAAGTAGCTGAGGCTGGTCGCAAACCTGGATCCTTCTGTGTCAGCCTCCCAAGTGCTGGGATTACAAGTGTGCACCACCACGCCCAGCTTGGCCCTATAATCTTAATCTTTAAAAATATTATTTTGGTGCACGTCTCACTCATTTTGATTGAGCTGCTTCATTTTATCCTGAGATGCACATTCAAAATAAAAATATACAACACAATCACTGAACATGCACACACATTTCTTTGATTTAATACAGTTTCATATGGAGAAAAGAGAGTCAGAGGCAGAGAGGAGTGCTCAGGACAGCCTCCACACAGCCTGGCGCAGGGACCCATAGCAAAGGGACAGAGGGGGACCCCAGAGGACAGCACATCTCCCCAGCCAGTGCAACCCCATCTCCCAACTCGCCCCCTTTTTGAGCATTTTCATGGGGGAAAAATGCAGAAGTCATTGACAATATCTCTGAGAACTTACTGTCGGAAAACCAAAAGGAAATAGAAACACAGTGGACAAAATAGTTTCAGAACTAAAGTAAAATGCTATTTTCCTAGCAGATAGGTGTGAAGTTTTTCTGGTAGCCTAATGCCTAGCTCGATCAGGTCACGATTTGCCACCCAAATCAAGACACAACCCCACCGGTGGGTGCCCACAATGGCCTCCTAGCCAGCCAGCCTCCCAGTGGCCCCTTTGGTGACCTTCTGACCCTTCTCTGCGTGGCAGCCTCAAGCACATGTGGTCTTAGGTCAGCCCTCCGCCTCCCTCCTGCTTCTGCTTTCTCCCACTCAAGATCAAACACCGTCCTTTAAAACCTGCACACTCGCAAACGCCAGTCGTCCATTAAGAAATAATTAACAAAATATTCCTGAAGTAATGTCATGGTCTCAGCCAATATTTTCACACAAGAAGTCAGACAAAACACTTACATGGAGCACGTAACATTTCTAACATTCCTCAAATAAACAGAGCCACGGAACCATGGCTCTGACGCTCTAATGTCTGAACATCTTTCTACTCGCCTTGAAATGCCATTGCCATTTTATAGCAATGGGAGGTAGCTGGCACATCAATAACAAGCATTTCCCCCCCTATGGATCATTTAAAAAGAAACCACTTTGTCTTCAAATTCACCCTGAGAATTTTGTACAAACTGTTTCGTAGTTGCTTATGGCCTGACCCTGCCCTCCCACAGAACTCCCCCAGGCTCCCTCTAGAACCTCTGTCCCTGGGACCTTAGTGCCACACCAGCTTTGTCAATGGCTTCCTGATCGCAGGACTATCAGGTGCTGTGTAATGCCAAGGCCCCTACGGTGTGAAGGAAGAACGGTACGGGCGTGTGCCTCAGGGACTGGCCTCGCCCACCCAACGCCACTGCCCCTCCTGTCCCGACGCTACTCTCAGGAAGGACGCAGACTAAATAAGGACGCAGACTTTCCAGACGCAAGTTCCCGGAAGGCTTCTGCAGTTCTTCTCCATCATTTCTTTGCTGTAACTGTGTTTTTCAGCAAATAGCATCCTGACACAACTTGGTTTCAGCTTCTTATGTCCATTGAACTTTTTAATCAGAAATAATTTCAAAATTCTACTTGCAAAGAAAGAACCAAGAGCTCTCCTGCACTTGTATACTTGTATGTCACTCCTCACTGAAAGAAATTTTATAATGTTTGATTTCACCTACCGTCTAGACACATCACCTCCTCCGAGACACTAGAGTCGGCTGTAAACTGACCTTTTGCCTAATAATACGTCACCGTGAGCTTCCTGAGAACACGGGCTTTCTGTTCTAATGCCACAGGAAAAGTTCAAAGCCATGGAATTTAGAAATGAAGGAAATGAAAAGGAAGAGATTCTGGTCCAGGACCTCGGCCAGGGCCAGGCCCTGCACCCAGGGGTGTCTGTGCACCATCTTCCTGTGCCGCTCAGGCTCTTTCTTGTCACAGACTAGAGTGCTGGCCAGGCCCGTGGCAAGCGTCACTGGAGTGAGCTGACCTCATTCAGATGGTTTCTCTACATCTCGTCTCTACTTGTTCCCACTATCTGAAGTCCCCCCAAGATATCCTTTTTAAAAGAGCTCTCTCTCCTTGGGTTGGGGACTTTGCTTGTTCTTGTATCTTGTTTCATTCAACACTTCAGCTCCTTCCTGATTTTTTAAAACTGACTTTACTGAGGTCTAATTTATAGTCAAATCGGACACATCTTAAGTGTATAGAGTTTGATGAGTTTCGACAAATACATGCACCTTTGTAACCACCACCACAAAGCTATAGGACAATCCCACTGCCCCACAAAGGTTTCCCCCTGTACCAGCAGCAGGAAACCATAGATCTGGTCATCCTATAGATTAGGACTGCCGATTCTAGATGATAAAATAAAGGGAACTGTATAGTACGCACGCTACTCTATCTGGCAGCTTTTAATCAGAGTGTTTCTGAGATTCTTCCAAGTTATATATGTATCAGTGATTCTCTTTTGTTGCAGAGTAATATTCCAGTTTACAGATAATTTGACTATGCACTCATCTGGGTACGGGGATTACTTTTAGCTTCTGGCTATTGTGAATAACTACTGCAAAAACTCATATATAAATCTCTGCATGGACATATGCTTTTGCTGCTCTCAGGTAAATTCCTCGGAGTGTAATTGTTGGGTCATATGGTAAGTAAGTATATGTTTAATTTTAAAAGAAACTGTTAAACTGTTTTCCAAACTGGCTGCCCCACTTGACATTCCCACCAGCAATGCATGACAACCCCAGATGCTTCACGTCCTCGACCATTTGGCTTCTCAGCCTTTAATTTTAGCCATTCTAGTGGGTGTAGAGCAGCATGTCATGATGGCTTAATTTGCATTTCCCTAATGACTGGTGATGTGGGGCATCATTTCATGTAGGTCCTTTCTTTTTGCTGCTTGAATATCTTCTTTTACATATTTTTATTTGGTTCTTTGTCTTCTTAAAACCAAGTTGTAGACTGTACTTGTATATTCTTGATTTAAATCTTTTGTCAGGTATATGTACAATAAATATTCGTTCCTAATATTTTCCCCTAATCTGCATTTCCTTTTTATCTTTTTTTTTTTTTTTGTACTAGAGATGGAACCCAGGGGCATTCTACCTCTGAGCTATATCCCCAGCCCTATTTTTTATTCTTTATTTTGAAACAGGGTCTCATTGAGTTGCAAAGGGCCTAAGTATTAGCTGAAGCTGTCCATGAACTGTGATCCTGCTGTGTCAGCCTCCCAAATGCTGGGGTTATAAGCGTGCCCACCATGCCCAGCTTGGGGCTTGCATTTCTTTTGTTTTGTTTTTGTCATGGGGTCTCCTGAAGAGTTCTAGCGATTAATTTTGATGACGTTCAAACAATGTCTTCTCTTATGGCCTGTGTTACTGTGCCCAAGCGAGGAAGCTACGGCTCACGCCGAGGTCAGAGCACTTTCTCCTGTGTCGTCTTCTCACAGTTTCGTAGTTTTGGCTTTCACGTTTACTTCTACAGACGTTTGCAAGTTAAATTTGTAAACAGCATGATACTAAGTCCAAAGTTCATATTCCCCCCTCCGTAAATATACAAATAAGGCAGCACCACTCGTCAAAAAGACTATCCTTTTTGCTTTGATGCCTTTATAGAAAGCCAACTAACCATGCCGGGCGTGGTGGCGCACGCTTGTAATCCCTGCGCTTGGGAGGCGGAGACTGGAGGATCGCGCAGGTTCGAAGCCAGCCGTGCTGGCCTAAGAGACCCTGTTTCAAAAAAATATATAAAAAATATGTCTGGGAGTGTAGCCCGAAGGTAGAAGAGCTTCCAGGAACCTCAGTACCACCAAAAACAAAACAAAACAAAACAAAAAACCCAACTAACCATAAAAGTATGAGTTTATTAATTTATTTCCATTTTTGCACTAAAATATCCTGTTTTTATTACTGCAGCTTCATAGTAAGACTTGGAGTGAGGGAGTAAAGACCTTCCTCATTCTCCTCTCTTCCTTCTTTATTTTCTTGTCTTTTCCTTTCTGAGCTCCTGTTTGGATCTTCCTGTGTCTGTGTCTTCAATGTCTTCAAGTTCACTACAGTTTTTGTTTATAGCATCTTGTTAGGCCAATCCAGTGAATTTCCACTCCATGCTACAATTGTCAGAGTTGGACATTTCAGTGGTTCTTTTTCACATTTTAATCATGTTTGTCATTGTACTTTTGTTGAGTGCCACCTCCCTCTGCTAGAGGTGAAGAGGCTCTGCTTTGTCCATGGATGTGGTCCAGGTCCTCAGTACCTGGCTGCGCCTTGGTGAGCTATTGCTGGGTGAGTGGACGCGCCTCCTTCATTCCTCAGCGGTGGGTGCCGTTCCAAGACGCACGCCCTCAGCTCTCACTGGGCGTGGCAGCGTAGGAGTGAGGTGGGGACGTGTCCCCAAACCCAACACCCTTCCTGGCTTTCCTGCTTCTACTCTCAGCGGAGGAGCGCTGATTTACATGACGTTCATGAAAAACAATGAGCTCAGAACGTAGTCTTCTTATTCAAAATGAGAAGACAAGACTGACCAAAGTCAGGGAATCTGGAAATTGTGAGGGGTGTGTGCACGTGTGATGTGCTCAGCACTGAACCATAAAAACTCTGTGCGTGTCCCCTCCTGCGTCTGAGAGTTCACGTGATGCAGCAATGTCCAAAGAGATTTAGGGTGCAGAAATGCTAGGAGAATCACTGGTCATAAAAGTCAACTTATTTCACAATATAAATGGAAAGCCCATTAAGGTAAGAATAAATTTAGGAAACACTAAAGAATAGCCATTTTAAATTTAGTGACCAATACTGAATCCTTATTGATTTTAAAGAAAAAAATATATGCATATGCTATAATACTAGTGCCACATTCTAAAGAGAAAAATTATCACTCATGACTCACCTGCTTATTACTGAAAAGGTGAATTTTTTAAAACAAAATTATCTAATGGTGATTAGATTTACAATTCTCTAAATTTTATTGGTGTCAAGGCTTTTAAAATATGCAGTTCTAGGTTGGTTCCATATTTTGGCCATTGTGAACTGTGCTGTTATGAACATGGGTATGCATATGTTACTGTAGTTCTCTGATTTCAACCCGTTTAGAAAGATACCCAGGAGTGGCAGAGCTGGATCACATGGTGGATCCATTCCCAGTGTTCTAAGGAATTTCCACACTGATCTCCATAGCAGCTGAACTAGTTTGCACTCCCACTAACAGTATAAAAGAGTTCCTGTTTCTCCACATCCTCGCCAGCATTTGTTATTATTTGACTTCTTTATGCTTGCCACTCTGATTGGGGTTAGATGGAATCTCAATGTAGTTTTGATTTGCATTTCTCTGATGGCTAATGAGGCTGAACATTTTTTCATGTATCTTTTGGCCATTTGTATCTCATCTTTTGTAAAGTGTCTCCATCAACAGATGAATGAGTTGCAACATTATGGGAAATACACACGATGGAATTCTACTCAGCTATAAAGAAGAACAAAATCATGTCATTTTGCAAGAAGATGGAAAGACCTGGAGAACATTATGTTGTGACATTAACCAAGCACAGAAAGAGAAGGGACATTTTTTTTTTCTAATATGCTCAAGCTAGGGAGTATTAGGGATACCAGAGGGACTCCAGATAATGGAGGGGAAACCTCAGCAAAGCCAGAAAGGAGGAGTAGGGGAGGAAGAAGGCTGCAGTTACTTTCCGAATGGAAAAGCTACATCCGAGTATGTGTATACATGTGAATATAACATTGTTAACCAGGACACTCATACTGGGAGGGAGAGAAAAGCGGAAGCGAGGGGGGCACCAAGTATTGTGTGAATATATGCCACTGTCAACATGATCCACATTATGGTGTGAGACTGTAGTGCACCAATAAAAAAGAAGATAAGACAAAATATACAGCTCTAGAAATCAAAGATATTAGAGGAGGTAACAGTTTACAATAGCACCAGCTGATCTTTTAAGGCCCCCACTCTGCGGACATAACTAGCGCCTCAGCCTGTGCACAGGGCTATGGTGTGGCAACAGTGCCTTAGTTCCCTGATTCAGGTCTCCAGGCGTCCATGTGTGTGATCACAGCTGCCTAGCTGCACGAAGTCCAACCTTCTCACGAGCTGCTTGAGCCGTTATCAGCAGCTCATTAAGTAAACTAGAAAATTCGACGTGCTTTGAGTAAGCTAAGCTAGAACATGGGACCCCTGTGCCAGCTCTTTCTTCTGAACTTCTTGGATTCTCCTGCTTTGCTGAATGGCAGCTCACAGCACCCTCACCTTCGCTGACCACAGACATATCTGGCCATCTGTGTCCAAGAGACAAGAGAGAACGCACCAACTCTGCCCTTCCCCGTGAGCTCAGCTGACATTCTTTAGGGAAATGATCAGAAGAACAGACTGTGGTTCCTTCATGGGACAGGCTGCATCTCGCCAAGCTGTAAGGCGCACAGATCCTTCCAGACACACCTGAGGCCCTCGGAGACGGATGCAGGGTGAGAGTCGAGGGTGAGGGTTCTTTTTACTTCTGTAAGAAGAGCCAATGTGGCATTATGGATGCTCATGGCAAAATTTCTTGAAGATCACTACTGCGGAAAGATGTTTAAAAGGAGCTCAACATTTTACATTGTATATCGATTATCTGAGGAATGGTTTCAGAAAACCCTGTCCACACTTTTGTTTTTTGAAAAGAGGTCTCTGTTGCCATGCACACAATTTCAAATGTTCAATGGCATACAGAAATGGAATATAATGAGAAGAGAGTCAAGTGAATCCAATCAAGAATTTAAGGGAAAAAGATAAAATTAAGACAAAATTTAACTTAATGACTATGATTTTGCTGTAGTAGTCTAGATCCACTGGGCAATGGCCCAATTTAACCAAAGCCCATCTCGTTGGTTGAGCTTGGAGGAGTAAGTCACCGAGTCGCAGAGTTGTTCTTGGAAAGCTACGCAGGAGTGCCCTCTGCGCCTGCCCCTTGGTGCTCCGGGGCCTCCGCTTCCCAGGAGGCTGCCCTCCCCTGATGCCACAACAACTTTTAAAACCATTCCAGCCCTATTTTGTAGAACATGTCAGGATTTTTTCTAAATATAATGCTTTGAGTTTGATAATGGATGACTTTTAAAAAATCGTAGGCAGTATGAGATACATCCTAGGGGCTGAATAATAGATGTCTGATTTTCAGGAGGACTTAGAGGAAGACATCTCTTTGATAGTTAAGCTCATAGCCACTGCTGTGTTGCAAGCCTCTTCCTTTCTCGACTATTTCAGCTTGACAGTAGCTCTTGGAATCAGATATTTAAGTCTTCCAAGATAGACTTTTTTTTCAGAATTGTTTGGCTCCGTGCACTCCCATACACATTCGAGGAACAGTCTATCTATTTCTACCAAAACTCTCCCAGGATCTTGACTGCGACTGTGTTGAATCTCGATCAATTTGGGGAGAAATGACACTCAGCAACTTGAGCTGCTCAGCTCTGACTGGAATCACACTTCAGGTTTGCTTTAATTCCTCCGAGTGGTATTTTGTACTTTTTATTCTTGAATATACTTTAAAAATTCATTCTTTAGTGTTTCAGTTTTTCCTCACATAATTTCTTTCTAGTTTTGCTTTAAAATTTAATTTCATTGGCTGTGTTTGCCACCTTTTAATTAGGCCGCAGGGATTCAAGACAGGCAGCTGCACTATCCCCTCCGAGTTCCCGGCTCACTCTGCTCTTCCGGAGTTTCACTTCTGTCACTGACGGGAGACGAGCTCATATGGCTTACGCAGGGCGTGATAGACAGAGGAGGCCTGTGATGCTCCTGCCAATGTGGCTCTCCTTCCAGCAGTCTCGTAGAGAAGGCAGGTGCAGACCTACACTGGGGCCAGTTCTCCTGCGCATGCCCACTGGTATGGTGATACGGGGAGCCTAATAACTCCACCACTATTCTCAGACCTACACTGGGGCCGGTTCTCCTGCGCATGCCCACAGGTATGGTGAACCGGGGAGCCTGATAATTCCACCACTATTCTCATACTGCAAGAGTAAATTTGACAGACAGTGATTATGTCACCATCTATCAAAGGAGCTACAAAATCAATGTGATCTTAACAACTTTGGACTTATCTTTGCATAGATTAAAAGACTGGAGAAATTCACTTGTGTTGATAGAAAAAAACTGCTTTCTAAGTGGTGCGAACTCTCCAATGTTAAATGCATTCTAGAAGTATGTACTGCTGATGTTTGTGGTGCTTTATCAACTCGAGTACTTAATCTGTTATTAAAACAGATATATAATATTTAATCAAAATACTTGATAATAAGGTTCCCACCTAAAATAGAAAACATATTTTAAAGCTCAAAAACCCTTTACGTGAGAGGTTGTCTTAATATAACACAGAACATTTTAAAATCCTCCCCCCTTTTCTTTCCCTTGGGAATACAGGAACTAGGAGGAAAAGTAGAAGGACACGTGGGACTTTCACTTATAACACACAGAACAAGGTATATGTTTACTGACACACTGAACCTAAAATATCTGAGTGTATATTTATTCTATAATTTTAAACATGAAGAAAAGTAGGAATTTGGTATCAGCTTCCCACATCTACCGTCACAAAATATTACTGTATGTTTTTTATTTTGAGAGCAAAACCCTGGAGATGTTTCCACAACCACCCTGTAGTTGCTAGATAGCAGCTTGAATGAACCTGTGGTGGAGAACAGAAATGATAGAGCAGAAGCCACTCGGGATGGGCTGCTGCTCAGCGACTGAGCTGGTGTTACTCTCTCATGTATTCATACATTAGGTTAA
Source organism: Muscardinus avellanarius (assembly GCF_963383645.1). Lineage (NCBI taxonomy): Eukaryota > Metazoa > Chordata > Mammalia > Rodentia > Gliridae > Muscardinus > Muscardinus avellanarius. The sequence continues at coordinate 3,483,016 of NC_137803.1, forward strand.
TGATTTGTGAACAGTAATTTTTAGACTATTGCTTCTGAAGACACAGTACTACCTAAGCAGCTTTGTGGGAGCATTTGTGCTTAATTTGGTGACAATTCTTAACAGGGTGTTACATCGATGTGACCCATCATGGTGCCCCCTTTGGTAACAACCTAACACGCTGGAACAAGGATTTTTATTGAAGTTCTATGGCACTTCATCATGAAGCGGTTACACATTTCGACTGAGAGTGCATGTTTGTTCCTATTCCACAACATACTGATTTGTACAATTAGAGCGTGGCTTCACAAGAACGCACTTACACGTGCCCGTCCATAAGCTGAAGTCTGTTTAGGGCGAGACTCCTGTGTATCCTGATCCCTAGGGTGGCGGAGTCACGAGTGGGATGGGCAACGGCACTGCGACGCAGCCGTGCTATGTTCACTCGGGGTGCTACAGCCCGGTCTCTGCTCATGCCCCACTCCCACAACTGCTCTGTGAGCCAGCCAGAGGGAACTGCTTTCATTTTACAAAGACTGAAGTGCATGCACTTGAGTGCATCAGGCCATGAGCCAGTGGCGAGGTAGGATCAGAACTCTGATTGGTATAAAGACCCAGAACCGTCTGGCTAGAGGAAGCCTGGCCTAGGGCTAGGAAGGGTGCAGGCTCCTTTTGCTTCCTTCATGTTTCACCATCAAGGAGAGCACCCTTGTTTCCCCTATTCCTGGCTCCAAAGCAAAGGCCAGCACTGGCTTAGGTGTCAGGCTCCTGTCCTGGCCGAGGCAGGCAGCTTAGGCTGAGCAGAGAGCATCCTTCCACCCAAGTCACACTCAAGTGCCCAGGAATGGACAGATACACAGATACAATCTTTCTGTTTCTTAATTCCCAGACTTTATTTTTTTATTTTTTTGGTGGTACTGGGGTTCCTGGAAACCCTTCTACCTTCGGGCTACACTCCCAGACCTATTTTATACTTTTTAAAATTTGGAAACAGGGTCTCCTAAGCCAGCACGGCTAGCTTCGAGCCTGCGTGATCCTCCTGTCTCCGCCTCCCAAGTACGGGGATTACAAGGGTGCGCCACCACGCCCGGCAATTTCCAGACTTTTAAGGTAGTTTACTGGGACACTAAAGTTCTTCTCCCTATTTTTGTACGTTCTCCCTAAACATAACACTGACGGTGATTGTGATAACCAGAACCTAAAGAACCTAAGGTGTGTTCTCATTACTGCTGTCAATCAGCAAAGGGTAGATTCCAAATTTTCTGTGTTTCAATAGCATCATTAAGAAAAACAAACAAGCAAACAAACAAGACTGCGTGTTCCTGTGTGCTGAAGTATTTGACCTAAGTTTTTCCTTTTTAATAGTTGTAAAGTGTTTGGTGTGAAACCTAGATCTTCAATTCACTTTGAGTTGGCTTTTGTATAAAGCAAGAGACAGGGATCTACTTTCATTCTTATACATAGGGATATCCAGTTTTCCCAGCACTACCATCAAAGAAGCTGTGTTTTCTCCACCATGTGCTTTTGGCACCTCTGTCAAGAATCAGATGACTGTAGCCGTGTGGGTCTGCTGCTGTGTCTTCCAGTCTATTCCACTAGTCCACCTTGGTCTGTTTTTATGCCAGTATCAAGCTATTTTTGTTATTATGGTTCTATAGTACAGTTTAAGGATAGGTATCCAGAATGCTTTTCCTCAGCATTGCTATGGCTGTATCTGGGCCTTCTGTTCTTCCATATAAATTTTGGGATTGTTTTTATAGTTCTGTGAAGAATTTCACTGGTAATACAGTTTGCATTAAACCTGTACATCACTATTGGTACTTTGCCCATTTAGACAATGTTAATTCTGCCTATCCACGAACATGGGTGATCAAAATTTCCATCTTCTAGTGTCTTCAGTTTCTTTTTTTTAGCATTTTGTAAATTTAATTGCAACAATCGTCACCTCTATAGTTAGACTTAATCCTAGGTATTTTACTTCTTTTTAAACTATTTTAAACAGAAATGTTTTCTTGATTTCTTTCTCAGTGTATTCATTACTGGTATGCTGAAATGCTACTGATTTTCACATGTTGATTTTATATCCTGCTATTTTGCTGAATTTATCAGATCTAAAAATTTCTTGTGAAACCTTTAGAGTCTTCTAAGTATGGAAGGGGAACCACTTCAACATGTAGATGCTAGAAACAACTTTCTGAAAAGGACTCCGACAGCTCAGGAAATAATAGCAAGAATCATCAAATGTGATCGCATTAAATTAAGGAACTTCTGCACAACAAGGAAGACAACTAGAAGAGTAAAGAGACAGCCTGCAGAATGGGAGAACAATCATTGTTAGTGGTACTTATGACAGAGGATTAATATCTAGAATATATTCAGAACACAAAATCTAACACTAAAACATCTGGACTATTCAGTAAGTGGGCAAGTGAACTAAACAGAGATATGTCTATACCCATGTTTACCGTGGTACAGTTTACATCACAAAAGCCAGGGTAGTAATTGGCCTAGATGACCATCAGCAGACAAATGGGTAAAAAAAAAAATGTGTTTTTACATATAAGGAAGTTTTGTTTCATCATAAAGAAGACCTGGTTTTTCATGTGAGGAAAATAATGGACTAGAGCATCATGTTAAGCAAGGTGAGCTAGACTCAGAGAGAGGTACCGCGTGCCTTTCCCATATGTGGAATGCAGAGGGGAAGGGCATCAGGAGGGAGAGGGAAGACTCATGGTGGAAGAGAGGGAGCAGGGGAGAGGAGGAGAGGGGAGGGAGAGGGGAGGGAGAACTGGGGAGTGGAGCGATCACATCATGTCATACGCATGTACCTAGGTGCCACAATGAGCCCACCAGTCTGTACAACTGATATGTATAATTAAAAGTGTAAATAAAAGGAAAAGAAAAAGATGAAAATGATTCAATTAATATGATTGATAAAACATTGAAGTTTTAAAGAAATTTGTACATATACATATATGAGCTCAAAATATGTCTATGAAAAGTTGATTTATATAAGCATATAAGTATAGTTTATTTCCTCAATTTTCTAAGCAAACTAACTCTCTGTATCAAAACATGAACAATATTTATCCAACAGTCTTGTGAGCTTTTCTTTCATTTCTAGACAGGAACATATTAAGGTTTACAAAGTATTTAAGAAAATGAAAATTATCAGAGTAGTGAACATGTTGAAATGTTAAGATCCTTAATAGGATGATTTAGGTAAAGAGGTAAAAAATTGTAACAAGGCCTGGGGTGGTGGCACACACTTGTAATCCCAACACTCGGGAGGTGAGACAGAAGGATCCTGAGTTTGTGGCCAGCCTCAGCTACTTAGTGAGGCCCTTTGCAACTTAGTGAGACCCTGTTTCAAAATAAAGATTAAAAAATAGGGCTGGGGGTATAGCTCGGTGGTAGAATGCCTCTGGGTTCAACCTCCAGTATGGAAAAAAAATTTTTTTAACAACAAGATGTATCATAGAGAGAACATTCTTTTGTTAACATAGGATCTATTCAGAATTTTGCTAAAGTATTGACAAAATATTCAACCTTTGGGGCCACTAATGTATCACTGCATATATTAGAAAAGGCAATTTATATGGCTGATGGAACAATATAATATTCTAAAAATACTGTAATAGATTTTTCTAAGCTGTACTAAGGAGGTGAGATAAATGAATAGACCTTCAAACGGTAAACAATTCAGCGCCTCTCACATTCAGAATTAGATGCAGGGGTCCTTAGTGGGCTGGAGAAATCTGATGTTTTGTTTGCACAAATGCAGAGCCTCTTCTTCATTGAGCCTGGTCACTACCAACTCCCCACGAGAGTGGATCATATATGCTTCAACAAATGTGCATTTTGTAATTGATTTCTGTCCACAGTTAATATTGACTAAGTCATGGAAACAGGATAGAGTTTTCTTGATTGCCACTTAATTCTAGAGGGTGGAGGACTTGTGGCTCAGAGTTGGTTTTCAATATTCATTTGGTGAATACTCAATGGAAATACAAAGCTTCCACAACTGTAAACAAAAATAATGTTGTAAGATCTAGAAAATGGACATAAATGTACTTACATGATGAATTTAAGTGAACTCAGCCCATGAATTCACACGATTCTGAGAGTGGATTAAACACTGGACATGTAATACTCGTGGACTGAAATTGAAGCTGACCGTCCACTGTAGTGCTTGTTACATTCTAGGACGGTTTTTGGTAGGGATGATTGAGATGGTCCAGGAGCTCTCAGTGGGGTGTGACGCCTTCTCTCTCTGGGACCCGGCCAAGCAGGAGCACTGAGACTGAGATCGCTGGTGCCGAGGAGGTCTGAGGAAAGTGCCTCATCTGAGCTTCCTCCACAGATGTTTTTAAGGTACATAAGTCTATTTGAACATTTTTCTGGTGCTTGACACCAAACAACGTTTCCATATTATTTGATAACAGCCCTCTGAGGTAAGTCATATGTTCTTATTTTGTATAAAGTGAAATCAGCTTTAGAAAGGTTGAGCACATCTCTACAACCAGTAAACAGCAGAAGCAGACCTGAAAGCTGTGCTTACCCTACAGCCTCAGTATCCCACCAGTGACCACACTCGGAGCCAGCCCCTGCTGCCCACAGGCCGGGCTCCTGCCATGTTGTCCTGGGATCCCAGCACCTCCTATTTAATTGGGAAATCATGAAGTAGGCGACAATCCCCTAGCACCAAACACTGCGCTGTACACTGCTCCACCAGCCTGCGCTGACATCTCACTCCATGCACCTTAACTTGGGCACAAAAAGGGAGAGCCAGGGAGCCCGAGCGAGCGCCAGAACCAGTGCAAGCTGCAGGGGCAGGGACTGCTCGAGATGCTTGCTCAGTTGCCAAGGTCGCAGTGGGCTGGGGCACCGAAGAGAAGGAGGCCTGGACCCTGATGTCCCCCAGGCTCACTTGCGAAAGGCTTGGAGCCAGCTGGGAGGAGCCTTCAGCAGGTGGAGCCCAGAGCAAGAAAGTGAGTAGCAAGGCGGGCCCTGCAGGGACTGTGGGGCCCTGGCCACCCTCACCCTTTCCACCCTGCACTGCTGTACCCTTCTGCCCTACATGGCCTCAAGCCACAGGGCCAAGAGACCATGCACCAGAACCTCCGGGGTCCAGAGCCACAATGAGCTCCCTTGCCTGGGGTGGATTATGTCAGGGAATTCACAGAGGTGGTGGGCCACACTCCATCCCTCAGTGAGCACCATGCCCACCTGGCTCCCACCCTCCGGCATAACTGGTGGGCTTGGCTTCTAAAAACCATCACGTTCACAGTTCACGAAGAGCTATTATAACAGCAGCATTATTAGGAAAACTAAATGATGATAAAGGTAAGAAAAAAATTTAGACAACTTCACACCTGGGAAGCAAGCTTTCCAGGAATAACAATGAGCAGGGTTGATGAGTTTCTTTGGAAGAAAAAAGTTCTAATTCATCAATTAAAAAATGCTACTGAACAGAAATGACAAGACCTATCAGAGTTAAAAGTTTCTTTTTATTTTACATAATTTGGAACCACCAGAGACAGATTTAATTTGCCATTTCAGAGTGAAACTTCAATGTCTGCTTGTTAGATGCGACAATATTTCCATCTATCTCCCCGCTGTGTGACGAGGAGAGGAAACAGAGTGGTGCTCAGAATGTCTTCGCTCGCGAGGTGACACCCTCGTCCCTGGCTCTGCGGGCATCTGTGGGAACCGCTGGTGGGCAGGAGGGCCTGGGTGTCGGGAACCTCCAGAGATGTAGGGACCACACACACATGCGTGCTTCTCCAGACCAGCACTTTCTCCAGATAATGATGACCAGATTAACCCCGTAGCTAGTCTGCAATCCCCTGTACTAACTACTGGGTTTTCCTCATTATTTTGAGGGCGATAAATTAATTTCCTATAAAGCAGTGGTGCTCTGAGTAGGTACTGTCTGGCCTTTAGCAAGCATAAGTATTTTAACAATGGCTTTTGAGGCTCAACTGTCCCAGCGCTTGGGAGGCTGAGACGGGAGGATCGCACAGGTTCGAAGCCAGCCTCAGCTACTGAGTGAGGCTCTCAGCAACTTAGCAAGACCCTGTTTGCAAATAAAATATAAAAATGGGTCCAGGAGTATAGCCCAGAGGTAGAAAGCCCCTGGGTTCCACCCCGAGTACCACCAAAAATAAAATAAAATAAAGAATAAAAGAACAATAAAAACATTAAGTGCTATGTAGATGTGTATCTATCACTATAAACTACATTATGTGAGACTCTAATGCAACAATAAATGTATAAAAAGTCAAAAGTCAAAACATCTTAAGTGTGCTAACCAAAAGTGCACAGAATGAAGAAATTATGTTTCCCTTTTTAAATTAAAAAATAATTAAAAAATATTTAAGAAAATACACAAAATGTTCACGATTAATGGCTCCCTTATCTTTGAAACAGGGCCTCACTGAGTTGCGAAGGGCCTCGCTAAGTAGCTGAGGCTGTCTGTGAACCCCGATCCTCCGGTCTCCGCCTGAATGCTGGGATTACAAGCATGCGCCCCGCGCCCCGCATTGCTTCCCCATTCTTTATTACTGTCTCTTTAGACACAAACTCAGGACAGGGTTTAAAGCAAACTATCTCCTATGAGAAAAGCCTTTGAGCTATCCTACTGAAAGCGCTGCGGAGCACAGGAGAAAGAAACACACAGAGGCCGCCTGCCTGCACGGGTCGTTTCCTTGTGAAGAGGTTCCCACACCTGAAGGCCATTTGCATGGGGGGGGGGGCCTGGGTTTGTACGGAGGCACACCCTTCCTGCTGGCTGCCTGGTTCTGAACTCTGTCTCCACACTTGGGTGCTAAAGTGAGAAGGAGGAGTCTCTGAACCTGACCTCAACCCATTCCCTTGCCTGACTTTCCCTTGCAGATGTTGCCTGTTTGTTTTGAGACATATACACAGTCATACAAACAGCTACTCCAGGCCATCAGCAAAGCATGAAGACCGTCACAAGGCAAACAAGTTAAATCAAAAACATATCACCAAAGGGCTCTCAACAAAAACACTGATTGTCTAAATGGCTACCACCCTGTGCCACAGGGCAGAACCCTTTGTTTCTGTCTGTCCAGCCTGCTCTGTGCCTGAGGGACACAGCAGCAAGTGCTCACACTTGAGCCCACTGGGAGCGCTTCAAGGGCTGGAGCTCATCCGTGGGGATGTTTTCTCCCCAGAGGCTTTCTACCTCCGGACTATACTCCCACACTTATTTTATACTTTATTTAGAAACAGGGTCTCACTAAGTTGCTGAGAACCCCACTAAGTAGCTGAGGCTGGCTTCGAACCTGTGTGATCCTCCTGTCTCAGCCTCCCGAGAACGGGGATTACACGCATGCTCCACCACGCCCTGCAATCTACCAGTTTTAAATAATCTAGTGCTCCACATCAGAAACCCACAAGGTGTGCGCATGTGGCAGAGTACAGACATGGCTGCCCGTCCGGAGGCCCTGCGCAGGCTCGATGGGGAAGCACATTGCTCTGGGGTACTCAGAGGCCTCGGAGGGATGCCAGGCAGAGAGCTTCTGCAGAAGACGGCAGGGCAGGACGTCAGATTTCACACTCTGCAGACATCGTCAACAACGGACGCCCTGTAGTCAGGGCTGCTAGATTACCTGGGGAGGGTTGCTGGCAGCCCATGCTTTCCTCGCTCTTTCTTTAGTTCCTGTACCTCTTGGTCTTCATGTTGATTGCCCTCACTCTCGTCTCAGGAAATCTGGACTTTGTAAACAGGGCTCTGCTCTACTGGACTACAGGTCACAGGGCTGTAACCAACCTGGCGGGTGGACCTGCACCTGCACAGACATGCTTGCCTCGCAGAACAAAGGGCTTAAGAAGGGAAACACGATTTCTCCATCTACAGCAGAAAACAGATGAACTTGGAAGAGGGGCAAAGCGACGCACAGACTCATCCCTTTAGAAAAAGATGCTAATGTGGCAGAACAACACACCACTGCTGATGAGGGAGACGCTGTTACCTCTGACTACAGGAGGCCCCTGCCGCAGCTTTGTCACTGTGGAATGAGAGTCTGAGCAAGGCTGCTTCCAGAAAGGCAGGCCTGGAGCACACGCAGGTCAGTGGCATCTACTTGTGGGAAAGCAGCATACGCTGCTGTACATGTTTACATAGGAAACACTTCGCAATCGCTCATTAAATTGTATACGTAGTAAGAAAGACCTACATCCAGGGGAAAGGAGCCATACATTGGCATAAGGAGAATCCTTTCCATCAACACCATCTAGCTAGTCTTTGTGGGCACTGCATATAATAGCATAAAATAGAAACAAACAAACAACACCTGATCCAGGACTTCAGACCCTGTTAGTATCGAGCACTGCTTCTTGTCTGAACACTGCTTATTAAGACATATTCAATATGTACCACACTAGCATGCCCCAAAGACCTCTTTTTGCAGGCTGAGATGAGGAAGTCAAGGCTTCACTAGTATACTCAGAGATGCTGATCATTGCAGGCTCCTATTTTTGAACACGGAGCTGTAATCTACAGAGAAATGGCAGTTTCTATGAACTATTTTCCTGAGACTTATAAAAAGTGTGAATTATAATTTAATAAAATTGTAAAAGTAAACAAAAAGTACCATCAATGAAATGTTTCCTTTATTCCTGCTATTTTTTATTCCAAAGGCTCAATGGAAATAGAGCTTCTCTTAAACAATGCATGTTTTTATGAATGGCCTCCAATCACTGGTAAATACAATTACCACTGACAAATTCTTTTCAAAGCTACTTTCTACAGGATGCATCTTCCGCAAGATAACATATGCTTAGATAACACTATATCATACAATTCATACATGCATACATACATACCACAGCATATTTAAATACCAAACCACAACACACGGGCTACTATAGTTTTCGCAGAGTTAAGAGCTAGTGTACAAGCCAGTGCTCTGCTCTGAGCAGACACACGTGGGTAATATATGGCCATAATTCTGCTTCAATTAAAAGCATATTTCAGCCGAAGCCCAGGATGTCGACTCCATGCATTTTAATAATTCCAGCCTACAACTCTGCTTATGCTAAATGTACATTACTCAAATGGATTCAGAATTATGCTTTACATAAATAAAGACTGAGCATATTAAGACAAAATCCTGCATACCCTAAGTATGTATTAATGGACCCAGTCCCAGAATCTGCTGGCACTTCTATACATTGTACATAAAAACCAGCAAATCGATAGCTGAGATTTTACTAACATGCGTACTTGAAACTGCTCCTCATTCTTGTCTTCCCAGAGAGAGAAGGAGGAGAGAGCTGAGCAGAAGCAAGACTTCCGAGTGCCGTGCATTTCAGTACATGGAGAATGTACTGGGGACACAGCTTGGGAGTATTAAGGTCAAGATGATTTAGCCTAAACTTAAAGTGATAACACACAATTTTTATTGCTTAAAAAAACCAAGGCAGTCCTAACTTAGTCTTCCCTCATGCCCCATCCTGAGGCTTCCTTGTGAGGCAGTATATGTTTTTTTGTCTTTTGTTTTACTGAAGAAACAATCTACTTCACTGTTTGTAGTTTTTGCCATGTGAGTTATAGTGAACGTTACCGAAAGGCATACAGACAGCTTCAGTGAATCCTAACACCTCAGAGTAAGACACTTTCATATTTAGCAAGATTAGCATAATCAGGCAAAGGTGCCTAGGGTAATTTGATACTTAGGAAAAAGCAAGATGTCATTAGAACCATGGTTAAACAAGCAGCAGATTAATCTATGACAAAGCCTGGTACTCAACATCTCTCCTGTTTCCATTTCTGTTAACTCTTTATTATTAGGTGTATATGGCTGTTAAGATTTTTGATGACTCCAGGTCGAAACTCTGATCCCATCTTAGTAAGATGTGACTTAATAACTGTACAGCAAGACCACTTTAAGAGGCGGCACATCCCAGGGACAGAACTGTGAGGTCAAGCGTAGAATAGGACAGGACCTGGGCGAGTCGTCCCCTTTAGAGGTACGCCGGATCTGAGGTGTGGAGACCTTATTCTACCATACATTCCTATAGTTATTAAGGACTTATAAAGTCATTTCATAGCAGCTACTAGAATGCATATCTGAAAACTTACATATACTATGAGAAATTAACTCTATCACCATATATTATGGGTTGGATCATGTCCCTCAAAAAATTTATGTGTTGTAGCCGGGTGTGGTAGCGCACACTTGTAATCCCCAGCACTCGGGAGACTGAGACGGGAGGATTGCGAGCACAGTCTCAGCTACTTAGTAAGGCCCTTTATGACTCAGTGAGACCTTGTTTAAAAAAAAAATACAGGGCTGGAGTGTAGCTTAGAGGTAGGATGCCCCTGAGGTCCATCCTCAGTACTACCAAAAAAAAAAAAAAATCATGTTGGAGGGTGTGGGGGAGCATGCTTATAATCCAGTACTTGGGAAGCTAGGAGAGGAGGATCACAGATTAGAAGCCAGCCCCAGGAACTCAGTGAGGTCCTCAGAAACTTAGTGAGATCCTGTTTCTAATAATACATACATACATACATACAAAAAAATAGGACTAGGGGTATTGTTTAATGGTAGAATGCCACTGGGTTCAATCCCCAGTATCAGCATCACCAACAAGAACAACAATTCATGTGTTGAAGTCCTAATTTCTAGCACCCAGAATGTGGTTCTTTGAAAATAGGGTCACTGGAGCGGCAATCAGATAAGATGAAGTCATGCTAGAGGAAGTGGCCCCCTAAGTCAACATAATTTAGAGTCCTTATGAAAAGAAAATATTTGGACAGAGACACATACCCAAGAAGAACGTCATCTGAAGGGGGGTGCTAACCCTACATTACGCTCTCATAAGAAGACTGAAGAGGCCTTTAGTCCCGACTCCAGAGGGAGCAGGGTATGACCCTGACCTCAGACCTCTGGCCTGGAGAACTGTTAGATAATAAACTTCTGCTGCTTGAGCCCCTCAGTCTGTGGAACTGTGTTAGGGTTGCCCTAGCCATCGACTACGTCATCTTTGTTAATTTACTGCTACTGCTTTTATGATGTCAGCATTATCTAGCGGGTACTGTATACCCAGAGCTGTGCGGAGGGTACCCGGGGCGGCTTTCCTGGAGCTGCACATTGGTCTGGCACCAGCAGCCCATGCTGAATGACATCGATAAGAACCCAGGAGGCTGGCTGCTGCTTACTTCAAGGCTGGGGTGCAGCATGTGCGTGTCACATGGTCTTCTCTTGAGTTCTCCAAATTATGTTTGATGATGGAAGCAAAAGGCATTACCCTTGTCTAATGTAATCCTCAACGACTGTAGTTATATTGCAAATGAGAGATGGTAGAAGTACACAGATATTTCTTTTTTTTTTCTTTCTCTTTGTATCAGGGATTAAACCTGAGGGCATTCTACCTCTGAGCTACAACCTTAGCCCTTTTTCTTTTTTATTTTGAAACAGGATCTCACTAAGTTGCTGAGGCTGGCCTTGAATCTCCATTCATCCTGTCCCAGCTGTAAATGAAAGTAACTTAACACTTTACTCAAAGTGGTAAAATAGTGACTCCAATAGATCGTGATAAGTTATATACAATAATGTGATATTTGGAATAATCACTAAAAAAGTGCATTGAAGTTATATACACAAAAATCAAAACTGAATTTTTAAAAACTTTCAGGTAAACCACAGGAAGGTAGGAAAAATAAAATTGACTGATGAAAAAAAGAACAAATCAAAATATAAATTGGGAGACTTAAGTCATAACCCATCAATTATTACATTAAGTGTAAGTGATTGAATATACCAACTAAAAATGAAAAGGCTATGGCCCAGCAATATGCTGCATACAAGAAGCTCATTTCAAATAAGATGATTTTCATTGAGACAGGACCAAAGAAGGACCACCCCACGCCACATAATAACCAAAATGACCAAAATAGAGGCCAAGGAAGGAATCTTAAAAGCAGTGAAAACAAAAGGACAGGTAACATATAGAGGTAAAACAATAAGAATCACCCCAGACTATACAACCAGGTCATGAATGCTAGGAGAGACTGGTACGACGTGATTCAGACCCTGGAAGAAAATAACTTCTAGCCCAAACTAATCTATCCAGCAAAACTACTATTCAAAATCAATGGGGAAACAAAAGTGTTTCAGGACAAACAGAATCTTAAAAAATTCATGAATTCAAAGCCTACACTAGAGAAAATTCTTAAAGAAATAAACCATAAGGAAGAAAAAAGAAGCAGACTTCAGAACCAGAGAAGAGATGAAGTTAATAAGTGGGCCATTTAAGTAAAGAAGAAAGATCACACCACCCAAGAGTAGACAGAACACAAAATGGCAGAAAACAAAAATCATATTTCAAAAATATCTCTTAACATCAAAGGACTTAACTCACCAATCAAATGACATAGACTGGCAATGTGGATTAGGAAACATAATCCAAATATATGCTGTCGGCAAGAAACTCACCTTACAGCCAAAGACATTCACAGACTGAAAGTGAAAGGATGGAAAAAGATATACCATGCTATTGGTGACCAAAAAAGAGCAGGGGTAGCAACCCCGATATCCAACAAAACAGACTTTAAACTAAAACACATCAAAAGAGACAAATCAGGGCACTTCCTTTTATTAAAAGGAACAATACACCAAGAAGATATAATGATAGTAAATATTTATGCCCCAAATGTGGGTGCAACCACATTTGTAAAACAAACCCTTCTGGACATCTGATCCCAAATAGACCCAAATATAATAATTCTGGGAGACTTTAATACACCTCTCACACCACTGGATCGATCTTCAAGGCAAAAGATTTAGTTCTCTTTAGAAATAAAGGAAACCATAAACCAAATGGACCTAATAGACATTTTCAGAATATTTCAACCAGGAACTACAGAATACACATTCTTCTCAGCAACCCATGGAACCTTCTCCAAAATAGACCACATCCTGGGACACAAAGAAAATGCCAGCAAATTCAAAAGATGTAATATAACTCCTTGCATCTTTTCAGACCACAATAGAATAAAAGTAGAAATCAACAACAGTAAACTCAAAAGAAAGTATTCAAATACATGGAGATTGAATGATACACTATTGAATGATGAATGAATAAGAGCAGAAATTAGGGAATAAATAAAGAAATTTATGGAAACAAATGCAAACAGAGACACAACCTACCAAAATCTATGGGACACTATGAAGGCAGTATTAAGAGGAAAGTTTATTGCATTGAGTGCCCACATAAGAAGGACAGAGAACCACCAAGTAAATAACCTAATGACACAACTCAAGGACCTAGAAAGTCTGCAACAGTCTATTCCCAAAGCCAGCAGAAGACAAGAAATCATCAAAATTAGAGCAGAAATAAATGAAATAGAGAACAAAAAAACAATTCAAAGAATCAATAAAACAAAAAGTTGGTTCTTTGAAAAGATTAATAGAATTGATAAACCCCTGGCCAACCTAACCAAAAGAAAAAGAGAATCAACTCAAATGATCAAAATTAGAAATGAAAAAGGAGATATCACCACAGATAGTGAAGAAATTCAAAAGATTATCAGAAACTATTTAAAAATTTATACTCCAATAGACTTGAAAACCTGGAAGAAATTGATAGATTTCTAAGCACAGTTAACTTACTTACACTCAGCCAAGAGGACATAGCAAGCCTAAACCAACCAATAGCAACCAAAGAAATAGAAACGGCAATAAAAATTCTTCCACCAAAGAAAAGCCCAAGCCAGATGGGTTTCCAGATGAATTCTACAAAACCTTCAGTGAACAACTAATACCAATACTTCATAACTTGTTCCAGGAAATTGAAAGAGATGGAACTCTCCCAAATTCCTTCTATGAGGCCAGTATCACATTAATCTCCAAACCAAATAAAGATACCTCAAGAAAGGAAAACTACAGACCAATATCCTTAATGAACATAGATGCAAAAATTCTAAACAAAATACTAGCTATACGCATTCAAAACTATATCAAGAGAATAATACATCATGACCAAGTTGGTTTCATCCCAGAAAAACAAGGCTGGTTCAAAATATGCAAAACAATACATATTATTCACCACATAAATAGAACCAAGAACAAAAACTACATGATCATTTCAATAGATGCTGAAAAAGCATTCGACAAAATCCAACACCCATTTATGTTAAAAACACTGCAGAAAATTGGAATAGAAGGAATGTACTTCAACATCATTAAGGCAATATACTGTAAACCCAAAGCCAACATTATATTGAATGGGGAAAAACTCCAAGAATTTCTGCTAAAGTCAGGAACAAGACAAGGATGCCCACTATCACCACTCCTTTTCAATATAGTCCTTGAGACTCTTGCTGCAGCAATAAGACAAGAGAAGGAAATCAAAGAAATTTACATAGGAAGGGAGGAATTAAAATTATCCTTATTCACAGATGACATGATCCTTTATCTGGAAGACCCAAAGAACTCAACCAAAAGACTTCTGGAGCTGATTGACAAATTCAGCAAAGTCGCAGGTTACAAAATCAACCTAAAGAAATCAGTGGCTTTTCTTTATGCCAACAATGAATCCACAATGAAAGAAACAAAGAAAACAATTCCATTCACGATAACCACAAAACCAATAAAATACCTAGGAATAAACCTAACCCAAGACGTAAAAGACCTCTACAACAAAAACTATAAAACATTAAAGAAAGAAATTGAAGACGACCTTGGAAGATGGAAAGATCTCCTGTGCTCATGGATAGGCAGAATAAATATCATCAAAATGGCCATTCTGCCAAAACTGATCTATAGGTTCAATGCAATTCCCATTAAAATACCAGTGACATTCTTCAGAGACCTAGAAAAATCAATCATGAACTTCATATGGAGAAAGAAAAGACCTAGAATAGCCAAAGCAATTCTCAATAATAAGAAACATGCAGGAGGCATTACAATCCCAGACTTCAGACTATACTATAGAGCAATAGTAGTAAAAACAGCATGGTACTGGCACAAAAACAGATATACCGACCAGTGGATTAGAATAGAAGATACAGAAACAAACCCACACATCTTTAGTTAATTAATCTTTGACAAAGGGGCCAAACTCATATGCTGGAGAAAAGACAGCCTTTTCAACAAGTGGTGCTGGGAGAATTGGCTAACCATTTGTAAAAAGATTAATCTAAACCCCTATATCTCACCATGCACAGGAATCAACTCAAAATGGATCAAAGACTTAGAAATTAGACCTGAGACTGTGAAGTTAGTAGAGGAGAGCATAGGTTCAACACTACAACATATTGGCACAGGCAGTAACTTTCTCAACAAAACCTCCAAAGCTCAGGAAATTAAAGCAAGAATTAACAAATGGAATAGCATCAAACTAAAAAGTTTCTTCTCATCAGGGGAAACTATCAATAACCTAAAGAGGAAGCCTACAGAATGGGAAAAGATCTTTACCAGCCACCACTCTGATAGGGGGCTAATATCCAGAATATACAAAGAGCTCAAAAGACTCTACACTCGCAAAACAAACAACCCAATCAAGAAATGGGCAAATGAACTTAATAGACACTTCACAAAAGAAGAGATACAAAGGGCCAATAGATACATGAAAAGATGTTCTACATCACTGGCCATCAGGGAGATGCAAATCAAAACTACACTGAGATTCCATCTAACCCCAGTCAGAATGGCAAGCATAAAGAAATCAAACAACAACAAATGCTGGCGAGGATGTGGGGACAGAGGAACTCTTTTACACTGTTGGTGGGAGTGCAAACTAGTTCAGCCGCTATGGAGATCTGTGTGGAGATTCCTAAGAAAGGTGGGAATAGATCCACCATATGATCCAGCTATACCACTCCTGGGTATCTTTCCAAAGGGGTTGAATTCAGAACTACAGCAACATATGCATACCTATGTTCATAGCAGCACAATTCGTAATAGCCAAAATATGGAACCAACCCAGGTCTCCATCAACAGATGAATGGATAGCAAAACTTTGAGAAATACACACAATGGAATTCTATTCAGCCATAAAGAAGAACAAAATTATATCATTTGCAAGAAGATGGAAAGTTCTGGAGAGCATTATGTTAAGTGAGATCAGCCAAGCACAGAAGGAGAAGGTACATATGTTTCCTCTAATATGCCCAAACTAGGGAACACAGAGGATACTAGTGGGACTCCAGATAATGAAGAAGAAATATCAGCAAAGTTTGAATGGAAAGATAGGAGAGGAGGAAGGCTGATCTTGATTAATGAGGGTCTACATCTGAATATGTGTAAAATTATGAATATGACATTGTTAACCTGGACAACCACTGGTGGGAGGGGGGAAGGAAAAACGGGGACGGGGGGGGGAGAGGGCACCAAATATAGTTTAAATGTATATCATTTATGTTCAATAAAAATTTGTTAAAAAAATAAAATGATTTTCAAAGATTCACAGTCAAAAGATAAGATATGTTGGGCGTGGTGGCCCACACTTGTAATCCCCGTGCTTGGGAGGGGGAGACAGGAAGATCACTCAGGTTCAAAGCCCGCCTCACTGGCTTAAGAGACCCTGTTTCCAAATAAAAATATATAAAATAGGTCTGTGAGTGTAGCCCGAGATAGAAGGGTTTCCAGGAACCCCAGTACCACCAAAAAAAAAAAAAAAAAAAGGTAAGGTATACCCTATGTTCTATATACGTGTGTGTGTGTGTGTGTGTGTGTGTGTGTGTGTGTGTGTGTTTGGTACTGAGGATAGAATCCAGGGGAATGCTATCTCTGAGCTACAACCCCAGCCCTATTTTTTATTTTAAAACAAATATTCTCTATGCCATATATGTATGTATGTATGTATGTATGTATGTATGTATGTTTGTATGTGTGTGTGTGTATATATGTATATATATAATTTTTTTTTCTTTTGCGGTACTGAGGATGGAACCTAGGGGAATTCTATCTCCGAGCTACAATCCCAGCCTTATGTTTTATTTTAAAACAAGGTCTCACTAGGTTGCGAAGGGCCTAAGTACCTGGGGCTGTCCTCTAACTGTGACCCTCCTGCCTCAGCCTTCCAAGTCCTAAGATTACAAGTGTGTGCCACATGCCCAGGATTTTTTTTTAAAGCAGGATTGGTTAAACTCTTTAACAAATAAGACAGGCATTCAAGTAAATAAAATCACTAGGGACAGAAGTGGTATTGTATAAAAAGAAAGGGCAGAAAGCACGCTGGCTATCCCTGCGACCACCAGGCAACGGCTGTCCGCAGAAGTGCTAGGAGAGCCGGCTATGAGTGCAGGCCGCAGCAGCGGAGCTCAGCGTGACTGGGGAGGCTGGTGGGAGAGAGGTGGGTGGACAAACAAAGCAAGGTCTCTAGCTTCTGCTGGTGGCGCTGCCAGCCAGAGGAGACAGGAAGCCCAGAGGAGGAGAAAGCACAGAACTAGGGCCGGATGGAGGGTGGGGCGTAAGGAGCACACCCCCAAGGGCCCTGGAACCACGCCCTCTTCTCACAGGCATTCTGGGCATGGGACTGTGACAATTTGGCTTGAACAGCAGAAATCAGAGCACAAGGCGCCAGAGTGAGAGAAGGCAGAGGGGAGGGCGGAGGAGCCCTGAGTGAGGGTGAGGCCAGGAAGCGTGAAAGGGGAAGGAGGACAGCTAGGGAGCATGGCTTCCCACCCAGTGAGTCAATGATTTCTAATCAAGATTTCTGAGAAAAAACATCTGATGGGAGAGAAGCAGTGCCCTCTTCCTCTCGAGGTCCTGGCATGGCAAAAGACGCATTGCAACAAGCAGCCTGGTCTGGACGCCCCTCTGTCCAGTGGGCTCAAGTCTGTCTCCCCTTCTGAGAGACACTGAGTGTGCTTTTGGGGACCCTGCCTTTTCCTTCCCCTGCAACAGCCAGTAGGCAGTCCAGGCAAACCAGTTCTTCCCCCCAGGTCATAAGGAGAGTTCATGAGCACCCAGCAACCTCAGACCTGCCAAGCAAACTAAAATAACACTGAAAATAGATACAAAATTAAGCCACCATTGGAGTCTAAACTGAATCTAAACAGGGTAACTGCTCACTAAAATAAAAAAAAAATCTAGGGCCGGGCGTGGTGGCGCACGCTTGTAATCCCAGTGCTTGGGAGGCTGAGACAGGAGGATCGCACAGGTTCGATGCCAGCCTCAGCTACTGAGTGAGGCTCTCAGCAACTTAGTAAGACCCTGTTTTCAAATAAAATATTAAAAAAAAAATAAAAACAAGAGGTCTGGGAGTATAGTCCGGAGGTAGAAAGCCTCTGGGTTCCAGTACCACCACCAAAATAATGATGATGATGACGATAATGACGATGATGATGATGATGATAAAATAAAAAATCTAAATATGAGCCAGTATCTCCTAACATAATAGACAAATTTCCTATTTATAACCTGAAATCACCATTACTCCAAAACCAAGAAAATTACAGTGAGAATGAGAAAAAAAATGTCTAATGTTAGCACCAAGGCGAATAAGATGCTGGGATAATCTGAAAGGGAGTTTAAAGCAGGTATCATAAAGATGTTCCCACTATAAAATTCTCCTGGAAAAAAAAAAAGAAAGCTAGTAACTAATAAAACAAATAGAAGTTATAAAAAAAGAAACAAAGATTATAGAACTGAAAAGTACAACAAGAAAGGTCAAAGCTCACTGGTGGGCTCGATCCTAGGACAGCAATGACAGAGGATATCAGAGGAGCTTGAGAGAATGAAAGACAAAGAAAAGTATGCTGGGGAAAAAAAGGAAGAGAGCCTGGGGAAACGGGCAATAACAAAAGACTCACCTGCCACATCACTGGAGTAGCAGAGGAAAAGAAGAAAGACAGAGGGCCTGGGAAAGTGTCTAAAGAATAAAGGTGGAAGCTCCCCCACCTAAGTAAAAGACAGATCCCTACAGATGAAGAAGCGGAGTGAACCTGAAATAGGAACACTTCACGAAATCTCTCTGAAGACAGTATAATTACACTATGGAAAATTAAAGACAAAGAAAAAATTAAAATCAGCCAGAAAGAAATGACACACTGCCTACCTGGGAACACCAATTCAAATGAGAGCAGATTTCTCACCTGAAACCCTAGAGCCAGGAGAAGAGGCAGGGTGTTTATCAACTGCTGCGAGAAAGAGCTTTCAACCATGGCTTCCGTCTCTGGAGAAACCATCTTTCAGGACGGAAGAGGAAATAAAAGTGCCCCTATATAAAGAGGTTATTCCTAGCAGATTTACTCTAAAATTTTTGTTTAAAAAGTTCTTAACACAGAAAGGAAGTGACAAAACAAACATTTTTGGGTCATTGGGAAGGAAAAAGAGTCACAGGAAGAGCAGAAACACAGCTGTTGCTACCTCTACGCCATGAGGTTTGATGGCTGGGGCAAAACTGGATTCAAGACAAGGAAGTAAAAGCTGGGAAGGTAAAGGACCTAAAGGGAAGAGAGGCTTCTGTTCCTTGCCCCAACTGGTGAATGTGACATGGGTAAACTGACGGATCATGTGGATATACAGAAATACCTAAAGCCGGGCATGGTGGTGCATGCTTGTAATCCCAGCATTCGGGAGGCTGAGACAGGAAGATGGCAGTTCCCGGACAGCCTCAGCTACTTAGGCCCTCCGTAACTTAGTGAGACCCTGTTTCAAAATAAAGAATAAAAAAATAGGGCGGGGAGTGTAGCTCAGAGGTCAAATGCCTCTGGGTTCCATCCCCAGACCCCCACCCCCGACACACACAAAAATACCTAAGCAAGCACCATAAAACTACCACCCCAGACCAGCCGTTGGGACCCACATGTAACACCCAAGCCACGATGGGCCCTGCTGGACCACTGATGTCCTCGTCCTCAATCCACCGTTCCTATTCCTAGGTCCTTAGGGCAGTCAGCTTAGGACTAAGCAATTGAAACCATATTCAGGCAGATATGCAAACAAACAAAACCCCCATACTGGACTCAACAAACAGAGCAGTAGAACATTTGGAAAGATTATAAAATTTGTGGCAAGAGCGCAGTAGGCTGGAGCTCAGAGGGGGTCTGTAGCAGAGCCAGGCAGAGGATACAGGAAAGCTGAGTTCAGCCCTACTGCTGCCCACTCTGAGAAACAGCGCTCACATCGCTTCATCTGTGTATCACCCCAGAGTGAACGAGCCAAGGGGGGCCTGCGTCCACACTGGCTGGCCTGCGGGGCAGTGAGGCGAGGAGGCGCGTGCTCAGGCGGCGGGTCTCAGGATGGCCTTCAGGAGGCAGGAGGCACTGCGTTAACCTGCCTGGGAGACGCTCTCACCACAACGTGCAGTGAGGAAGCAGAGAGTGAGACTGGAGAGGCGAGGCGGGAAGGAAGCTCACCCACATCTCTGTCCTGGGGTTCACAGTGGAGAGGAAAGGCAATATTCAAGCATCACAACTAACCCTAAAACTAAAGCAGATGCTGAAACAAGGGAGCTAATAATAGCAATACGGAAGCCAGTATGGTCACTGACAATTTGAAGCATAATATTCAGACTGTTTAGTGCCCTTTACTCAATTTTGAAAACAGAAGTGATATTTTTAAAGGGACATTTATGTTTCAGTAGTGATTAAAACAACCATACTTCCTTTCTTATATAAAAAAGAAAAGGATGACACATAATACATGAAGGCCCAAGATGGGGAAGTTCTCTAACTCCAAGAGGATCACATGGAGCAGAGAAGCAGATCTGAGTCCTCTGTGAGCCATTCTCACTCGCTCTTGAGGTGGGCCTGCGTTTCAGCAAACACTCACCCTTCCAAAGTGTCAGTAAGCAGGAGGATACAGCACTGTGAGAAAATTTGGTAAAAGTAAGAATCCTAACAGATCAAAAAATCAAGGAAATGATTAACCTTTAGCACTTGAAGAATGTGAACTAAATAAAACATATGTAATGAAAGCCAACAACGAAATATTTAATGCCAAAAATTGAAAAAAAGGTGGAAAAATAGAGAGAAGAGCAATTTACAGGACTGGTAATGAGATCCTGGGCCAGAAGGACTAAGAAACAGAACATAGGTTGTTGAGTTAAAAATTTCACATGGGTCATTTACAAAATTTTCTTACTTGGCAAAGCAAGATGGACTACATTTGATTCTTTACATGTAGAAATCCCAAAGTTGCAAGTAAAAATGTACTTTCGGCTTTATCAAAATTTTTCTTCATTCATTTCATTAGTATTTTTATTGGAAACCATTTCAAATCTTATTAGGAAGCTGTGAGGTGTAAAACTGATGGATCTAAGATAAAGCCGAGGTGGAGAGATGTGTGTGCACCTTCACCCACCTGTCCTACCCGATCCCTCACGAGGACTGCGGCTTCAGGCCACGGCTGTGAGCCAGACCATCATGTCCCATCCACCCCGGAGCAGCGATCAGTGCACATCACTGTGGGGCTCTAAAGAGCCCGCCATCCAGTTACTCTACCTCCTAAGCTTATACTTAATGGTCGTTGAAGTGGTTTCACAGGGTAGGCGCCCTCATCAGAGGTCCGAGGGAGGAAGCTGGATCATGGCTGGAAGATGTCCCTGCTCCCCAAGAGGACAGCACAAATGGTTCTGTGCATGCAAGGTCAGGAGGCAGCTGCTTATGGCGCCCTAATGGCAGTGGTTTCCCTTTGTGGGGAGCAATCTAAATTCAGCTAGGAAGTGGACACTCTGCTTATATGTTTGCTGGCACAGAATCTTCCATCTTGAGAGGATGTTTGCAATATTGCTTTTCTTTCTCTACACATTTTAATTTCTCCAGTGAATAATCTCGAGTATGTGGCAAAATGGAGCTATTCTAAACCATTAAAATATAGGCCACTGGAGAACTTTAACTATTAAGTAACATAAACTTTGCTTTATAATAATGTGACTTGTTTTAAAGCTGGATATAGAAATGAATAAAATATAAAATAATTTAAAAAGTAGATAATTCCATCAATTAACACTTCCCTTTGAACAAATTTTAAGATTGCTGCATAAATGAGATTTCTCTATAAAATGTGCTCCACTGCCTGCAGAAAACAGTCTTTTTGAATGTTTGACCAATATACCAAAAAAAAAAAAAAATCTCAGTGGTTCCTAATGATTTTATCAGGGTTTGACCAAGACCAAGTTATAAGAACTACTAACATAATGAATGGTCTGAAAATGTTATCAGGCAGGCCCAGAGATCCTACTAAGTGAGTTCAGTTGTAAGGGTACGCTTCATTTGGGAAAGTAACTCTTTCCCAAATGACAAATCGATTAGCACACAGAGAACTACTGCTTTCACTTTCACTGTGTTAGGAGGCATGAGAAAAATCAGATGTGGGGCGCAGTGGACTTTTTGGTTTCTGCACAGTAGGATTCTAAGAATGCTGGAAAGTCGGGAGAGTTTTGTAAGTGGAACCTCCACTTAGCTCAGGATTTCACGGCATGAAGAGTGGCTATTCAAAAGCAACGCATACCCAGGAGCTGGCTGCAGTGCCGGGTGAGGGGCTACTGAGGCGGAGAAGAAGCAGCGCTAATCTATGGAGCTGACAGAAAAAGGAAAGAAGGGGTGGCTGCATTTTACCAAGGAGAGGAGCTGTGGGGCCAGGCTCTGGCTGCAGGACAGTGTCTGAGAGCCCAGCTGGCTCACCGTCAGGGAAGGACAAGTCCTGTCCCATAAAAGAATGAAAAGCAGGTATCCAGGTAAATGGCGGGTAAGACCGCTTGGCAGGAACATCACTGGGATGTTCATTCATTAGCCTGTCCAATCATTCAACATGCCCCTCCACCAAGCGGCCGGCCACGGAGGGGAGAGGAGCAACCAAGCAGGGCACTTTAGCAGTGTTCTAAGTGCTGAAATGGGGTAATGCCGGCCTCCTAGGAGTTGCGAAGAGCTCCTGTCATGCCTGGGGTGAAGCAGGCTGGGCTCCCCAGTGGTGAGGGAGGAAGAGGGAGACGCCCGCCCAGAGGGAGGCACGGGGAGGAGCGGTGTGCGTGGCACATGCCGGTGGTTCAAGGGCTGAGGCTCATGACTGGAGACGGCTGAGGGCAGGTGAATGGACAGCAGCAGGGGTCAGTTCTCTCCGGCCCGTGTTCAGCCACTCACTCCTTCAGGAGCCATCTACAGACCCATCTACAAGATAAAAATATAAAGGGCTGGGCATGGAGCTTGGAGGTAGAGTGTCCTGGGTTCAATCACAATAAATAAGAAATAAAATAAAAAATAAGCATAAGCAAAGGGGCTGCTGCTGACAGTGTTGCTTGTGAGGTTCATGGAAGGTTCCAAAGCAGACAAGCTTGCTGGGGACAGTCTAAGCTGCTTACACAGAGACAGCAGAGAGCCGTTTTCAAAAGTACTGGTTTCATAAGTAAGTGCCCAGGAGATGCCAGAATTAAGGCTTTCACTTATCACCTCACCCAGCCTTGACCATTCAAACTACCTTACATTTCCATGGAAAAGAGCACCCAGGTTGAGCGCTCAGAATGCCCGCCCGCTGGCGACAGCGTAGCCACTGAGGCCCGGCCGTCCTCCCTTATGGAACAGAACCCATCTTCAGGTTATCCTGTGGGTAAAATAGGAGCTGTCAGCAGACATCCAGGGAATCCACTAATTAGATACTTACTACATAAATATCTTTATGTTTACACAAACTGACATTTTCAAGTTTCTAATCTATTAAGAATAACAGACTGTAACCCTCTCCTGTTTACGACTCAGAACAATGTCAAAACTCAATCCTTCGCCTAGAATGCTCCATTAGGAAAATACAGAGAGAAGACAGTGGAACACTCCGCCAAAGCCATAAGTTAGTAAAATAAATGCAACGCATCCTAGAGAAGCTGGCCCCAGGTAAAACCACACCCACAGGAGGCCTGTACAGAGACCGCTGTGATGGAGGCACATTTAGAAAGAGGCCGGCTGTGAAGTGCCAGGAGTAGGAGCTGCGGTCGGCGCTAGGGCCACCGTGGCTATGGGGAAGGACAGTAATGACGGTAAGGACCTGGCGGTCACACCTGCAGAAGCACTCAGAGCTGGGGCTGAGCTCAACACCAGCGCCAAGGGGCGGGCTGAAGGCAGGTTCCGAGCTCAGCCTGGACCTGCTTACATCCACCTGCTTGACTCTGTTCTGCCTTGACCCCGCAGAGCCGCACTCTGACCACGATGTGGCCCCCCAGGAGCTTTCCTAAGAGAAACCTGGTTGGCTGTTGGTGCGATAGTCCAGTCTGCTTGACAAAGGTTTCCCCAAGTTAAAGACAAACACTGTGATTTATGTCATTCACAAAACTTGGTGACTGTGAGTTGTGAGGCCACCCTTGGCTACTGCAAAGACATTTCTAGAACTGCAAGGTGGGGAACAGAAAACCCCGATGAGGCTGTCTCAGCAGGTAGGGAAAGAAAGCCCAGCTGCACTCTCCTCCTTCTCCCCAGATACATCCCTTCCTGCTTCTCACCACTGCCTGCGATCCACAAATCCGGGCTAAAGTCACCCTCTCGCCCTCCCCACCGCGCCACCATGATGTGTGTGGCTCGCTCTGCCTCTGCACGCTGCAGCTGGCCCCATGACGCTTGCCATGCATGCTGCGCGCGGACATTAAACGCACACTCACGATACGAATGCCGGGGGTGTGCACGAGGATGGGAAAACGGCCGAGGAAGGCCAGCCGATGGAGGCAACTCAGTCTTCTGTTTTGTTCTAAAAAGATAAACTGAACACAGTTTTGGGAAGAAGGCTGGAGCGACTTTAGCGTGGGAAGCTCCATGTAAAGCAATACAGCCAAGAGCTGCCAAGACTCGCCATGGCTCAGGAGTGACGGCGGCGGCTAAGCGCAGGTCTCTGCTGCGACACTGTGCGCTGGGCTTTGGTTGGTCCCATGCTGTGAGCAATGGGGCCTAGCTGGAGGATGTTGGAGGGAGCGGAGTTAGGCGTGAGGAGGAATTGGGGACACAGGCAGATGGGACACACCTCTGGGCATTCAATCTGACAGATTATGAGCATCTACACCGTGGTGAGCTCAATGCGGAGGGCGCAATTTTTGCTCTTATGTTTTTGGAAAACTGATTTTTTCCAGATTAATTGAAAATGTTGGCCATTTGAAAAAAGAGACTTCTAATATGGAGCTTTTAAGCAAAGAACTAGGAAGAAGGAGCATGTCAACGGGAACGCCATGGCTCGGCCTAAAGGGTGAACTCTTGAATCAGGGCTGGTGCGACGGGGAGGCGGCCCGGCCCGGCCACTGGTGGTGTCCTGTGAGCCAGCCCAGCGTGGAGGAGCACACGGCGATCCTGCAAGACCATGCGAACTTCATCTACTTCCAGCTCTGAACAGTGTGTGAAACAGGCAGGGTCACAGGCTGAGGAGCTGGACTGCCTGGACAGGCCCCAGCTCCACCACGACTTCCCAAGTCCCTCATCTCCTTGCCTCCACAGGCCCAGACACAGATGCCACCGAGAGGGTGTGCGGGACTCCCTCCTTATCTCACCGAACACAAAATCCAGAATCCTTTCTTGCTCAGTGCCCATCAGTGTGTTTCTACTGAAGCCAGAAGAAAAATCTTTGCCTGCCTTCCCAAGATCCTCTGCCCTCACTGTATCTGCCTGCCTCCCGCCCCTCACCTGCCGCCCTGCCCTTCACCTGCCTCCTCTGGCCTCACCTGCCTCCTCTGGCCTCACCTGCCTCCTCTGTCCTCACCTGCCTCCCTCTGTCCTCACCTGCCTCCCTCTGTCCTCACCTGCCTCATCCGGCCTCACCTGTCTCCCTCTGGCCTCACCTGCCTCCCTCTGGCCTCACCTGCCTCCTCTGGCCTCACCTGCCTCCTATGACCTCACTTCTCTCACTTCCAATCCCAACAGGTTTCACTCATATCACCCCTGCCCCATGGCCTGGGAGGAGCCTTCAACTTGGCAGGCCCCTTCTTCCTCTGTGGTTCCAAATGCTGTTCTAGAAAGCTCTTTCTAACATATGCTCAGGGCCCTGTAGGCTGAGATAGGAGGAAAGCAGGTTTGAGGCTAGCCCCAGCAACTTGGTGAGACCCTGTTTCAAAATCAAATAAATGAAACAGGGCTAGGTGCTGTAGCTCGGAGGTTGGGTGCCCCTGGGTTTGATGCCCCATACCACCACCAGAAAGAAGACAAAAACTAAACCAAACCAAACAGCAAAAACAGTCATTTTGGGGATGATGGGATATGTTCGTTATTCTGATCATGGCGATGGTGTCAAGTGGTTATACTTAGGTCAAAACCTATCATAGTGCACATTTTAAATTTATCAAGTTTACCATACGCTGTGCCTCAGTAAAACGTGCTGCTTTTAGTCATTGTCCTAGGTTTTCCCATCTTGAAGCGCAGTGGTTCCAGCGCCTCCCACCCACACGCCGCCCATCCTCGCTGGTCCCTCGCCTCTCCTGCAGGCACAGCCTCGCAGTGCACGCGGGCTAGCTCATTTGCTTACTACCTACAGTCCTCCCCAGGCCCGGGCTCCCTCTCCAGAGTCCACGGCAGTGGCTGCTATCCAGAGAGCACTCCACACAGGCGTGGCCAGTCAGAGGGCGTGCCGCTTTGGACGGTCCTGAACAGGGCGGCACCGGGGCTGCGGGGAGGCTGAGGAAGCAGTGTGGGCACAGAGCACAGGGCCGCTGGCCCAGCGTGAGACGGTGTCAGCTCTCAAAGGTGCACATGTGGGGAGACTCACTGCCCAATATCTAGTCCTTTTCATTGTGATGAGTCAGCCATGGCTGTGAAATGGTTGAATGGGCCCTTCTTCCCTGCTTCCCAGGCTTCTGAACAGGGGAGAGCTGGGGGAAACTCAGAGCACTGCATCCCGTGGCTGTTCTAGTAATACTGCAGAGAGCTGCGCCAGGGATCCCTGTTTGGTATGTACTTTTTAACTTCTTCCTTGGCATTTTTCATCTTAAAAACAAAGAGAACCTTCCCAGCATTACTGTGTTATTTTGGCTTTTGCTTTTGTTAAATCCTGTTCTGTACAACTGCCTCACTTATTCTCAGTATTTCTAACAATTCCAAAAGTGATGCTCATAGAAATTCTTTTTATTTAGGAAGTGAACTTATTCCTGAATATCTGTAACTTTAAAGAAAATTTACTATGAAAATAAATCAATGTTAACAATGTAAACAAAATCCTCCATATAAAGATACCTAATAATGAAGCTGAAATAAACCTGCAAATATGGAGCTCAGTGGTGAAGGGAACGCAAAATGCAGACGATAAACTAACATGAAATGCCATGTTTTGAGGTTTTTATGGGCTTAAAATAGTTACAGGGAAACTCTGGTGGTGATCCAGGGAGTGGTGCAGGACAGGAACACGAAGCATCAGGTAGGCGAGAAGACAAAATGGCAAAGGCAGGCGTCGGCGGGAGCGGCCTGCCAGCCGAGGAGGCACTGCTGCTCTGGGAGCCCCGCTTCCCACAGCTGGCACGCAATGCTGAGCAGGCATGAGGACACAGATCCCAAGAGCAGAGTCCACGGAAGGCCGCAAAGGTCCACGCCGGGAGGGAGCACATTGACTCCTCCTTCCCGCTCACTGCCGGGCGGGGTTTCAACTGTTTACAAGTAACTGGTACAGTGAATATTTCCCGCTTAGCTCTATTTAAAATGTGTATATGCAGAAAAACTAAAGCTGGGCACATCTGAATGCTTAGAGAGGTCTGGGGATTTTAGTTTTGCTGTAGTCTTAACGAGAGGTTACTCAGACTCTCGTGTGCTGCCCTGCTATTACATGAAGGAAATTAAGATTATTATTCCCCATTATAATTCTTAATATCCACCCATTCCAGAAGCAAGAGAAAGGGGGAAAGCTGCATGTGGAAATATTAAAATTGGAACCGCAGTAGCAAATTTTCAGTACAGACGATCAATTCAGTCCCAGTAAAGGCTGTAGCAAAAGGTCAAAACAAAATCATTAAAGAAGTTTCTAAAGCTTCTAGAAGCCTCATTAAAAACCATATCCTGTTAAAACTATGAAAACCCTGGAGAGTCAGGTGAGAGAGCATGAAGTATGTGTTCAGAGTATTCCCATTAGCAAGAAAATGGGAGACCGACCTGGGTTTCCAGAGAGCTAATTCCAAAGCTTCTTACCACACAGCAAAAGAGAGAGGTGATTAATGCCCCAAAGAAACTCTCATGGAAAAAAAAAAAAAAAGCACCAGTGTTTCATAATGATTTGGAAGAAGAGTACAGTAGACAGGAATCTCTACAACAGTCTTACAAAGCACTCAAAACCTGCTCCTTCCTGGTCAAGAGGAATTCAGCACCAAAGTAATCAGTGTACCTCGGCCCCAAGGCGCACATGTTCATACCTTGATATGAGACTTTTCACTAAGGTCTGATCTGTTTTCAAGATGGCACCCAACTCCAGTGAGCAGCAGAAATAGTGGAAATAAGAGACGCTGCTGGTTGAACAGGAGGCCACACTGGTTTTCTCACCTTGTAACCACGATGGGCGGTGGGGAGAGCCCCGGAGACTGCAGAGTGCAGTCAGGTGAGTAGCAGGAGGCACGAGGGAAGACGAGCTGCACGTTCACAAGAACATAGCCATCCAGGAGCACTTCTCGGGGACCACAGCATCCTGACGAGGACACGGCGCTCCTCTCCTCAGTCGCTGCCCTACTCTGTGTGACTGAGCATCCAGGTGACTGTGGCCAGTGGCTCATGGTCAGGCAGAGCTTCTGACCCCACCTCACGTGTAGCATCAAACACACTTCTACTGCTAGTAGGATGCCAGTATCAGCTGGACAGTCACTTGAGCTGAGCCTCTTACCAGTGGATAATTAAAAAATCTTTTTTTTCCTTTTTGCTCCAGCAATCTAGTTCTGTGAAATGGCTTCCAAAGAGATGAG
The DNA here is from genome assembly GCF_963383645.1 of Muscardinus avellanarius. Classification (NCBI taxonomy): domain Eukaryota; kingdom Metazoa; phylum Chordata; class Mammalia; order Rodentia; family Gliridae; genus Muscardinus; species Muscardinus avellanarius. The sequence goes on from NC_137803.1 coordinate 3,511,807, forward strand.
GTCATGTCCTGCAGACTCCATATGCCGCCCTCCCCCACGGGGCGTGCTCCTGGAGTGCATGCCCTGTGCTTCATTCATCCTCCTACTTCAGACAGATACTAACAGATGTCAGGATGCTGTGGGATGCCAGCAGTCATTGGATCTCTTCTAAGGTGTGGAATATCACTGCTTATTCATGGAAGCATTTGTTATACCTTCTAACAATACCATTTAAGGACTTGGATTTTGTTATTTATGGAGCAGGTCATCTCCTCCTTTTTTATTTTTATTTTTTTGTGGTACTAGGGACTGACCCAGGAGCATTCTACTCTGAGCTACACCCTCAGCCCTGTTTTTTATTTTGAAACAGGGTCTCACTAATTTGCAGAGGGCCTCACTAAGTAGCTGAGGTTTTCTGCGAGCCACCATTCTCCTGTCTCAGCCTCCCAAATGCCGGGATTACAAGCGTGCGCCACCACACCCAGCTGACAGCAGGTCTTAACTGAAGAATCCGTGAAGCCTACCCAGGGTCTCTGATTTCCTAAACATGACGTGCAAACATTTTAGGAAAATACCGAGAAACTGGTAGCAGGAATTTTTCTTTGCTTATAATCTCAAAAGAGATGAGAAAGTGAAAATCATGAGAGGTTAGATAAGAGACTAGGGCGTGATCTAATACTATCTGCAATTTCACAGAATTAGGGTACGCCATAGGAGAGCTGGCAAGCTCATCGAGTAACCTGTAGTTCTTTATTTACGTGCAGGTAACGTAAGCACAGAGAGAGTAAGAGGTTCCCCAGGACCTGACAGGGAACAACAGGAGTGGGTTCCAGATCCACCAACTTCTAGGCCAATGTGCTCTTGTCTCCCTCTAAGAATTTATTTCCAATGACCTTTTCATTTACCAATATGCCTTCACTGTTTAATAAAAGTATTCAGTGGTTCATATTAAGTGGTTGATTTCAAATATGTGAGTGCCTGCTGGAATTATATCTGATAATATCATAAAGGGCTTCTTCTGTACTATTTCAAAATTCCTTACCTGTTTATTAACCACATAATTTTATTTGCGGTTCTCTTCTCTTTGCCATCTGCCTAAAAAGCTAACACAGTGGCTGGTGTAGGCCACTTGGTTTGTCTTCATGATTTGCTTTCTGAGTGTTTGACTATCCTTTCTTATTCTATGCTAGTGTACTTTCTAATTTGCATATGAAATGAAACTTTTACGTAAATACTTAAAAAGCTATATAGAATTTCTTAGTGTAATTATGACTGATTTTAATTTGATTTTTAAGCCAAATATTCAATAGTTTTCTGATTTGCAATTAGTTGTCTGCAGTTGTGTTGGCCTTCTCAAGTCAAGAACGCTTAGGGATCTACAGGTATTGATATGTTTATTTTAACCCCCTACCATTCATTTGTCTTCCTTTTCTCCAGAAAGACAAACTTGAACCTTCTTAGGATTGATAATATATGGATATGATAAGGGTGGATTATTTTCTTATGAAATACAATTTTCAAAAAACACAAATAAAATATTTCAGAATGACATGTTAGTTAAAGTGATAAATTAATTTGGTATCCTTGGGAATTCAGTGTTTGCTGTATGGCAAGTCAGCAGCAGATGAATAACTTGGACAGAATTCAGTGTTCAAGAGTGATGTCTCTGGACACAGGGCTTTGTGTAGGAGAGAGGAGGACAGGAGAAAAGCCAGCTGGCAGCCAGCAACCCGGAAGTGTTGCGTAAATAAACTGCAAGGTCTAAGTAATGAGGACAAAACATGGGTGAACGTGTTAAGGAGCAGCAGGTCACATGAGACAAAGGTAAGATATAATACCCCACGGCACGTGAAATGAAAACAGCAGCCAGAGAAAATGCTCCCATTAAGGAAATTAGAGAATTCTCTCTAAAGAGACAAAAAACTCAAGCTGGAAGGAGAGGTAGACAGAAAAGGAATGCCACTGTCTTTAAGAAGACCGAATACCCAATACCTTCTTTCAAAAAGGTGATGGGCAATTCACACTTCTGCAGGGCTAGCGGTCCACTGCGGACTAGCAGGGAAGTGTGCTGGCGCTGTTGTTAGCTCTGCACCTAATTATTTTATCCCTAAAGTCATTCTCTCTCTGACTCCTGGTTTTGTGGGTGTGAATTTACAGCACTTTTCTGTGTTCTTGTGGAAAAGACAATAAAAAGAGTGGGAGTCATGAGGTCATAGGAAAACCTGGGCAAAGAAAGGAGAGGAGCAGACAAGGGAAAGGCGGTGTGCACGCTCTGGAGGGCTGGGCTCCTCCTCACCGTGAACATGGCTGGCCCCCACTGGCCCAGCGGGAGTCCTCACAGCTGGGAGCTGGGCTGACTGCTCCTGGCCCTGCAGCCTGGAGGACGGCACCAGGCCCTGGCCCCCAGCGACAAAGCACAGCACTGCGCACCCCGAGAGGAGCAGGACGCTGCTTCCCGCTCTCCTGCGGGAAGGCGCTCCGGTATCTGGAGGGGCATTCTGCTGCTGCAATTGGTGCGAGTCCCCACCACTTTCACCTCTTAAAATTTTCTCCAATTTATTTTTTAACTTAAATGAGGCTATTTCAAAACCCCCATCTTGAGAATTCAAGAATGCACCTTGGCAAAGTTATCAGTACCAAAAATGATACTTTGAAATTCCCAAACAAGTTGCAATTCCGAAATAGCTAGGCTACGGCTGCCTTGGGAACCATCACAAACTGGGCCTTCTTAGCAATATTTTTAATTCTCCCCGGCCATATGAAACAAGTAATAATTTTAGCTGAAATTAGGTAACATTATTCACTGGGGAAATGCAGAAGAAAACACCCCAGATAAAAATCCATAAAATTGCTTTTGCCCCATTTCCAAAATTACATGAAGAAACACAAAAGAAAAACAAGAAAGCGCTTTGGTGAACGTAACGTGTGCGGCGCGGCCCGGCGCAGGGCAAAGGTGGTGGCCAGTAGACTACAGAGTGAAACGTGTTTTCTACCAGTCAGATGGTCACGACGAACCACTGAGGTTCTGGCCCTTACTTTAGTACTAAAGAAAGCCCTTTCTCAAAAGAAAGTTTTATTTTTACAACTATAATAGTATTAAACCAAAAGCCCATCACATCATATTCCTAAACTCATCTAAAAAGAATTCATTAAAATTGACTTAAAAAGTCTTACTCTCAAAGACAGCAACATAAACTGGTTTTTCAAAATGAAGCTTACAAAATGTCATGTTTGTTGTTGTTTTTAATTTTTAAAAGCTTTTTTCTATCTCTCATATTTATGAATAGTTTACTAAACTTTCTAATGCAAGTGAAATCATTAAAATAATGACTAGTTTTCGGTTTGTTTTCAGAAAAGAAAACAAAAGAAAACAAGAAGCATATAAAATGTCATAAAACATGCATTAGGGTTTTAATTATAGTTTTTAGGATATGTTTTATTTAAATTTTAAATTAAAATTTACACAAAGTAAAAAATCAACAATTTAAAATGAGTTTTATTAAAATACTTTCGGGGTTCGTATTTTCTTAAAATGCACAAAATTAAGTACATCTTGTAAAGGGGTGACTTTGATTGCTAAAACTACAATCAAACACATACAAAGTGTACTTCCTAGGATTTTTTAGTGTTTCCTGGGGTGGGGCAGGGAATAGATGCCACAGTTATTAGATTCACACTCCTCCTGCCTCAAACAGTAAATATTGCTCTGAGGAATATGAAAATTCCATATTCAATCAGACTGCTACTAAACAAATTCAAAATGATTCTCTAAATTAGAATAAATGGTTTGGAATGGTTCTTTTTCTCTCCATTTTAGTTTGATTTGTAAAAATTATGTATTGCATATAAAAGGCACTGCACTTCTGTTGCATACTCCTGGACAGCAAAGTCTAAATACATGATAAATTAATTAATAATCGCACACACCAAGTAATAGCATTGGTAGTGGCTAATTGGGAGCAAGGGTAGTGTTACGGATACCACGGAATGGCTGTGGCAGCGATATTTGACTTTTGAAATGAAGCAGAGTGCTGGGGAAGCCTGTCACTTAGTTGGCACCCACAGGTCTAGGGGTGGGCAGGGAAGAAGTGAGAGGCAGCCTTGAGGTTGTGAGACTGCATCAACCAGGCTGCACTGACAGGGAGACAATAGAGAGAGTGAGCATTCGGAATGCTCGGGAAAGCCTATCTTAATTACTGTGCTATTAGTATGAGATCGTGCTGGTTAGGAAGGGAGAAAAGGATAAAGTCAATGAAAGAATCATTAAATGAAAGAATCATTAATGAAAGAATCATTAAAAATCAAGAAAAGAGAGCCACGGGAAGAACTAGCCTCATTTGACACTAACAATTAGAAAGAAAACCTGAACAATATTGTAAACCAAATTCAAAGAAAATGAAATCTTTTTAGAAAACATTTCATACTGCCAAGAGCTTTTGGAAAATGCTTCATTTCCTTGAATATATTCTCTAAGCCTTTTAGATTTTTTTAACTTTAGAATTTTAGCTGCCAATTATTAAAATGTTTCACCTACGAGAGTATACTTCCCTTTCAAGGAGCAAAACACTTTCCTCTAAATAAGCACAAAAAATGGGTGAGCTGCGTGCGTGAGAAGGAAGAAAACAAATCCCAGCGCAGACTGCTGGAGAGTTAACAGGAACTGAAAAGTGGGACGCAGACAAAAGATGATCTCAAAACATATCCACGGGAAACACTTCAACCCATTCTGCTGGCCAACAGAGCCTTACGTGTGCGAGTATTTCAAGTTTTAGAATTTTCATTAAATATCGAATATAAGTGTTTTAATTTAATCCCATACTTCAACTCTAGAAATTTAAAGGTAAGGAAACAGGTTTCAGTGTATTCTTCTTATTAAAAAGCAATAAGTTGGTCTTATTTCACCTGTGAATTCTAAGTAATGCAAATTATAAATATATTTTAAAAAGCAAATGCTTACAAAGCACTCACTGTTGCTGGCTGCTATGGGTAAACCAAGGATTATACCAAGAATTAGAATTACGCCAGGAAATACAGGTGGAGAGAAACAGTGTGCACGCGGAATTGTTACCTCTAACCTGCAACCAGAGAATAAATTTGTGTTTCTAGGCACAGGGTTTTTTCCTTGGCTCATGTGTGAATTCTACTGCGACATCTATGAACTATTTTTTTAAAACTCTAACTAAACATAGGCTTTCCCCCTTCTTTGCTAATTGTGTACTTTTTTTGTTACAAAGCAAACCCTGGATGCTCTTCCTTCTAGCTATCACTTGGACATCTTTTCGGATCAATAGCATATAGTTAAGTAGAAAGAAGCATGGATTAAATTTTAAGTTTTTAAATGCTGTTTTAAATGCAGTTCTTGTTTTTCACATTAAAATATTAAATTCAAGTCACAAGTTCAGGGAAGCTACACATTTGAAGCTTTTGATATTAAACATCTGTCATTTAAAAATCTACAGTCCTGGCGTAGACTGCAATACGACCTGGTGTGCATTCTCGGTTTTACAGACTCCATTGCTGGTGGCCATACATCTTTGATGGCAAAACTACATTGGTTGTAGCGCCATAAAAATCAATAAATATTAACCTTTCCTGACACTGCGCATGGATGCTTTATCAGTTGCTGTCAGGTAATAGAACAGTCAGTGATGAACTATATTTCTCAGTTAAGGAATCCAGAACAAATTAGAAATCAATAGAGATTAACAGACTTTTTAAATAAAAAAAACCCATCAACAGATTTTATTTCTAATAAAAAAGAATACAAAAGCTAGAAAGCTTATATTTTGAGTGGGTACCTTTTGTGGAACATAAATATCAAACTGCCCTCTAAGCCAAAAGAACTAAATAAACCTCGTACACATTTCTACAGGGTCCACTTATACAGTTACATGGATTGTGTATAATCCATCTAGGAACTGTGGGCAAGAACCTAATTAGGAAGGTGGAGATTTTACTTTAGTAAGCCATCTCATCTTTTTTTTTGTTGCTAATCCACAAGTATCCAGGTGAGCCCCAGACAATATCCAGCATCATTTTGTAAAATTTTATAAATGGCTTTCTTCCTGATAATAGCTTTAATGAAGGTTCTAGAGAAAAGGGAGACTGCTGAGTTGAACAGGTGTCACTTTACGCTGGGAAACTTACCATGAAGTCCCCGTGACGGTGGCTTGGGCTCCGGTCCTGTGCCGCCCCAGAGCCTCGTTTCTGGGATGCATTCCCTATCATTCCCAGAACAAGAACGGCTGTAGGTCTGGGACCTGGCAATCCTCAGAGTAAGGGCTGCGTTCTGGCTTTGTCACCGTGAGTGTTCTTGCTCTTCTAACACTAGGTTTTAGCTCTGTAGTAGGGGTCAAGTTTCACTGAATCGTCCAATGGACCCATCAAGTGGTGAGATAAATTCACAACTGTCCACTAATATGTTGAATTTCGTCATTTAAATAGTGCGGTGTAAATTCATTTGCAGTGTCTGAGTATATACACTCTATGGCTTATTGATGGCAAACACGCTGTGCTTTCATGGCCCAGTTCTTTTAAAAAATACTGTAAATTTCCACTAGGGCAGCAATTCACTCTTCACATGTGAAATAAATGCTGCATACACAGAATAACAGCTGCAAATAAGAGGACTGAAATGTACTAAGAGCTCTACCGACATAATATCTAAGAAAAATCAGAGTTCTTAGGAAAAAAAACAATATACTGATTATATCTCTTTGGGTTGTAAATTTTATAAATGGTGTTCTTCATGATAATAGCTTTAATGAATCTGCTTTTCACTATATATTACTTGTTAGGCCTGATGATTTTCAAAGTGACATCTTTCAGGCTAAAGTGAAAAAATTAACCAAAAATTTTATTAATCTTATAATGGGATCTAAGACTTATTAATTTCTCTAAAAAATGGGTTCTTAGGTATTTGAAGGGCAAAAACAACTAAATTAAACTGAAAAACCCTGAAACAGCCCAAGTACAATGCAAACATCTGGCATCTCACCTCAGATGTGGAAAATGAGTGAGCATGATTTCTAGGTAAGGAATAGGAAGTCGCCAGAAACACAGTGGGTGGATTTGCCAAGAGAAACCTTGTGGACCAGAGTCTCCTACCAAAGGATGCTTCAGGCCCAAACACCAGCTGCCTTTGAAAACTTAAGTTTCTGAAAAGACTGACATTTTAAAAAAATTAAATTTCAAGTTAAAGAAATTTTTTGTAAGCTGGCCCAAGTAAGAAAAGCCATCTTTCTATTTTAAAGTCAAGGTTTCTTAGCATCATGACGGGGCTCTCAGGTTATGGTTCCTGAGCCCAATCTGTACCAGGTATGGGTCCATTTCTTGGCCTTTCCCCATGTTTACAACCAAAACTTTAGCTGGAATTTAAAAAAAAAAATCTTGCTAGTCCACACAAGAAGAGCTCCCAAAGACTGGTGGCATGATCTTAAACCAAGAAGTTCAAAGCTTTCAATTCTGCCAGTATTTTAATGAAATTGGCATAGATGCATTAAAAGAGGACATGGTAATCTAGAGCTCATACACATATGACAGTAATATTATTGTACGACACCACTATGTAATGATGTGGTTATATCATTCACTCTATTAGGTTTTCGTAGGTGTTCCATGTCTAAGATGTAAGACAAAATGGGTTAGGTTTTTCCAGTCCAGGCAGCTGTGTGGCTTCAGTACAGCGTCACAGCTTGGAAGGTCCACTTTCCAAGGCTAGGGACGCTACAGGAAAGCGGCATTCAAGTGGACGTCGAGGCCACACCTCCTCTGTAAACGACACCTGCTGACAGGTGTGCGGCTCTCAGTGGTGTGCGGACTCCCCGCTTCCTCCATTAACTGAAGTGGCTGGCGAGCTGCACACAGCTGAAGACCCAGAACACCTGCTTCCAGAGGAGGAGACACCGGCTTTGTTCTGGCATTCGGCTGCCATCACGCAGAGGATCACGTGGGGACTCTATCCGAGGGGGCAGTAACTACAGCCTCATGACAGCTGTGTCCGCTTGCTGTCTGAGGGACAATAACCGTGAGCAAGCACCGATGTCCCGGAACTGCTGGGCTCTCTCTTCTAAGAGCAGCATGGCTGTAGCTCTGCACTGACATCAAGTCATAGGATTCAAGGAAAGGAAGATGCCTCACCAACTTCACCTACTACTTGAAGAAAGAATTTGTATGCTTGCCCTACTTAGCACCACTCTGAGAAACAGCTTTATTATAATTCTAGTTGCTTCTGAAACATTCAAATATTTGCTCAGCGATCCACTATGTACTGTGTGTGTGCGTGTGTGTGTGTGTGTGTGTGTGTGTGTGTGTGTGAGAGAGAGAGAGTGAGAGAGAGAGAGAGAGAGAGAGAGAGAGAGAGAGAGAGAGAGAGAGAGCATGTGCTACTGGGGATTGAATTCAAGGGTATTCTATCACTAAGATATAGTTCCAGCCCTTTGATAATTTTTTTCCTTTGAAGCTGGGTCTCACTAGGTTGCTGAGGGCCTTGCTATGTTGCTGAGGCTGTCCTCCATCTGTGATCCTCCAAGTTCTGGGATCACAGGTGTGCACCACCTCGCCTGGCTTCTGTTTTTCTCTCCAAGCCTGCAGCTCTATCTGCCCCCTGAATCAGTGGGCCATGGGTTAAGAAATCCTCATGTTTCCTGAAGGCGAGTACCTGTGGAGCCAAGGTGGCTGGTGAGGCCTCCCATAGCAGGGCCTACCTGGCCACCAAAGGCGTGTGCTGCAGAGACGTACAGCCTCAGATCACTGGGCGAGAAGCCGCCACTTAGATCAGCAAGATGTGGGGAGGGTGGAGGGCCAGTACACCTGCGATCCCCCTTTCTTAGCCTCCTAAGCAGATCAGTGTTTTTAAGGAAACAGAAGCACAGCAAAGTGAAACATTCCAAAAAGTCACAGAGCTAGTGTGTTCTGTGGGTGTGATGCAAAATTTACCGGTCTCTCCTCTCCCCTACTTCCACCGGCACCCCACTTACCAGTACCGAGTGCTCAACACCCCTTCACATCTGGCACTGACTTCTGCCTCATCTGGAGTGCTCGTGCCCTCTTATGTGTAAGTTACCTAATTTTTATGAGATCCATGACCACCTAGGTTTCAGATCCATTCTGTACAAGGAAAGCTACAGCTACATGTCGGGTCCGTTTCCCAAGGTCACACAGCAAGGAAGTGTCGGGGCGGGCCAAATGTGGGTTTATCCCATCACAAGACAACAGTGCTCGGCCAGTTTTGATATGACAGGAGACAATGGAATCTATTTCCTTTATTTCTATTGTTAATGCTTTAAGAATAGTTTTAAAAGCATCTGTTGCTTTCTAGTTTGCTATAAAATCAACATAATGTAGACAATATAGAAAAGCTTGTACTTTTAGGCCTGTACATTTTGTAAAAGGCATATACAGTGAAAAAAAAAACTGGGATAACATCTAAAATGTCTCTTTTAGAAACTCTTTAAGTAGGATATTTATTACTTATGAAAAAATCTTTATAATAGCTACTTAAAAAAATAAAAAGTAGCCATGACCATTTAAACCCACCTCCTAGATGTTTAGTACCAAACATGTGGTGTATATTTTTCTGAATGATTCTTTATGTGCAAACATATTTATATAGAGAGATTTTTCTTTATTTTATTATCATAGTAGGCACAGGATTCTGCACTTTTTTTGCATACAAACACATACAATTGTCATATCAATATATTTTCAACCGATTCTTTCATAACAATGGTCTACTTGTCCATTGCATAAACACACCTTGATTTATTAAAACAGTCCTTCCTGATGGGCACTTAACTTGACTTCCTGTTCTTGCCTGTTACAATAACATAGTATCCTTACATAGCAGTTCATTCCTTAAGAATGATGCTTAAAAGTAGAAGGACACAGCCAAATGGCATGAGCATTTTATAGATTAAGTCAGTCTAAGTAATCATAACACAACGTATATATGTATGGAAACATCACATGGCACCCCAAACCTCTATACAGACTTGATGTGTCAGCTAAAAGATGAATTTAGCCGGGTGTGGTGGTGCACCCTTGTAATCCCCGCGCTTGGGAGGCGGAGACAGGAGAATTGCAAAGGTTCAAAGCCAGATGTGCTGGCTTAAGAAACCCTGTTTCCAAATTAAAAAAAAAAAAAAAGTACCACCAAATATATATATTCAAGTTAAATTCTTTTTTTTTTTTTTTGTGGTACTGGGGTTCCTGGAAACCCTTCTACCTCCGGGCTACACTCCCAGACCTACTTTTTTATATTTTTATTTGGAAACAGGGTCTCAAGCCAGCATGGCTGCTTTGAACCTGCCTGATCCTCGTGTCTCCACCTTCCAAGCGTGGGGATTACAAGCGTGCACCACCATGCCCGGCTAACTTGAATTTTTAAAAGACTTATCTGTTTGGCTTCGCACTAAAGCCTTGGAAGCACAAGCTCACCCTGTAATATTCATGAGTTCTTGCTTTTCCTTTTCAGTCCATCCACCATGGGTACAAATGGGCATCTCACTGTCTTGGTGCTGGGACAGTTAATGAGGTTCAACATTTCTATATACTGTGGCAATCAGCATTTTAAAATGCCTATTCAGATTTGACTTTTTAGAAAGACCAGTTTGAGGAAGGCTTCTACGTATCAGGAGCAGCGATCTTTAGTGGGAACACTAATTGTATTAATTGTGTATCTGTCTTATGTGCTGCAAATACTTTCTCCTAATTGATTGTGAAACTTTGCTTGTCTTTCGCCTTTCTGGTTGTTTTCGTGTATTATGCAACATTGAGGTTATATAAACATTATGAACTTGTCTCCAGCATCACTTGATTACATAAGAGTTAAATAAAAACGAGGTCAGGCCTGGCGTGGTGGCGCACGCTTGTCATCCCCGCGCTCGGGAGGCAGAGACAGGAGGATCGCGCAGGTTCGAAGCCAGCCGCGCGCGCTGGCTTAGGAGACCCTGTTTCTAAATAAAAATACAAAAATAGGTCTGGGAGTGTAGCCCAGAGGTAGAAGGGCTTCCAGGAACCCCAGTACCACCAAAGAAAAAATAAAAAATAAATAAATAAAAACGAGGTCCTTGAGAAGGTTTTCTTTGAAAAGCAGTAATGTCAGCCGGGCATGGTGGCACACACTTGTAATCCCAGCATTCAAGAGGCTGAGACAGGAGGATCACGGTTTGCGGACAGCCTCAGCTACTTAGTGAGGCCCTATGCAACTCAGTGAGACCCGGTTTCAAAATAAAGGATAAAGAATAGGGCAGGGGGTGTAGCTTGGAGGTCAAATGCCCCTGGGTTCCATCCCCAGACCCTCAAAAAAAAAAAAAAAAAAAAAGAAGAAGAAAAAAGAAAAGAAAATCAGTAATGTCAGGCTCATTAATTATCTGAAGTGTACTTCTTTACTTTTCTCCTCCCCCTTCCATAGTTCAGTAGGATGGCTGATAAACAAAAGACTTGGAAACACAACTAAGGTTAATAAATAGTTTTATATTGATCTTCCGATGTCAGAGTACTACGAACATCATTATAAAAAAAATCTACTTGCTAACTTACGCCTTGTTCCTAAAAAGAAACTACCATAGTGATTTGGTATATCATATTTCAATATATAAATATATATCCAAAATAACTGATAAATTCCCTCAGAGTCCTGATTTTAGGTTGGAGAACATTGTAAAAGGGAAACAGCAAGTGAAAGCCTAACCTATGTTTTAGGTATGTGTGTTTAGATAAATTAAGCCATACTAAAAGCAACCAAAGTTATGTTCTAAAATAATAAATAGATTGCATGCCATCAAAAATTCCGCTTCGGAATCTCAGGCGTGTGTGGGGTCACAGCCGTGTCCTTGCACTTGGAGCAGGTCTGTCCTGCAAGGTGGACTCGGGATCGCGGACCCGAGGGCTCCTCCCTGAGCTTCTGCACTCAGCCACGGACCAGCGCGAGCTGTCTGTCTTTGACGGGTGGCTGCTCCCTACCCCTACTGGCTTGGTGCAAACACAGGCAAGTTCTTCCGTGAACTGATCATTTTCTAGAGGTCACTCAGGCCATAATTTCAGAGCCCAGCCACTATCCTGATGGTCCTTCTTAGGAAATTGGACCCAGTGGGAACGTTTTCTCCCCCTGCTTAGTCTATGGGTCAGCATTTTCCTTCCCTTGTAGTTCTTAATTCCTGTAAGTGGCAATTATTTAAGACACAGTTAGAGAAGGTGCAATCTACATTCATCTAATAAAACCTAAATTTTAAAAAGGACAGAAAAATTCAGCATGGTTACTAAGGATAAATGGAACAGCATTTAGCATTTGAAAGGGACCGATGAAGTGGCATATGAGTAAGTGGACAAATAAAAAAATGGATGGAGGTAAAAAATTACGAAGCACTGAAAGGGCACAGTGTGTGTCAGAGAGACAGAGCGTCTTAATTACAGAAGGTTAATATCATAATCGGAACCTAGAAATAGGTGGAAAGATCACTCTAATAAATACTACTTGGAAGTCTGCTCAAAGGTAGCAGAGACAATGCCTAAATTTTAGATTTTTAACCAGAATATAATGAGGGGGAAAATCTAAGCACAGTGGTCTAAAATGCACACACTTCACAAAGGGAGCCTATTTTGGCAAAAAGCATGATGCTCAAGAACAAGGGGCCTAAGAAGTGGACGCAGCAATCCCGAAAGCGTGAGGACAGAGGGCATGAAAGAAGGTCAAGTGCAAAGAAGCCCAGAGAGAGGTGAGCACTCTGAATGTGGTGTGGCCACTCACGCGCACATGGCACACCTGCTGGAGTGAGTATCAGGAAGGGCATGACTTAGAATGACGACGTACTCCTGAAACCCAACCGCCAGGGCCTCAACGTGGCAGCAGGGCGCGAGGGCCATGGTGAGGCGCAGGGCAGCGCCTCCGCTCAGGCAAGCTGAGCCCAGTTAGGCACACCACCTGTTCCCACCCTCTAAGTTTAAGAGCAGGTCAGGGCAGGGCGTGGTGCTGCACGCCTATAATCCCAGTACTTTGGAGGCTGAGACAGGAGGATTGCAGGTTCAAAGCCAGCCTCAGCAATTTGGTGAGGACCTCATCAACTTGGGGAGACCCTGTTTCAAAAACAAACAAACAACAACCTAAGGCTCAGGCACAGTGTGGCTCAGAGGTAGAATGCCCTGGGTTCCATCCCCAGTGCTACCTCCCTCTACACACACACACGCACAGAGGAGGCATCCGTGAAATTTTAGTGAGTGATTAAAATCCACTTACACAACTAAAATGTTCAAACAATATTGGGATTTTGATCTTCAATTTAACTGCCTAACTGCCTGGTATGCCAAAAAATAGTATTTTGTAAGAAAACTCAATATGTGACATGTAAAAAATACAGTAGAATCATTTAAAAGTTCTTAAAGTGAGGTCTTGTACGTGAGCCTGAATTCCCTCTGCTAGGACAGCTATTAAGGTTTTCTTCTTGGCTATGAAAGGCCTTGTCGCTACAGCCAATCCTGAGTCTGCAGCTCTCAAAGCGGCTCCGTCTCTGTGCGGGAGCCTTTACATAAACACTTTGGGGCCGGTGCCAATGAGCCCGGGCATCACATGGAACACTGTCGATTATCTATCACGAACCAGCGGCATATCACTGGCGACCCTGAAAGCAAAGGCTGGTCTCAGGCTGCACTACCAGTGTGAGAGTTGGGCTCGGGTGCTCTGTCATCTCTACTCCCTCACTGTGAATCAGGAGCAGCAGAGCACGGGGCGGTTCTGGAATTCATGAGATGAGACTCTGAAGAGCAAGGTACCATGGTGCACACCTGTGATCCTGGATGAGCAAGGTACATGGTACCTGTGATCCTGGATGCTGGGGAGGCCGAGGCAGGAGATCACAAGTTGATGGCCAGCTGGGGCAAGTTAGTGAGACCCTTAGAGGAATGGAGTTCAGTGGTAGAACATCCCTGGGTTTATCTTCCAGTAACTGTGTAATATTGGGCAAACAGCGAGCACTCATACAAGGTACTTAGTGCATATAATGAGGTCAATTATTTAGAATAAAGTGGAATTAGTTCAGACCTAAGAGCTCTGCTTCTTAAGTCTTTCCTAGACTCTGGAGACCAGGATGGTGCAAGAAGCCCTCCCTGATGCTCTGGGCAGAGGTGCCCAGGTGTGCCTGTGAGGAGCAGTGGTGGCCCTGCCTTGAGGGTCTCCTGCAGCACCGGGACTTACGTTGTGGCTACCAGGCTCCTGTCTGCACTCTGGAGGGCGGCGGTCAGCTCCTTTGCTCGCTCGGGCCTTGGGAGCCTGTGCAGCGTGGCAGGGCACCCCGCAGGCAGGCGCTCTGCGAATGCTTCCTGAACGCACAGAGCGCGTTAGGGCGGCCTCCAGACAGCACGGGGGCAAACGCTCCCCAACTCCGGGTGTGCTGGTAATCCAGTAGGTCTCAACCCAAAGGGAGCAACATTCCCAGACAACATTTATTTCTCGTCATCTCAGAACTTCTGAAACATGTTTGGCAACAAACCAAAGAGCAGAAGGATATAAGCCTCATGAACTCAGAGAAGTTTACAAAAGCTTTTCCACTGAAAAGGTTAAAAATTACAATTCCACTTTTCATTGTTACCAGTTACAGTCAAAGTGTTTTAAATGAGCAACTGGCACCTACTGATGAGAGCGTGGGGCAGCGCATCGCTAACGTGTGAGGGTCCACGCCAGCTGATCCCACAGGATCAACCCCAGGTCGCTGAAATCACAGTATCTAGGCCTTCCAGAATTCTCTGGCATGGGGTTTAAACTACGATTCTTGTCAGATTAAAGGTCCTGCCTGTGGCTGGCTCAGCAACAGGAGGGAACAGCCACACACCTGAGAATGCTGCAGGAACGCAGAATCCACCTTCTTCGGAGGCCAGCCTAGGGGGTAGGGATGGTGGGCTCTCTGTTTTTCACTACTGGAGCACAGAGAAGGGCACTGATACCGAGCACACACAGGCAGAAATGGAGTGCAACTAAATACAAATACTCAGATAAAATGGCAGAACAAATTACCACACATATTTCAGGCCTGTCTCCTACCCTTTGAGCCAAACATCCCATTTCATCTGTACTCTGATGATAAAGTATTGTTTCCTACACTGGACAAAATGACTCTGCATATTAATGCAATAGGTGAATATCTTGACATCTTAATGCCTAGAAGATGAACATACCCAAATTGATCCTGCCATAAATAAGAAAAACACACAGGCCTGGATTTCAAATGTCTTTGTCAATGTACAAAAAGACATTACAACATTTGATATGTTCAACTGAACATAAAACATCTTTAAAATATCTTCCTACCACATTCTCTTAGATAAAGATAGAGAAATTGGGGGCGAGAAACTGAGAAAATATATTAATACTAGAATTATATCTGAAATCAAAATTGACTTTATGGACTGAGTTCAGGCTCATGGCAAAGGATTCGTGATCCAAAAGCATACTTCACAACAAAACCATTTTGTCATTATATATGGACGGAAAAGCCCAGAAATATGGACAAAGATGGCAAGTTAGAAAACATTAAAGTAAAACAAAAAGACACTCACATTGTCACTCTGCCTCTTCCAAAGAGCTTTTCAGTTTTATTCCTCTTTCTCTTTCAGCATTTTATTCTACGTGATGTGCAATCCAACTTTCCAACGGGATCCCCTTGTAGACACTACTGACCCTCCAGTCTCTTCTGCCTGTGTAGTACTTCCAGCCCATCTTCTCTTCCCACCTCTCTGATTACTCAATTCTTACAAAATCAAGTACTCTTCAATTTGCCTTTGTGTACTTAAGATTAATCATCTTCGTTTACACTTGAGTTGTACAGGGTACAGCTACATTTCCATCTCTGTAGTGAACACAACTCCAACAAGCCTTTAAATAGCAAGTCGAACAAATTTAATCACAATTAAATGTGCACAAGAGGGGCTGCATCTGGTACCCACTCCATCTCATCTGGTACCCTCTCCATCACATCTGGTACCCACTTTATCTCATCTGGTACCTACTCTATCTCATATGGTACCCAGACCATCTCATCTGGTACCCACTCCATCTCATCTTGTACCCTCTCCATCTCATCTGGTACCTACTCCATCTCATCCGGTACCCACTCTATCTTATCAGGTATCTACTCCATCTCATCTGATACCCACTCCATCTAATCTGATACCCATTCCATCTTATCTGGTACCCTCTCCATTTCATCTGGTACCTACTCCATCTCATATGGTACCCTCTCCATCTCATCTGGTACCTACTCCAGCTCATCTGGTACCTACTCCATCTCATCTGGTACCCACTCCATCTCATTTGGTACCCACTCTAGCTCATCTGGTTCCCACTCCATCTCATCTGGTACCCACTCCATCTCATCTGGTTCCCACTCTATCTCATCTGGTACCTACACCATCTCATCTGGTACCCACTCCATCTCATCTAGTACCTACACCATCTCATCTGGTACCTACACCATCTCATCTGGTACCTACACCATCTCATCTGGTACCTACACCATCTCATCTGGTACCCACTCCATCTAATCTTGTACCTACTCCATATCATCTGGTACTCACTCCATCTCATCTGGTACCCACTCCATCTCATCTGGTACCTACTCCATCTCATCTGGTACCCACTCCGTCTCCTCTGGTACCCACTCCATCTCATCTGATAACCACTTCACCTCATCTGGTACCTACTCCATCTCATCTGGTACTCACTCCGTCTCCTCTGGTACCCACTCCATCTCATCTGGCACCTACTCCATTTCATCTGGTACCCACTCCAGCTCATCGGGTACCTACTCCATCCCATCTGGTACCTACTCCATCCCATCTGGTACCTACTCCATCCCATCTGGTACCTACTCCAGCTCATCTGGTACCTACTCCAGCTCATCTGGTACCTACTACTCCATCTCATCCTTGATTTAAGCATGAAGTTTTCTCTGTCTGAATAATGAGGTTAATATCACAAAGCCTAATTTTATCAATGGTTCATCTGTAAAACACCAAGAACCACCACAGGTCAGTGTTGACTGAAAACTCTCTAACAACATCAATATATTCAATAAATATTTAGTTATTCACATAAAGAATGTTAGAGTATGATTCTTAACTACCTGAGAAGTGGGAAAAGTTATGAGTTTGGTGTTTTATTAAACCATAAAAGCTCGGGTGAAGCCAACGCGTGTGCAGTTTAACAGCACACTAAAATATCAAGAGTGCTCTCTGGGCATTCTCCCTTCTTTGTTTGCTTTAAAGACGATGTTAGTATAAATAGCCTTGTTTCTGATCCAGAGAAGACAAGGTGTGGACTGACCAGAAGAACCAAGTGCACAAGCATTAGTTAGCAAGATGTGCCCAGAGTCTGGGTCTCGACTGTTACCATAAGGTCTACCTGGGAATACTGACCCTTGTTACTCCAAGAACACATGCTGGCCTAAGTAAGAAGCACAGAGACAACAGAGTGATTTCAGCTATGAATTTTACTAACCAGACACAGTAAAGAGGACTTAATATATGCAAGGTATTATTTTAAGTGCTTTACAAATATTATAGAATCACTCAATATAGCTGTCCTAAAAATTAACTGATAGTGATTTTAATCCTAGATGCAAAAAGGCTCTATATTATTAGTTTGAGGTATAGCTTCTCAAGAAAACAGAATCTAAGTTTGACCCTGGCCAAGTTCTAGAAGAAAACTCATACTGTAATTCATATTAACTTAAGGAACCTAAACAAGGGGTATGAGGGAAATCCTAAAAGGTAATCCAATCCTGAAAGGTGGTCCACCTAAAAAAAAAAAAAAACTCTTTTCAAAAGAAAAGATATATATATTTTATATTCTATGCAACGTGATATAGTTAATATATGCTACTTGCGAAGGAACCTTACCTTTTCCTTTACAAACAGGAAATCACTTATGCCAGGTTTTTATTTTAAGCATGCACTAAAATTATGATTTTTTTTGCAAGAGGAAAGAATGACTCCCTGCCAATCACACTGACATGCTACTCAACAAATGGCACTAATAGCTGTGACAGGAGTGAATATGTCTGAGCAGAGCTTTTTAAGAAGGATCTAGACCAGCCATCAAAAATACTGTTTTATCGAGTTGGGGCCTACGCTCCATTCTGCAGCAGTAAAAGCTATTAGGTGATTCAAGTTGCTGCTTCACAATGATGGATCTTCATCTATTAAAAGAATGCACCTAAGTGTTGTTAATCTTACTTAGATAAAAGATAAAAGGGAAACAATACAAAAGTAAGTTTGTCTATTAGGTTCATGTAGTCTACTTTTCCTCTATAAATTTATTTGGAAACTTTATTCAAATAATTTATATATTTCAGATGGGGATTGGCACATATCAGTTAACACTGTTTTGGTCTGCTTAATCTTAGGTATACTTTAGTATACTTTAAATGTTATATTTAACTTCTTGTATTATATGTACTTCTTGTATTCATTCTTTTCCATCTTTGCATCCTTCATCCCAATCAAACCCCCGCTTTAAAGGATCCCTTTCCAACCAAGATGTCTACTAAACATCCTCTTAGATAGACATCTCTGGAAAACAGAAAAGACAAGAATAATTGTCTTGAGTATTTGCAGTTTTAAAAATGGTGGTAAAATATTTCTTACTCAGCCAATTGCAAGATAAAGGAAACCTGCATGTGCCGTGATGTGGATGAATCTCGAGGACGTTATGCTGAGTGAAATAAGCCAGTCAAAACAGACAAGGGAAGGGCTAAGAGTGCGTGTGCGTGTGCCTCTGGCATTCGGTACCCCATTAAGATGGTGTGACCACAATGCAGCAATAAAAAATTTACAGAAACAACTGCGGCGTGATTCCCTTTGTATGTGAGAACATTCTCTCTTGTGCTTGATCTGTTCTCATATTAGTTCAACATTTTCAGCATGGATGCAAGTTGTATCATTCATGTATGTAGACAGATAAATAAAGGGACACATAGGTCATGTATGTAGCAGGCGATGCGACTCTGGTTTGTTTAACCATGTTCCATGATGTTCACACGATGACAGTACTACCTAATGACACGTTTCACAGCGTATATGCTCACTGTTGAGTGAAACATGGCTGCGGGTTGAGTATAAAATGCGAAAGAGGTGATTATTGTTTATAATGATGGTAAAGCTCACAAAGCAGAGTCAAACGAAAACAAAACATGAAAATATTTTTACTCAATAACATAAAGGATTAAGGAACGGTAATGTTACTACACTCTCTTCTGAATGTAAATATACAGACCTTATTTTATTTGTCCATACTATTTTCTTGAATGGCATATAGTAAGCTCCCCTCAGTCAGAAAGTCATTCAAGAGAAGGAGAGACAGTGTCAAATCAGACACATCCTTGATGAGTTTAAATTAGATCACAGAACGGTGAAGAGGTGGGGTACAGAAGTTGATGGGAATGCATGTATCCAACTATGGCATTTTAAAGATGAAAGTTGAAAACCTATTTCTGCTTAATTTTAGAAATTGCTATGGTAATAGAAAGTAGAGAATCTGACCCAAAGAAACACAGCTAACTTATTTTCAACAAAAATGAAAAGGCAATGGGGGAAAAGAGTGTTTTCAACAAATGTGGCTCAACAAATAAGACCCCAACCATAGAAAAAACAATGTTGACATTTGTGTAACCTCATGTTCCACAAAATACAGCTCAAGAAGAACCACAGACATAACTGTAAAAGGCTAAGCCTTCTAGAGTAAAATACATGTGTTATTCTTTGTGACTTCAGTTAAGCAAATAATAATGTATCAAAAGCAAAGCCACAAAGAAAAAAGAAATGGACTGAACTTCAAGATAATTATAAGCTTTTCCCTGGAAATACATTAAGAAGAAATAAAGGACCAAAAGGACAATAAAATATTTGCTAATCATATTTCTGACAAAGGTCTTGTGTCAAAAAAGTACAAAAAATATTCTGAACTCAATCCAAAGAAAAATGGAACAAAATATCTCAAAAGATACTTCATCATAGAAATATACAGATTGCAAGTAAGCATATGAATTCATGCGCAACAACTTTAGTGATCAGTCAAAAATAAACTAAACAGGGTCTTACTAAGTTGCGATCTTCCTGCCTTAGCCTCCCAGGTACTAAGATGACAAGCATGCGCCACCACACCTGGCTTATACATAACATATTTACAATTGGTGCTCAACAGCTTTAGTGGCCAGTCAAAAATAAACTAAAACCATAAAAGACCACTAAAAGCCTAAAGGAATGAACAGGCCAACACACAGTCCAAGCACTGGTGAAGACACAGAGCCAGAGGGACTGTCCTATCGCTGATGGGAATAGAAAATGAACAGAAAGTCTGGAAATAGTTTGATAGTTTCCTTCAAAAGTTAAACGTACATATATCATATAAGTGAGTTATCTAATCTGTAGATAACTCACATTTACACAGAAACATACATGTGAATGTTTATAGCAGCTTTATTCATAACTGAAAAAAAAAATAAACAGCTGGGTTTGGTGGCACATGCTTAAAATCCCAGTACTTGGGAGGCTAAGTGAAGAGGATTGCAGGTTCCCAGCCAGCCTCAGCTACTTAGTGAGGGTCTCTACAACTTAGTGAGACCTGTTTCAAAATAAAGAATAAAAGCCGGGTGTGGTGGCATATGCTTGTAATCCCAGCATTCGGGAGGCTGAGATAGGAAGATCGCAGGTTCACAGCCAGCCTCAGCTACTTAGTGAGCCCCTCTGCAACTCAGTGAGACCCTGTTTCAAAATAAAGAATAAAAATAGGGCTGGAGGTGTAGCTCAGAGGTAGAATGACCCTGGGTTCCACCCCCAGTACCGGGGGGGGGAAAAAAAAAGAATAAAAAATAGGGCTGGAGGTATAGGTTTGAGGTAGAATGCCCCTGGGTTCAATCTCTAGCACCCCCCCCAAAGAATAAATGAACTTCATGTGGCATCTCACTTTGGTTTTGATTTACATTTCTTTAGAAGTAATAATGTTGATTTCTATGTGTTTCCTGGCAATTTGTACATCTTCTTTGGGGAAATAGCTCTTAGAAACATTTGCCCACTTTGAATGGGGTTATTCATTCACAGGTTTCCTAATCTGTCTCTGGAGAAGGCCTAGGAGCAGTGGTACACAGAACCAAGGAGGAAACTGAGTAAATACATTTTGGTTCATAAAGACCATTTTCAAATTGGAGGAACTAGGGCTCGTTACAGAAGTGGCTGGCTTTAGGATTAGGATGGGAAACACGTGATGGGCCTGCAGCAAGAGGTGGTGCTAGAAGTGCACAGATGCTCAGAGAGGGCACAGACAGGGCCCTGGGAACTCACACCAAAGTGGCCAGTAACCAGACCTGGAGTTAGGTCTGTGCAAGAAATAAATCACAACACTATTGAATTGTAAGTCACAGAACCAAGTATATCCACACTGATAAAAAGAGGCAGAACCAAGTACTAGGAGAGAAGGGTCAGATATTTCGTACAGAAGTTCAATTATGAAAAGTAGAAGCAGTGGAGAAAAGACAGCATCAGCATTTGAACACAGATCTAGTTCAGGCGGTGCCCCAGTGACTGTCAAATCGTGGACAAATGCTCACCCCAAGACATGCCCTGGCTAAAGGCGGAGGCTTAGTTAACAGGGAGGACCCGGGCGCACACCTGGCTCCACGGGTGCAGGTCTCACCTGCAGTCGTGACGTACCCCCAGGAATCAGGCATATCCCTTCGGGCATTCGTGCACATCCTCAACCAAACCATGAGAAAAATAGTAGCTTAGTCCAAATATAGAGACTTTTAATAAAAATAACCGGTCCATGTTCTTTAAAAGTATTAAGGCCATGCAGACTGAAAATCTGGGGAAGTTTAAGGAGACCGACAGTGTTGGCCTCTCAGCTGAGCTCTGGAGAAGGAAAGGAACAGGAGTGGAAGAACTGGTGAGCCCCACACACGGGAGCACACGGCGTAGTCCTGTGCCCACGTTGACTTCTTTGGTTTTCAGGACTGTGTTTAGGGTTACATAATACTAACATTTGGGGAAATGGGTGGATTATGTAGGATAACTATTATTTCTGCAACTTTTCTGTAAGTTTACTATTACTTAAAAACACCTTTCAAAAGCAACCTAGAAACCTTGTATAAGGGTAATTTTACTTAATGCAAATAGAAACAAGTGGAATTGTGAAAGAGTAGTAATGTGTATCACATTTCACATCCTGAACTAAATCTTAAAGGTAATTATGTAACCTATCCAAATTTCCCTCATGATTTGAAAAACTTAAAATGCTATCTTCATTAAATGGCCTCAATAACTTGCTAGGCGGGGTGAATAATAAGACTTACTGCGTTTCTCTCATAAAAAACAAACTGGGCTCAAAATATATGTGTAAGGACATGTACATTTTAAAAATATGTAAATTATATGGAATTAAACAGTTGATAAAAGTTCTATAAAACACAAAAAGTCACATCAATTACCTGATAAGATCATACTACCTCTAGTATAACTTTCCACAATCAATTTTTCCCTTAAAATTTTGATAAATGAAGTTGTGAGGGGGATAAGATCACACTTTTGCTTCCTCTTCCTCAAACCCAAGCTGTTTTAACTTGCAGGACCCGGTTCTCCAGGGCCGTGACGTGAGTGCCTAAGGTCGCAGCTTCACCTGCGAGGAGGCGCTGGCTGCCCTTAGCCTGCATCAGCTCACGGCAGGTGGCCAGGGCAGTGGAGAAAGTTCCCTGTGGCTCTGAGCGACACAGGTCCCCGGGAGAGAAGAGGTCTTGGCTTTCTTCTAGAAATTTAAACAACACTTTAAAACTTTTAAAAAATGATGTAGCTCCGGGAGGAGCCTGAATGAACCAAGGGCCTGCGATCCATCAACACGGATTAACTGGAGGAGTGTCTATCTACAGGTATCTTCAGCCAATCCAGGTAGGGGTTACACAAAGACAGTACTTGACTTGGGTACTCTGACTTATGTGAACTGCACATGCAAAATAAAAGTAAACCCTGTTACTCACTTCGTGGCTGAGAAAAGAACACAGAGTGAGGAGTGACTTCCTCAGGCCCACGAGTCTCAATGGCGACGCCGTCTACAGCCACACGCCCATTTGACTCCCGTTCTCCTCCCCTAGGAAATGTGCTGTACTGGGGCGGGGACCTACAACTGAAAACACTTGCCTCGGTGTTCTCAAAGTGACCGTGTCCTCATTTTGATGCCCTATAAAGGTAATCAGTTAATGTGAAGTCTTAAAAGTCTGAAATTTTAAGGGTTGCCTAAGAATTTCAATGACCCATCATTGCCTGTGATTTTTAGAAGCTCCAGGCTGTCCACGGTGTTCATTAGAACTTCATAATAAATGATAGAGATCCAGTCATGGGTTCGATTCAGCCGCACCCTAGTGATGTAGATGTGGGCAACTTAACCTACCAAGGACCCACTCTAAACTATTAAATTGGGAACGACACCTGTCAAAGCAGTTGGTTTTGAAGACTTAATGGCCTAGTGAGAACCCGGGCGGTATCACTGCTCTTCCTCTTTCTTGCTTTGTTACTGGAAAGGCCAAATGTGAGAATGTGAAAGCAGAGATTTTCAGCATAACACTGGCCCCTCAACTGCGGAACCTGCAGGACTGTGGCACACGGGGGCAGGCGCGGCAGGCCCTTCTCAAGCACTGCTCCACGGGCTGAACAGATGTGGGGCTTTGTTCTTTTCATTGAGGGAAAGTTAGAATACATTTATTTTTTTTTAGCAGATTACACATGAGAATACGCAAGGATATATTATTAGAAGATTGTGGAAAAAAGCTTATTTCAGTATTTGTTTAATAAAAAAGAAATGGTGATGAGTTCAAAGACCTGCTTAGCATATCAGTAAATAAGTTACTGAGACACGCGCATGAATGAGACGTTTTCCTAGATCCCAAATATATCACTGAAAAAGGTAGGCTGATGAAAAAGGCTGTTCTGTCGTTCCTCACCCGCCGACTGCACAGCACTAAGACGCTTGCTCTGAGCTAGGGCATCCCGCAGGCAGGAGAGTGAGCAGAGTGCAGAGGAAGGGCGGCCACCAGAATGTCAGTGTCCGGTCATGAAGGCACGGAGGACCGTGACCACTGGAGGAGGCTCTGCACATCTCCCAGGAGCTGGGGAGGAGCGAAGACTTTTCAGTGCAGTTAAGAAAAATAGTAAATTAACCCATGGATGATGTCTGGGATGAAAGGATCAATTGTTGGAGTGTTAATTATTTTCGGAAGTCCTTTGTTAGTGGTGAAGAACTAGGAGACTAGAAAACACGGAATCCAGGCTGAAGGTTAAAAAGAAAGAGGGAGAGGCTGAAAATTATAGACCTGTACATCTAACATCTATATTAGGAAATGAGTGTGAGATGATACTTATGGATGAGCTTAATGATACATCTGGAGAAGTACAATTTAATAGGGGTGAGTCAGCACGGATTTACCAAAGGCAATCTTGTCAGAAAAAATTGTGTTCCTTTTTAGGTTGAAGTAATAATTGGTTCATGTAAGGCAAACCAATGAGGCCCTGTCAGGGTTTTCAGAGATTTTTGGACCTTTTCAAAAAATGAATTATTGTACACGATGTCATGACATGCGTCAGAGCATTCAACTAACAAAAGGGATGGAAGCAATGGGACTGGGAAGAGAGGGCCAAGAAGAGTCTGGAGAAGACGGCATTCCAGAAGGTTCCACACAGCAGGATGCCAATGCTTTTAATTAATGATGAAGAAAATCTTTCTAGTGTGGGGCCTGATTATAAAGCTAAGTAAGAGGGAATGGTTATGCAAAGGCTCTGGCTATTTACCTACCCAGGGCAGGTTAGGCAAAAGGGCACAGGGCTGGAATAGGAATGTTTTTCTGCCCAAGTACACACTCGGGTCAAACTAAGGCACCAAGTAACTGTGGCCTGGGTGGCTCTGAGTTGGCCGCCATCAGGAGGATCCAGGGACGAGGGGCGTGGCGGAGTCAGACTTTCATATTCCTCTTCTTCAACTGCTATGAGATACACGTAAATAACATAAGCAAATAGAACCCAAACTCTGCTGACTCTGTGGAATATGCCACTGACGATGTGTGAGCAGAGGACAGTATCGGGTGCTGTCACTCTGCACGGGAAACAGCCTAATGGATATTCCTAAGTGATTAGCCAATATGTAAGGACCAACGAAAATGAAATTGATTTCAAAGGCACAAAAGTATGATGGTAGAAAAATAAAGGAAACAGCATATCCTTATCTAACACCTAACTTCACTGCCAAGAGACTAGCTTTGGCCATTACCATTACAAGATACATAAATATTTACATTAAAGTCCCAGCTTGTGGCCTGACACTGTGGAGCATACCTGTAATCCCGGTACTTAGGAGTTTGAGATTACAACACTGTGGAGCGTACCTGTGATCCCAGTACTTAGGAGTTTGAGATTACAACACTGTGGAGCGTACCTGTGATCCCGGTACTTAGGAGTTTGAGATTACAACACTGTGGAGTGTACACTGTGGAGCGTACCTGTGATCCCGGTACTTAGGAGTTTGAGATTACAGCACTGTGGAGCGTACCTGTGATCCCGGTACTTAGGAGTTTGAGATTACAACACTGTGGAGCGTACCTGTGATCCCGGTACTTAGGAGTTTGAGATTACAACACTGTGGAGCGTACCTGTGATCCCGGTACTTAGGAGTTTGAGATTACAGCACTGTGGAGCGTACCTGTGATCCCGGTACTTAGGAGTTTGAGATTACAACACTGTGGAGCGTACCTGTGATCCCAGTGCTTAGGAGTTTGAGATTACAACACTGTGGAGCGTACCTGTGATCCCAGTACTTAGGAGTTTGAGATTACAACACTGTGGAGCGTACCTGTGATCCCGGTACTTAGGAGTTTGAGATTACAGCACTGTGGAGCGTACCTGTGATCCCGGTGCTTAGGAGTTTGAGATTACATGCGGCAGGTTTGAGGACAGCCTTGCAAACATGACAAGATCCCCAGCAACTTAGCAAGACCACGTCTCAAAACTGGAAGAAAAAACTAGGGTCTGGGAGGACGGCATGGAGGTAAAATGCCCATGGGTTCAATCCCCAGGACTCCAATAAATAAGGTCTTAGCTTCTCTGAGAGAAACACAAAATAACTAAATCAATGCAGGCGACGCAGTGCTCGTAGGCTAGGAAGATGGTGGCAGTGCCTGGGTCTGCCAGTGGGAAACTACCACCACCCAGGAACAAAAAGCAGAGCTTCAGTGGCGGATGGAGCCAGAGCTACAGGGTGGAACTGCAAGTCTGTCGCTTGGAAATGAGGGAAACATCCTCCTCCTCAGAGATAGGCCTTAGAGACTCGGCGAGCACCCCGGCCTCGGAGCCCTTCTGGCTTCTGGCTTCTCTGCCCCACGCTTGGGGTTCTGTGTGGAGCACTCTGAGTCACACTCCTGCAGGCCAGAGCTACGTGGAAGCAGAGCGAGGGGCGCGGCAAGCGTGGACCCTCGATCCCTTCTCACGGGCACCGAACGAAAACCAGGCCGACGCACAGAGAAAAGAAATGACGAACACAACTGCTAAACTGTAGGTTCAAACAAAGATAACTTCTGAGGTGGAATGGCTTCCACTACATAGAGAGATATTGTGTAGAATAACAGAAAGAATTCTGCATACCTTAATTTGATGTCAGTTTTGTGTGCATTAATGTGACTGTAAAGTCTCATCATATTAGGTGTAGAGTGGACCTGAATGAACCACTTTGGAAATCGGGAGGGGAGAACAGGGGAGGGTATGGTTTTAAAGAGATTATAAAGACTTGCCGGGCATGGTGGCACATGCTTGTAATCCCAGCGCTTGGGAGACTGAGACAGGAGGATCAGACAGGAGGTTCAAAGCCAGCCTCAGCAGCTTAGTGAGACCCTGTTTCTCCAAGTAAAATAGAAAATAGGTCAGGGAGTGTAGCCCCGAGGTAGAAGGCCCCTGGGTTCCATCCCCAGTTACACACACACACACACACACACACACACACACACACACACGACTGTAAAGAAAAGTGCACAACTTGTAGGAGAGTGGTGAGTTCTGCCTGACTGAACGCCGGTTGTTCTGACAGTGGGTTAGGAATTGGAATGCCACTGGCACCGCTCGGCCTTTACTCCAGTGACCAACAAAGTTGGTCTCCCGCAGGCTGATTTCTAAACACTGATTTTGCCTGTGTGTGAATTTCATATAAATGGCGTCATACAGGATGAGCTCCTTTGCATTGGGCTTGGTTTATCAGTGGTTAACTGGAGATCTAGTCCATCTTGTTGCGTGTAGTTATGGCTCATCCATCCTCACTCAGGTATTCTATCCTGTAAACAGGGTTTAACATACTACTTGGTGTACATTTGGGCAGCTTTGGTTTTTGATGGCTTATGATGAATAGGTCAATAATTACATTAAGTATAAATACTAAGTAAAAGACAGTAGAGTGTTTCAGGTTAAGATTAATATTGCCCTAGCAATAAAAGTGCATGTACGTTTGCTTGCGCTGCGCTGCTTATAGGAAGCAGACGTGGATGTACCAATACGGAACAGAGGAGAATCAAGGCCAGAAGACCTTGAGGGCAGAGGCAGGAGGTACAAAAGGACACGTCACAATTATATGGGTACATACATACCCCTTTCAAAGGTGAGTGTGCACATGTGTGCAAAACACCCTCGTTCTGAACATCTAGTGGCATGTCTTCAAACCACATAAGTCAAATTTAATAGAACTGAAAAGAAACAGATGAATCTACTGTCAATGGTCGAAAACTTTAACTGACAGAACCAGCATCCAGCCTGGGGCAAAAATGGAGGCAACGAGAGCTACGCCAGGAGCTGCCAGGCGACCTGCACGGGCACAGCTGCGGCCTCTGCAGGCTCACTGTCCCCGCAGTGTCTGGCCACTCGCCACGTGGTGGCACAAAGGAAGCCTACACTGATGTCAAAGGATGGAAATAATTCAGTTTATTTTCTGTAAACATGGTAAATTTAAGGTAGAAACTGATTTCTATTTCTATTTTACCTGTTGGCAAGAAACTAGAAAAAAAACCAATTTCCTGGAAAACGAATATTACATTTTTAATATTAATTGAATATTACATTTAAAAATAATTCACAGTTTAAAAAACCACTATTTTACTTCAAATAGGGCTACATCTAAAGTTAAAACTCATATACAGACTTTCATTCCATGGAATATGAAATGGGAAATAATATTGAAATCATCTAGTAGTGTCTGAAAAGTACTGAGGAAAACCACGAGTCCCCAATTTCTGCAAAATAGAGAAGAAAAAGACAATTAAGCAGCCACTGATGTTATTATCATGTCAGCTTCCAGACAGCGCTATCTCACTTATATCACAGGGGCACTGCACAGTGGCTGTCACTACCCCACCTCAGAGGGGAAACTGAGGCTGGCAAGGCCTTATACTGAGAATGATGCAATGTACAGCCTTGCCTTCCTAAGAGCCAGGAGGAGGAGGAGTCATTCCTGCAGACTCCTTAAGAAGGAGTGGAATCAGGAGCTCAGAGACATCCAGAGACACCAGCCTTACAAGTGGACACGACAGGAGGTGCAACCTACTGAATGGAAATTTCACAGCTAAGGGCTCCGCAAAGCATCTCACCAAGAGACACCCATGTGCAGGGATCAGAGCATAGAGCTGTCTGCCCCGACTGTGCAGAACACAAACTGGTCACAGGGCTACCGTACGCCACGAGCTGCCCCCACCCCACATTCTTTAACATTTGGTTGTTTTGAAAGCCAGAGAAGCTTTATATAAGGCAAATAACCCATACTTGGTGTCTCACTGGGACAATGGAAGGGAGAAGGAGATGTCAGCCTGCACTGAGGAAGCAGATGCAGCAACATCACCAGGAAGGGGCCTCGGCTGACAGTCGGCAGCACAACGGCCTCCGCGGCTGTGTAGGAGTGCCCCCTTAGAGGCAGCACCAGCTTCTATACTGTTACTTTCATACTTGGGAAGGCTGCACAGGTAACTGATACTCCAACTTGACTGTATCTGTCTGTGGAAAGTAAAGCTGATAAACATACGATTCAAAACCAGCAGTGATAAACACCGGCTTTTCCTTTCCCAAAGCAACCCTGCGTACAATAGATTGCTAAGCTAGACATCCTACAATTATTTAAATAAGTGGATCATTCCAACATATATATATATATATATATATATATATATATATATATATATATATATGAACTCTTGAAAGAATACACCAGCAGCAAGGAATGCCCTTGTAATCCACACATCAGACATATTAAGAGTATTACTCAAACGTAATTGCTCACCAAATACTTGGCACTGTTTTGAGAACTTGTGTTTTCCACGGGACTCCCCTGACTTTCACACAGTGTTAGCGCCGCCCCATGCTCAGCACCCCCACCAAGGAGCCTCTTGGCACTGCACGGTGAGCTAACAGCGGCAGAGCATCACCTTCTTGGATTCTCATGGTGGCCCTGTCAAGCGGAGTCCTCCCGCTGACGCCCACCTGAGAACCCGGGCTCAGTGAGGTCAGCTGCCGGAGGCCACGTGGCCCACGGGGAGGTTAAAGGCCGCCTCGGGCGCCCAGGCTCAGCTGCTGAGCTTCACACGGATGCAAGGTCCTCGGGCAGCACTTACCCAGTACTTTGAGCTGTACCCTGGAACTGTTCTCTGAGTTTATTTTAGGATGAAGAATTTCCTCAAATAGGATTCCACTCCAATAATGCACCATCACATTGTTCTACACAGAAGTCAGTGTACGAGGAATCGTGAGTGACGGGCAGATCTGCCTCGCCGTGGGCCTGACACTTGCCAGAGCATCTTTCCTGCGATCCCAGAGCTAGATAAACCTGGCAGCCACTGCCATCACCAGCACGGCCCCCAAACCTGGTGACAGGAACCTTTTAGCAGAGCTTGGTCACCCCACAACACCTGACTCACGGCGCTCAGCCACCTTTTCTCCATTCCAGATATTCACTGCAGCACAGTGGTGCAAAGGGATCGGGCATGACATTCTAAATCACAAACACGTTTTGAAAAAAAATCATCCTTTACCCGTTAGTTAAAACTATGAAGCTCAAACAACTCTCATTTTGGTTCCACTATTTTAAAAATATTCGCTATCATCAACTCTGTTGTCCGTGAATGATTATTTTTATCAGATTTGCTTTTGTGTTAATATACAGTTGAATGTTTCCACAGTGTGAGTGGGGTGAGACCCACGTGTACTATTGTACAAGTACACCGAGGCAGACTTGAAACAGACATCCTCAAACTCTGCATGCCATTAAAACGGACCACTGATGTGTAACAGAAGCAGCACAACCACTACGATCAATAGAGTGAAATGCATTCAAAACAACGCACAGTGAAGTTCGCATCCCTTACCAGCATGCAGGTACGCCAGGTCGGGGTTTTCTATGTCAGGGTGCTGCTCCTTCAGGTGGTTCCGGAACTCCACGGGCACGTTCGTTCCATAGTCACACTTGGGGCAGTTGTACATCTTGACTCCTTCGTGTTTGCCGGTATGCAAAATGTGTTTGCGGATATTTTCAGCACAGTTCGATCTACCAAATAAAAAAGTAAACTGAGTTAAGGTCAGATGGATACCATTATGCCCCAGTACTGATACTAGCTAACAAAGACACGGGCCTTTGTATGTGTCGGACAGAAATGTAAGCGCT
Source organism: Muscardinus avellanarius (assembly GCF_963383645.1). Taxonomy (NCBI): domain Eukaryota; kingdom Metazoa; phylum Chordata; class Mammalia; order Rodentia; family Gliridae; genus Muscardinus; species Muscardinus avellanarius. Next base: position 3,542,483 of record NC_137803.1, read on the forward strand.
GCACTTAGACGAGAATCAACTCGTGTGACGCATCAACCCTGGGAGGCTGAGGTTGTTAGAATCCTGGTGCTGACACCTAAGTTGGCCTTTACCTTAGCAGTTCATTTCTATGGAGATCTGGAAACACAAATCCCAGGCTCTATTAATTTAATATCAAATTATTCTGGCATAGTTGAGGGCAGTGAAGATGCCTGCTGATCCCCAGGAATATATCTAGCACCCCTGAGGAAGGGTGCAAAGCAAAGTGCCGTCGTCACCATGAACCAAGAACACTGCGGAGACAGACCTTTGGGCTGAAGTGCTCCTGAGTGAGCTGCTATGCAAGTCTCAGTCTGAAGGCGGAAAAGCAGCAGAGGCAGCCCCAGCCCCCAACATGGCCACGTGTCAATGCCATGTGCTTCCCACAACATACAGGCTCCTAGGGGCAGACCCATGGGGCGCCCGAGGCCACCTGGCCACTAAGAACGGGAGGGGCTCCTTTCCCACTGTCTCCCCGTGGGGTGAGGACCCAAGGCCTGCGATGGTCGGAAGCTGGGCCTGGGATCCGCACTCAGCCAAGCTGCTTTGCGTGTGTTGCATCCCGTTGGCAGCTCTGCACCGAGCCTGCACAGCTACATACTTTTGGGGTATACACACTCGGAAAAAAACAAAACAAAACCACCAAAACCTTTTTTCTTCTGTCTCTGCTATTATAAAGAAAATCCTACACAAATTTAAGCAGGTAGTGAGAGGTGATCTAGAAGAGAAAAGCCAAGCTAGCCTCAGGTTCTCCAGAGACCACAATACAATGCCAGAAGAAAAGAGCAACATGTTTATCAATGTTTCCCAAAGGTCCTGCTCAGGGCAGTGTCCTACAAGGCATTCAGTGGAGGAAGGCTGAAGGAAGGTTGCCATGACCATGTCAGGCTGCAAATGGTAGTGAGTGAACTGGGCCTCAGCACACAGGCTCTGGGAGGAAGTTTGATGTCCTCATCCTAATTGGACTCATCTTTGTGTATAATATTCAGTTGCATCTAAATGTTTGTTTTTCAAGAAATACACCCTGGGAAATATTGGTCAAGAAGGAAAAAATGGTTACAAACAACAGTTTTCTGCTGTGTTAGCACTCGCAGGAAAAGGCGGCACACCATAGAAACAGAGACTTGGTAACTACACATCCATCCACTGAGAGCAAGAAGGGAGCACGGCGGCAGCTGAGCAGGTGGAGCGGATGAAGGCGGAAGGATGAAGACAGAGAGACAGGGACAGCCCTTCCTCAGACATCTGGATGAAGCGAACAGTCAATACTTTCCTCCTGCATGGGTACCAGGCATGGTGAGGACGGTCCTGAACCGCACCCAAGAGACGCCTTTGGGAATGTTTCCGCTACGACCCTCCCATGTCCAGACAGGATCTGGCATCACACACACATGCCCGCTAAGTACGGTTCAGTGATGGATGCAGTAAATTAAAGCCCTGTTTGCCTAGAAAAAAACCTACTATGAAACACATCAGAATGTTAAATACTGCACTGCTTGCTTATCTTTATTTTCAAATATATATATATATATATATATATATATATATATATATATATATATAGCAGTAGTAGTAGTAGTAGTAGTAGTAGTAGTAGGAGGAGGAGGAGGAGGAGGAGGAGGAGGAGGAGGAGGAGAAGAACCGGAATACCAGATTTCCCCAGACCTTACCAGCTTACCAGCTTGCTCTGGGAAAGGGCTGTCAAGCTGAGTGTTAAATTTTTCTTAGAACTTAGATAAATATGTGTTAGACAATTAATGTTTGCATATATAGCTTCTTTCTTCCAAATCACTACTGATGACTGAATCTGCTTTGCACAGACCATACAGCTCCCAAGCAGCTGACGCAGTCTGAAGCAGGGCCAGCGTGTTCTCCGTACCCCACACCGCCTTCCCTGGAGTGCTTAGGCGGCAGGTATCTGCACATGCTCTACCAAGAGCACAGGCTTGCAGAACTCCGCCAGTGTACACGCATCCTAGGAGGACTGCTCTCCGTCATGCCAATAGAAGTAATAAGGACACTGTCCTAGGGTGTACAACACAAATGTCGCTTTTGTGGCAGTAAAATGGAAGAGTTGAATTCTGCAACTAGCTGGGTGAGCTGTTCCAAACTCTATCTTTAATTCCGCAGCTCTCTGATTTGTTTCCAACAGCACTGCAGACTCCCTCTAAATACACCACTGTCTACTGACACCGGGGAGGGAAAACGCAGTTACTACTGTACTTAAGTAATACTCCCAACCAGGACTGCAGACCTCTGGTACCTGCAACAGTCCTGTGTAAATGAGAGGCATTAAGAATCACCAAGAACAATCACCCCAGATGAAGAAATTAAATTGCTGAAATAAACACATTTCAATATATGATGTGTTCTTAAGTAGGGAACAACACAAGCAATAAGTCAACATTCAGTAAAAGAAGCCAAGAAATTAATTTGAAAACAGAATATTCTGAGCCAGGCGTGGTGGCACACACTTATAATCCCCGCGCTTGGGAGGCGGAGACAGGAGGATCGAGCAGGTTCGAGGCCAGCCACACTGGCTTCAGAGACCCTGTTTCCAAATAAAAAAATATATAAAATAGGTCTGGGAGTGTAGCCCGGAGGTAGAAGGGCTTCCAGGAACCCCAGTACCACCAAACAACAACAACAACAACAACAACAACAGAATATTCTGTGTTAAAAACATATATTTGGAACCGGGTGTGGTGGCGCACGCTTGTAATCTCCACGCTTGGGAAGCAGAGACAGGAAGATCGCGCAGGTTCGAAGCCAGCCGCGCTGACTTAAGAGACCCTGTTTCCAAATAAAAATATAAAATATAGGTGTCTTTGAGTGTAACCTGGAGGTAAAAAGGGTTTCCAGGAACCCCAGTACCACCAAAAAAAAAAAAAAAAAAAAAAAAAAAAAAAAAAAAAAGGATATATCTTGGAAAATAAGTCTGTGTCTCTTACATATAAGAAATACACGAAAGTATTGCCAAAATACATAGTACGTAAGAAGGGTAGAGGAGAAAGAGAAAAAAGTTATAAATCTTTTTAATTAAAATTATAAAATAAAACAGAAATGGTTTGGAACTTGAGATTCTAAGGTGATTTAGGACCATCCTATATATATATATATACATACATACATATAAATATCAGCCACATACACACATGCATGCCGTGTAAGTCTTGCTGTATAAGCAGTGTACATGTATATTCACCACTGCATTTTCAATCGGGCACATATAAAAACAATGTACAGAGATGGAGAGAAGACAAAAATATGCACTTGGGAAAATGGACACTGACTGCTTTTTAGGATAATAAAAATCTAAAATTGCTTGTCGTGATGGCTGCACAGCTTACTATATCAAAACTCAAAATGCTGCAAATTTCATCAGATTGAGCGGAAAGGTATGTGCGTCATCTCAACCCAGAACAGAAAACTCACGCGTTTTGTTGCAGCACTCCTGCAACGGGACCTCTGTGCAGAAGGCGAAGGGTCCCGTGTGCAGAGGAGTCTGCTAAGCCCGTCAACCTCCATGTGCAGGAAGTGCCAACTCTCAGAAGAGCACTCCCCTCTTTCTGTAGACCAACTCTGCATGGGCCCCACCAGCACCGCAGTACACACACACACACACACACACACACACACACACACAGTCACTTAACTCACACATAGTTTGAGAGGCAGGGGTGACTAAGCATATAGGCAAAGGCCAAAAACAGTTTAAGTCAAGCACTGCACTTTTGAAAATTATTATCCTTATAAAACTCTGGTTATTAAATTGGGAGGTGGGATTTAGAAAGACAAGATGCAATCGGTTTGGGAAGGTAAAATGACTTAGTCGATACACAGCACCACAGTGCTGGGTTGAATTCTTCCTTGGTAGACTGAAGAGGCTTCATAGTCATTTCCAGACAGATATGATATAATTATTCAAATTTTATAAAAGTAAGAAATTTAAAAATGTTATATATACTTTAAAATTGATTATGAACCTAAATGTAGTATCATTATGAATATAAATTAGATTATATAAAAGTATTCAAAACATGGGGGTGGAGTGGAGGAAAAGTCAGCTTAGATCTATGAAATACAGCATATCACATATATGCTTCCCTATATATAACATATATAGTATATATATATTTTAATTTAAACATATACACTTAAAATCAACTACTACTTTAATATAATACATTATGCTGGAGTTACTGGTTTTTCAAACTGTAGCCATAAAATAACTATTCAGACCCCTCATGAGCATGAAGGTCTGTCATCAGAGTCACAACTGGGGTCTTTGGACAGTTTTCCCGAGCAGGTTACCATCACTCAGATTAAGACTCAGCAAAACGGACTCTGACTACGATGCTGACGTTGGAAACTCCACCTGCAGCCCGCCTGCCCGGGCACTCTGCATGAGGGTGGTGGTCTTTCCACTTGGCTTTCAAGAGCAGATTCTGAACTCCTTATAAGAACCAATTACTCCACCTTTGCTAATGCTTATCTACAGCAAACTCCTACCTCAGTATACATAATTTTAGAAAAATGCTCTATCTTTTATTCAGATATATATTTTTATTCTAGAAATAAAGGCTAAACTCATAGAGTCAAATATATGTTTGGTCAAATACTATAATATTCTATAAGTAAAAATTCATAACTGGGCAGGAATTGGGGAAGGGCTAATTGGGTGATGTGTGCATGTATGCCTCCACCATCTTGTACCCCATTAAGATGTATGACTATAATGACTAATAAAAAGTAAACAAATTCATAACTGTAGCAAATGTACTGAAAAGATAGATCTGTACACAGATTTGCAAAACCCTTTTCCAACGAATTTTACTTATTAAGTTGTCATCAGATGCTAAAAAAAGAACTATAAAGCGGGGAAATCCATATTCAGGAGAGTTAGGGCACAGTGCATATTATACTTTCCTTCCAGAAACCCAAAATATAAGTTAAAATAATAATTCTGAGGATTCTACAAAAGAATACTTTCATTTACCATGCTGTTTCCAAACTTTCTGACACAAGATGATACTTTTTCTGTGGTTGCTTCATGGGAACATTATGTGTGGCTCATAAGGCCTTCAGGAGGATGAAAACACAGCTCTGTTGTAGGTACTCTTGTTTATTATGGCCACTGCTCATTTTTCTATTAAATGCAAAACAGTTCAAACATCTAGATCATTATCAGATAGTTTTTTCTATACATGAAAACAAGTTTAACTCAGTTGATTAAAAATACACAGCCCTAATAGTTATAATGCACATATAAGTACAAGTGATATATCTGCCAAATTAATCAAGCAGATATGTGTCTTCTTTTTCTGCCTGTGCAGAACTTTTGAACTTATATCCATGAAAATAATTACTCTGTACTTAAACTGAGGTACTGAAGCAAATACATCAAATTATATAAGTACATATTTACATATAGCAAACACCACATTTTACTGAGCAAAACTTTTTTTTTTTTTTTTTTTTTTTTGCAGGTCTGGGGATGGAACCCAGGGGCATTTGACCTCCAAGTTACACCCCCTGCCCAATTCTTTATTCTTTATTTTGAAACCAGTCTCACTGAGTTGCAGAGGGCCTCACTAAGTACCTGAGGCTGTCCGCGAACTGCAATCCTCCAGGTCTCAGCCTCCTGAATGCTGGGATTACAAGTGTGTGCCACCACGCCCGGCTTGAGCAAAACATTTTAACACGGTTTCTGCTATATCTTTGTAATAATAATGCTAAATGAGTAAACGTAAAATGAATAAGAAAGAATCCAAAGAAAATTTTTACATAAAACAAAGAGTTCAGTGTGTGTGTGTGTGTGTGTGTGTGTGTGTGTGTGTGTGTGTGTGTTAAACCAGTCTTATTTAGTTATAAAATTCCCGGGCACAAAACCCGTCTAGGCCAGCCTGAGCGTTTCCGTGGTAGAGAGGACTACGCGGCCCCCTCAGTGCAGGTGGAAGAAAGTGATCCTCACTGTGATCTCACGCTGCTGAGTCAGTGCTGATCTACACCGTAAGGCAAAAAAGTTATAGATTTTTGTTGTCATATGCCAGACAAAGTGAGTGACATTTGGATTTAAAGTTTTTAAAATTTGAAATTAATTTCTTTTTTAAAGTTTCCATTGATGCATTGTAATCAAACATATTAATAAGGGATTTAAATTTTAACACAGGAAAACTAAATTATAAAAATGAAAGCTAAAATAATTTTATAATTTGGTTAGAACTTTCACAAGAAAAATTCAAAACCCAAATGGTACCAACATATGTAGAAATATATGCTTCATAATAGTTGGGACTAGCTGTAGAGCATAATGTATCATAAAAGTTAAAGTTAATAATAAAGTTAAAAGGGTAAATAAAGGGAGAAAAGTATGTAATATAAATAAAAGCCGATGATTACAGTAAAGACTGAAAATGGGTTCTGATGAGTAACTTTATAAAAGTTTAAAGACCTCAGAAACTGGATCAAATATATAAATACGCAATTCATGAACAGAGATACACAACTGTTCACTAAGCAATACGGCGTGGTCAGTACTCTAGAAACCAAGGGGATGCAAGACGAAAATTAAGCTGCAAATGGGAAACATTGAAAACTAATCATGTCAAGCCGGGCGTGGTGGCGCACGCTTGTCATCCCAGCATTCGGGAGGCTGAGACCGGAGGATCGCCGTTCGCGGTCAGCCTCATCTACTTAGTGAGGCCCTCTGCAACTCAGTGAGACCCAGATTCAAAATAAAGAATAAAAAATTGGGCAGGGGGTGTAGCTCGGAGGTCGAATGCCCCTGGGTTCCATTTCCAAACCTGCAAAAAAAAACAAAAAACAAACAAAAAAAAAACCAAAACCTAACCGTGTTAAATGTCACTGATGACAATCTAAGGAGGGGAAAAGCTATCCCGGCAATCCTGGAGGTTTACTGGCATCGGAACACAACAGGCAGTCCTGTAGGCCTGCTCATGGCACAGCCTGAGCATCGCAGGCTGTGTGGTGTGGGAGGGAGGAACCCTGGCCCCACTCTGCTCTCTCTGCGGTCCTCCAAGTACAAGGTGTGGAAGGTCCCAAGGTGACCGCCTACTGTTACTCATCCCAAACCATTCAACAGAGTAAGGTAGGCTGAGGTACTGACACAGGAAGACTTCTAAGCTGTGTTATTAAATATTAAAAATTAAAAAATTCAGGTCCGAGATAAATACTTTCAGCTTTTCAAAACTACACACATATAAACATTGAGAAATATAAGGGCAGTAAGTGTGTATTCAAGGGAAGCCTCGGTAGTGTTAATGGCAATTGTTCTTATGGAAGGGTTTCCAAATCTGAGGAAACCTTTGGTGTTGAGGACCTGCAAGCACCTTGCTTTCCACACTGTGTGGGAGCATTTCCTATCAACATATCCGTCTGATATTTCGGCTGTTTGAGGTTTTTGCAAATCGTTACTCTTGCTCTGCTTATTCCCATCTCTTGTTACCGTCTATCTTTCCCAAGTTCACTTTCGCTGAAATGACTACGCCAATCTCTGCTCCTGGCATCTAGGGCCAATAGGAGGGGAACTCTGCCCCCATGTGATAGCCTCCTTCCCACCCTCCGCTGCTGCCCTCGGGAGACAAAGAAGGATGCGGCACAGAACTGTCTCTCTTAGGAGCCCAAAGAGCCCTTTAGACGCACCTCCGTCCCTCTCAGGTGGCAGGTGACTTAAAGAGGAGCGCGCAACCCAACTGTCCCCGCCTCACCTGAAGGGTAAAACGGGCTCTATGCAGGGGAGAATTCTGCAGGTTTTTTCTTGTTAGCATAAAAGAGAAAAAAACAGGTGCTGTGAACAGTTTCACTTCCTACTATATTGTCAGCATAAAGGAGAACACAAAGCAACCCCGCAGAGAAGAGCAACCTAGACTCATCTGACTTCATGTCAACAAGTGTAAACAATCACCACACATCCCAATGTACCGAGGAGGGACCACTATCCCAACGTCGCCTGCGTAAAAACACAGCGGATAGTGGCGGCTGCCCAGCCTTTGGCGAAGGAGGGTCCAGCTTCTAGGGTTCTGGCTAAAGGGCCTCCACAGCAAAGACATGTGCCATATTTCAATGAAACGTAATTACATGTATTTATTGATCACCAAGATTCTGTTTCCCAAACTGACTCAACTACACACGCGTTTTCCTACTCCTGAGCTAAAACTCTAGCTGGAAGCCTGGGATCTATGAAGATCAAAATGCCAAAGTTCTCTCTTCCGCCCACTAATCTTTTGCCCAGAAGGCAGTAAATGCCAGTAGGAACTCTTTTGATTGTTATTATGCCAGTCTTTGGAATATGTATAGACCTCTGATTCTTGATGCCTACATACTTATTTCTGTATAGGTTTTATTCATTCTATTTTTGTTAATCAGCTATGCTCAGCAGAGTGAGATACTATAAAGCCGAGAAGGGCAGGTGAATGAGAAACCTTGTAGAAAAAACTGAACAAGAATAACCTAAGAAAATGTAGCCTGACCATCATCCTATATGCAAGCCATCGCTGAAATATTTTTAAGAGGGGTAGGCAAGGCAAAAATGGAATGCAGAAGCATCGTCACAAAAAGACATGAAGTCTATAAAATAATACATTTGTTGCTTTGGCTTAAAATCAATAGCCGTATTGATTTGAAGAAAAACAATATGCCCCAATTTAAGTAATTTAATATATACATATATGTGAATGATAATTTACTGTAGCTTTTCAAGTTGCAAATTTTTCAAATATTAGGTGATAGAACTTTTACGGATCCACAGCATGCTGTCTCACAGTATTTTTGATAGTCTAGACCAGGACTAGGTTTCTCTTGGGTCAATCCAAAGAAGTCTGAAAGAAAGAGTCTGGATGCAGAACAACTTTGGGTATTCATGCACAAGAGCATGGCTTAGTGGAGAGTCTAACAGCCCTGACATATAAATCATCAAAGGCCCAAAGACGAGCATAGGCTATTAGAGGTGGGGCGGGGCTGCATAAAAATTTAAATACCACTTAAGTGGCTGAGAGGAGATCCCATCCTTCACCCCTGGGATACTGGAGGAACTGGCAGAGGAGGCACCCAAAGGCCGAACAGAGCAAGGAGACGCCACAAAGAAGACAAAAGTTTCTTCGCTGGCTCCTCTCTCAAATAGTGTTACTACAAAGCCACAGGAATCAGCGAGCTTACTTATCTTTGAAAGGCTTTTGAAAGAATCTTCCCCCAGCTTTCCCTCGGTGACTGCAAAGCTCCCAAGTCATACTTGACAATATTACCCTTCAAATGCATGTTTTGTTAATGTTACGAGTTCAACCAGGGAATGTGTAAACCTCACATACCTCTAAAGTTACGTGGTCACCTTTGAAGGAGAAAAGTGAAAGAGTGACCAGTGGGGAGCGCCACGGAGTTTACCTAACAATCCGAGTCTGCTCTTACGAAAGCACTCTGTAATCCATTTAAAAATAATAACCGGTTCATTTCGGCCCCAACACACAATGCTTCCCTTTGTCCCTTGTAAGTCTCTCAAATGTCTTATTTTAAAGGAATATATAGTACTCCCGGAAGACATTTTCCCATTTCTATTCTCTTCGACTCCTGCGAGCCCTTGTTCTGTGTGATAAGGCAATCTCCTCCGGGATCTGAGCTGTGTAGTTTCACACCACGAGTGACAAGGACTCGGCTTGAATAACTGCTGTGCGCAGGTTGTAATTATGTCAGCTGGAGTGTTGAACAAGGGGCCTGATTAATGTGAGCCCCGGCCCAGGCGCAGGCCCTATCAAAGCCTCTGTGCAGGCCAGCAGTGGGGACGGGTTAAAGCAGAAAGACAAAACAGGCTGCGGCGTCCGTGATAGATGAATTGCTCCGGCAGTCTTCAGGCAGATGTTCCAGGACAGTATAATATACAATTACTCTGCCTTATCACCTTCCCAGGGACAATAAAGCTTCCTCCTTCTATAGCTCATGTGAGTGAAGGCAAAATTAGTTTTACTTTTACAACACTGACTCACTTATCATGTAGGCTTGATTGTGCTTTTACAGCTAAAGAAAACATATATTCCACTTTTAAACTGAAAAAAAAAAAAACACCCTTAAAAATAAAACTGAAACCTTGTTTGGAGTCTCTTCCACATCAGAGCTACAGTGTTTCAAGATTTTTTTTTTAAAAGAGATTCTAAGAAAGTCACAAAATATGCTTGTGCACATACGCTTAAAAACAAGTACGGACATATAACTCAAGAAGTAAGATTTGGATTGTATACTCATTGCATTCATAACACCATTTTTCAAAGGCCAAATGGAAATCATTAATTGGAAGGAACATGTAATTAAAAAATATATATATGTGCTGATATTGTCCATATATTTGTCAGGCTGAGAGGGTAGAGTCCAACGACACACTTACTCATTACGGCTGCTTCTCCCTGACTCCTGAGGCCTCAGGACAACTGTGCTCACCTCTTAAGAGGAACTTCCTTCTTCACCCTCTTAATAAAACCCTGTTGCCAAAGCTACAGCCAAACTACTTCAGGAGCACTGCAGTGATGATTTCCACCAGTTTTATTTGTTCTTTCAGAATAGGTGGCAAAGCTGTGTGCTTGTGCACATATACTTAAAAAGGAGCAGAGATAGGACTCAAGAAGTAAGATTTGGATTGTATACTCATTACATTCACAGCACCATTTTTCAAAGGCCAAATGGAAATCATTAATTGGAAGGACCATGTACAAAACAGAACTATCTCAATTTGCAAAGGGAAATAGGCTTTTTATTTTTAAAGCTCAAAATCAAGCTAAAACCAAAACTTGAGACACAGCTGTAACAGTCTTATGATAACTGATTTATAAAAAGGCAAAGCAGCAGAAACTCTAAGAGAATCAAAGGAAAGCCACATAAATGTTAGTGAATGCAAGAACTAGCAGACATTGGCGTGTGGGGCGATATATATGACATACTTCCACGTTTTAGTGGCTGAATGCAGCTGCCACCAACATGCAGCCGTTCTCATCCACCCTGAGTCATGACAGCAAATCATGCCATCTCACCCTGAGGAGGGACAGATTGGCTTTCTCTTTCCATATCGCACACACTCCATTACCACGTGATCCTTATTAGTATAGTTCTTGAGGCAGGACACTCTGCAGTCCGGTTATGTATTAAGAGAAACAGGGCAATCTGAAGAGGCTAGGCATCACCCCAAAGGGTCCTCGATAGGAATTACAGCACAAAAACACAAAGGAAAGATAACGAGGCTCATGACTGATAAAAGTGCTACACAATGTTCCGAATCACTTGGAAGAAGCCGAACAAATCCGAGGTGGGCAGGGCCCGGGGAGCAGACTGCGAACGGAGGCAGGAGGCAGGTGTCCCGCAGTGAACGGCTGGGCGCTCTTCAATGGCTCATGATGTCACCAGGGTCCTGGGAGATTTACTGACCTCAGGAAAACCAGAGGCATGAGCAAAGCCTGTTTAGAACACGGCTCACAATGATGCCACGTTTCGGACTGCTCAACAGCGGTGTGCATTAAATGAACACACTAAACTGCCGCTAGCCTGAAGGAAAATTTTAAGTTAATGAAAAAGAAGTTGAAGCAATCTACTCTTTTGTAGAAATCCTTCATATGGAGCAAATGGTATCCCAATGCTTGGGTACCTGTGTTCTGGGGTGGTGTGGGTGGAATAATACTATCACACCATCTCTATTTTCGTGAATCATAAATTTGAACAAACAAAGATCAACTTTGGTGCTACGCAGTACCCCCAAATGCTGAATCACTGTTATAGTACACACAGAGACAGCAATGTCAAGTGAACGGATGAAGGCAAGCACAGAAGTGCGGCCCTTCCGGCTGCCCCGCGCCCCGACTGTGGCAGTGTCTTCTGCAAACCCAGGCAGCGTGCTAACCCAACTGCTGTCTGCTAACCTGGTTTCCGTCTCAGCACTTTGCCCTAGACTGTGCCTGCTGCCATGGTTCCTACTTGGCTCGGCAGCTGGACAGGCCCCTGCTTGCGGCAGAGGCCTCTCTCCTGGAGGTCCTTGGGCCTGGCGCTTCGCCCCTCGGGTTCTGCTATCAGCCTCACGCTGTTTTCATTTCCCACACTTTTCAAGGGGAACTATCAATCACACTGGCACCTTCAAGCCTCTCCCACATTAGTACTGACCTGTCCGCCATGTGGATACCCTGCAGGTGTTGCCGAGGAAACAAACCCCCGGCCCTGCTCCTTGCTCTTTCCTACAGGCGCCCCTCCAGGAGTGAGGGCCTCACTGCAAGGCGCCATCACTCAGCAGCGGGATATTCCAGTAGCCCTCCTGGCAGTGCACTCATTGGTTAGCAAGACCATTCATTCCAATCTGCCTTACTTCCTGCCGGACCCTTGGTGATGGTCCATTAAATGACCCTATGTCCTGGTGCGTCAAACACTGACTTGTCTTTGGGCTGTAACACTGAGTTACGAATGTGTCATGTTACAATTTGGACTTGAAGGAGGGAGCAGATAACTTTAAATCAAAGGAAACATATAATTTGGGAGTCAAAGGACTAGTAGACAGAATCTTACATTTAACTGCAATTAAAGTAATCTGAGATTTCTGGATCAAAACAAATTTCTCAATTTTAAGTGGTGGCCTCTTTTCAGCCCCGATGATTCGATCCAAGAGATGAATTTCTTTATTTAGTCACAAACATTTCACATTTACATTTTCTCTAGATGGGAAAAATCATTATATGTTTTATGGCATTACATATATGTGTTAAAGTTATACTTTAAGATGAAGATAGCAAAACATACTGAGGAAAACACCGAGTTAAGCACCATATCCATAACACCTGAGCAGTGAGACCTCCAAAGAGAGTCACTTGTGATATTGAAAGATAAAATGCCTGGCCAGGGCCGCTTGGCAGGAGGCAAGCCAAGGGATTAGGAATAAGGGACTGAAGGAAAGGTCAGTTAAAATTCTCTGTAGGAAAACAGTCTTTGGGCCAGGCACGGTGTTGCAGGCCTGTAATTCCAGTACTGGGAAGCTGTGACAGGAGGGTAACCAATTTGCAGCCAGCCTCAACTTAGCGAGACTCTGTTTCAGAGGAGAAACTATAGATGAGCAAATAAGGCAAACTAACAGAGGAGCTGGGAGGGGGAAGAGGGACATTCTCTAATGCTCATGATGTATATTAACTAACATGTCAAAGTCAATCACTAAGCCAAACATGAGAAGGAGGGAGGGTAGGGAAGGGGCAGGAATTGGGGAAGGGCTGATGGGGTGATGTGTGCATGCATGGCTCCACCATCTTGTACTCCATGAAGATGTATGTATGACTGCAATGCACCAATAAAGAATTAAAATAACAATAAAATATAAAATAGGGCTGGGAGTGTAGTTCAGAGGTAGAAAGCTCCTGGGTTCAATCCCCAGTAAAACACACACACACACACACACACACACAGTAATTGATTACATATGTTATTTAAGAATGGGTTCTAGTTTATTTGAATTATAGTTCACTTGTAGGCAAGTATAACTAATAATATAACATTGTTTTACAAAAACAAAAATGTTCAGGAAGGAGTACCTCTTTTTCTTCAACTTCTTATAGAAAAAGTAGGAAAACAACCTAAGTAGGAAAATGTCAACATGAAGTTTGTGTTGCATTTCCGTAATCAAGAACATAAAGACTTAAAATTTCCAGAAAGACATACTGTCTCTACAGAAAGTCTTCAGGAAAACCTAAAGTGCACACGTCACAAGCTGCGGGACAGAAGGCAGCGCTCCCTTTTGGAAGGAAGTGCGGTGCGGCTGAAGCTCACTGACACAGAGGGCTGCCTCTGCCTCCGCCTCCAAATCAGCACCACGCCACTGCTTTTTAGACAGCCCCTGGTTTTCCTTCTTTCTTCCCTGATTTTTGTATAGGACCCAGAGAGGCAAAAATTAAGGATGTGCTGAAACAAAGGAGGTGAAAGCAAAGTGGAAACAAAACAAAACAAGTATCCTAACATTTTGACTTCATTACTGGAAGTTGGTCAAACTTTTATGCACTTGGCAGTTCTCTGTTTTGCTGTGGTCTCTTCTCTCAGGTCTACGTCTGAGGCTGAATCCCAGCCCGGTGGCTGTGCACACAGTGTTCTGTTGGCTACTGTCAACCCCTCCCAGCCATTATAGTGTTTTCCTAATAAGCTACTCTGTATGAGCTTCTAAGTGGTGGAGGATATAGATAGTTACATAGCAAAGTGTTTTGTTGTGTGATAATAGCTCTAGTGTCTGAGGAATAACTTATTATGCAAGAGACTATTGCCCAAAAAATGTTTTCTATTTTTTTCATCTCTAAGGTCTTTCTTCTACCACAAAATATATACAGATATATCTAACTACCACCCAAGGGAGTGTCCAGAGTAATTCCTTGTAGAAAGACCATCCCCGAAGATAGCTCTGGTCCTTTTATAATGACTGGATTTGGGATTAAGAACAGCAGGTTAAATAAACATGTTTATCTAGACTCTACTTTTAAGAGATAGCAGAGGGAATGTATGGTCACTTTGTGTTGAAAATGTTTCTTCTAATTAACCTGTAGTCTCAACGCCTGCTTCAGCTACATCAACAAAACAATTGGCTTGTACACAAAAAGTGGTGTCTCAGAGTCTCTTTGTTTTAAAGACATCAAACCAATTTGTAATTTTTAATGCTATGAAATCTATTTGCTTTTCAAGTCTATATGTTTTTTTTACTTAAACAAGCTTCTTTTATGATAAAATTATCAATATTAACTAAAGGCCTGACATAAATATTTGTGCTGTGACAGCACAGAGCCTGCCAGGCTGAAACACAAAGTTTTAAAAGCTGGTGTGCCGGCCTGCTACGGCACGAAGAAGCAAAATATGAATAAACGAGCTGTGCATGAAGTGATATTTGACAAAAACACAGGAGAAAATACAAAACGAACAACATAACTAGAACGCCGGAGATAAAACTCACTAATACAAGTGAGAAAAGTAGAAAAATGCATAATGTAGGAAGAACTCGATTTCAGCTACGAACGATAGATATGGTAGAACAAAGGAGCAGACAGGTGTAATACAACTTTTACTCTTCCTTACAGAAAATCTGGTTGAATGATACAATTATCTGGACACTGGTTTCGTTTTTAGGAAACTCCTTGAAAAAATCCCACCCACACTTAGCAGAAACACCCACCTGACGTGAAAGACATTCGGTGCAATTCCCCAAACCATCACCTGCGCACACGCTAGGAGCCTTTTAAGCAGCAGTCACACAGGCGATGACAAGCGCAGTCTCACAAAGCAGCAGCTGCTGATGTCCACCTGCAGCTGAACTGGTGAAGAGCGCGCACAGAAAGGGCCGGCCGCCCGAGAAGACGCTCGACCTCCGCCATCGATGCACCTCTATCCGGGAAGACTGTTTCCACCTGAAGAGAGCTGTGGAGTCACCACCACCTCAGGACACGCTGACTTGAGGACTTCAGACTAACCTTTCAGCCCGCCCCATTTGCTTTTTATTCCATTAAGTAGATTTGCAGTTACAACAGAATAAAGTACAAAACATAAGAGACTCGAGATAAATGAAATGATGAAGAAGTATCGACGGGCATGTTAGAGACAAAGATGGTTATGATTTAAGATGGCGATCACTAACTGGCTTTAAAGAGAAATCGTATCTAACATTAATATTAGGTATTTTCATTTTTATTATTTTTATGTAGTGTACTTATTCTTTGAGAAATTAAAAATCACCTGAAGGAAAAATTCTTTGAAAAAGAAAGAGCATGATATTCATTTCAGAATTTGTGAATTCACTTCTTTTTTATGGCATGTATGATGTATTGTTATTAAATATCTAAGTTTTATCAATGTAACTATTTAGGGCAAATTCAAATCTGTCATATCCTTTGCTTCTTTTGGCTCAACCTGTGCACCTGCAAAGGAAGCCAAAGGAAAACTAGGACTCTCTGAAGAGATTATCCAAAAGGAGAAAATTATCCCCCGTGGACTCTTCCTAACTAAGGATGCTGCGGGAATGAACGGGAGACGAGAACAATGGATCCCACTGTACACTGATTCTCAATGCTACAACACCCAAAAAGGTTGGCTTTACTATAAAACCATGCATCATACACAGAGTGCTCTTACAATAAAACTACATAAAATGCATATTATATGCCCTTAACTTTTTTATAATAAGCTATGTTATAAAAATTTCTATTTAAGAAATTAAACTTTCAGTGGAAAGATCATAAATTATTTGGGGAGGAGGGAGTCACTGTATTTTAAAACTCCCCTAAAATTGCTTGTAGTAATATGCAAATTTAAAAGAAAATTCCATTAAGATAAAAGTATTTTTTCACAAAAATGTTTAGGATATATGCAGATTTCCAATGGTGGCAACTAAAAGCAAAATCTCTCTACTCCAGTCACACTTGTAAGAATCTGCCAAATGAGACTGTGTTACTAACACAGCATTTAGGTGAGGGACAAGGATGCCAGGGTGCATCACAAAAGGAAGCACGGTTCTGATTGAGATACAGCCACGGGGTTAAGATGTTATTGCAAATACACTTAGCCTCCCTCTCACTGAAAAGAGAAAGAAAAAGCCTCTTGACATAAGAACTAATATGTTAATGACTTCTACAGAAAACACTGGGTGAGAGTTAAGTCAGCCATCAAGGAAGGGAAAAAATTTCAGGGTAGATTTCCAGCAGGTTTAGCAAACACTGGGGTAGAGATCAGGTGGGAATTGTAGACTTTCCCTCAGCTCTCTGAGATACACAGTTCATGATTTTAAGCCATGAATTAAAAAACCCCACGCACAGTGAAAGTACCAGTAAAATATATTAAAAAACAAAGCTTATGTAAGAAATATTAAAGATGGTGTAAATGGAAGGAAAAATCTAGCCAAAACTAGTCTTAAGGAACACGAGGCTCTCTCAAGTCCAATACCAGAACTTGAGACACAATAAAGAAAGAATGAATACTCCCAGAGTTTGGCTTGAAATCGCAGTTTCTATAAATTAATAAATGACATTAAAGTGCTTTATAGATCATCCTTAATATATTTAATACTTAGCATGGCATTTTATGTTATTTTTCATGGCTTATGAGTCGTTTGTTGTTTAATAAAGATCCATTGTATCCTCTCCATAAATCCTAAAGATGAAAAAAATAAACAAATAAAAGAGAAAGGGATCCAATGGGAAGATGTTTCACATTTTAAAAAGCCCATTTGTGGCCATTTTAGTAAAATTCATTTACTCTCAGATGTAAGCCAATGTTGACGAGTGAAACGGAGAGCAGAATGATATTACATTCTGGGGAAGAAGAATCTCACACTGTGAGAAAAGACGCTGGGACATGTGGAAGGTTCTGTGTTGTTCTCTCATTGACATAAAGGTGAAAAGCACAAGAGGAGATGCAAACAAAAAGCCTACATTGTTTCAATTTTAGCTTAGAAACAAATTTAATAATTTGGTACAGAAATAATATGGTAGGAAAGTGAGCTGTGTATCTGTTTCTGCTTTGAAATTATAATGAATAGTACTTAGTGTTGAAAGACTTGAGGAGTCCTGATGGAATGTACTGATTTAGAATAGGTTAGACGCATTTTAGATGGCAAAAACTAAAGAAAGGAGTGCATGTTTACATCTAAAAGCAATGAGATGCCATTGCCCAAATTAATAATGCAAACTTGAAAAATAGCCCCAGGTTCAAAAGACCAATTATAAATTTCTTTTGTAAACAAATCTATGTTCCCATTTTTTATGAATAATTATAATTACTAGTATTTCTCTAAGAATGTTCAATTTTTAAAATGAGAAATATATGTAAAATATTTAAATAATATATAAATAATAGTTTAGTTTTAATGAAAGTAACCTACCTACAAATAAATGTTAATAATGACACAAATAGGAAAACTCTACAGGAATAGTTTTAACTTACTCATTTTAAGCAAATAAAATTTTAAATAAAAAAGTTATTTGAATCATTTGAGTAATAAAAATTATTTTAAAAAACACAAGTAAGGTAAATATGCCCATGTCTTTTTCAGGAACTAGGTTATCATTTATGGAAATCATCCCTACTCAAATTCATTTGGCGAAAGGAGGCATTTCCTTTTCATGGGTGAAGTAGATGTTGTAGGTATCTTGCCTTTTCTATTTGACACAAACAAAACAATCGCTTTGAGCTTACTAACATACTCATTTTTAAATAGTTTTCTCATAAACAAGATAACAAAGGTATCTGTTCTGATCTCCATGTTTCATTCAGAAGAATCCTTACATTTGCAAGTTGTTTGTAAAGGTTAACTTGCTGTGTGTTCACTAGTTACAGCTAATCTAGCCACATGCACAGTAAAGTATAGAACGTGTAGATGAACAGGAAGAGTTCCAACGATTTACTCTTAGGAATAACAAAATTATTCAAAAGTTTAAACAAACAAAGGTTGACATTACCCCCTTATCAAGGACATTAGAGGTTTTTTTTTGTTGTTGTTGTTGTTTTTACAGATTTTGCAGATCTCACTAGATTGAAATGTCCTAAGTATGAATTCACAGGACAGAGACACAACACTACCTCCTTACTGAGGCAGGGCCTGATGGAGGAGGAGCTCGGGCGGCATCCAGCTAGCTCCAACACACTCGCTCCTGCCCGCCGTGCCACCACTCTAGGACACAGTCCGTACAGGGACCAGCGCTGGGCTACCAACTTAGAAAAAGGACAGTACTCTCTCAAACCAAGGAAACCTGAAATCCGTACAAATGCCAAGAGTCTACCAGAGCACAGTACTGACCATTAAATGACAATGACCAGAACCTTGGTAGTAATACTACAAAAAGCTGTAATCACAAACTCTAAAAACTCATTCTAAAATTATGAAGATATACAAATATGTCAGAATAAGCATCTTTATGGTAAACACCAAAAGATGGTGTAGATGTCTAAAAATTTAATAAGTTTATAACTGTATCAGTGTAACCCAGAGCCATATGGGTATTACAGTTTATGTAACAGAAGAGTGGGTTTCAAACCTTCCTTGCTATTTGGCACTAAAGTACTTCAGCGATTTTCTAAGAATTGATGTGGGGTTTAATAAATTTTGAACTACTTCAAAAATCATAAGACCATCCATTTTTGGCATTTTTATAAATAAGATTGAAATATATACACTGTAGACCTTCAGGACATGGAAACACCATGTTAACTTACTGAACAGAATTCTGGGATTGAAAGGTGCAGTAAAACCTGTCGCCATGCTAAGCGCTCACCTGAGGGGACAGGGAGACATGTGTTCTGGTTACCACACGACCTGTACTGGGCTCGGGCCAGGTAAAGCCAACCGTGTCTAGCTGACACACCAGGATCCTGCTGGGCTGGCCCACTACTAATTCGCATTTTACAAGTGGAGATGTGGCAGCCCAAGAGGCTAAGGATCTGAGCAAGGTCACCATGACCGAATGCCGGCCCTCACACCCTGCACTCTGCGCTCTCAACTACATGCTCAGGCTGTGTGCTCGGCCCTGTGGAGGAAGAACACGGATGGCGAGGCTAATGCAGGAGGAGCTGCCATTGACAACCGGCCCTGTTTCCAAATTTCTGTGCCTGTCAAAACAGTCTTATTATACTGATAATGTTCTAAGAAAATACTACAAATTTTAACTATGATATCTACTTATAAGTGGTAAATTCTACTTCTTTATTTTTATATGCGGGGTTTTGAATATAATCATTTTGAAAACAATAATTCTGCTTTTGAAAACCACAGTATGAAAACCACAGTTCTATAGGAGACTGATTACTGTAATGGAATGATCATTATAATGGGTTAAATATCAGAAATAAAATGTATACTAAAAGAAAGCAAACATTCCCTTCAAGACAATAAAACAAACCTTATGCAGGGGGACAAACTAAAAGCATATAATCCTCGGAGCTCACAGTGATAATTAAAGAAAATTTTTATAATTTTCTAATTGCCTTTCTGTGTTTTATAGAGAAGGCAACTATAGTATGATCTCTGTAATAAGGAAAAAGAACATTCAATAATATTTATATTTTACAGAAAACACACTACCAGCACCTGAGACTTTCTATCAGCACCCTAGAAACTCTAATTAGATCAACATTTTCCCAAATTTTCAACAAATACTCATCTAGTGTTACCAAAAGACAGGACTCATAAAATGTTGAATGAATAAATAATTAATGAATGAAATATATCTGCAATATCTCTGTACTATTCGATGACCTTTCACATAAAACTTCATGCAATAATGTAGCTGATAATGAAGATTATGGCAATATATTTGCTGAATGCACAGGCTCTGTCCACAGGACACCAAAGCGTGCATTTAAAGCAGGCATCATGTTTAGCGCACACGCTGTGTGCTCAGGAGGGGGCTGCGCGTGCAGCCACGCCCTGGGTGCTCCTGTGCTGGCCCCTGTGGCGGGCAGCAGGGCTTGTGGCTCCCGGTGAGGCTGGCCCACCCCCTCGGGTGTTGTCCCAGGCCACCGACTGGGCTTCCGGCTCACCTCGACGCAGCGCTGCCTCCCGCACCCTCTGCACACCTCTGGTGGTGTGGGTGGGGAGAGGATGGAGCATGAGCGCCCTTCTCTGCACCCAGGTGTTGCTGCTGAAACCGAGTCCGTCCCTTTGCAGCCTGGCTGAAGACACTGAGCCACCGACCCAGCAGGGGACGGAACCCCCATGACCTCCAGGGTGCTGCTGCTGCCAGTGTGAAAATCCCCTCCCGCGCTCGCCTTCTCTCAGACAGCCTCTGTGCCCTGGATTGCGCACCCCTTCCCACACGCCGCCCAGCTCCTCCCGCCTCTGTGAGGACGTCCCCTGGGCACAACCCCTCTAATCTTGGGCCTCCTTCCTGACCCACTGAAATCTGTATGTAATGACTTGTGGAAATGAAGTCGCTTCTATGCTGGAATTTTCTTAAAGGCAGAAAACATTTCTTATGTTATCGTCATTGTCTCAGAAGTGCGTTGCTCATAGTGGACAGGACCCAAGCATGTGTCTAACCATGGCTGCTTGCCACACTTCCTTACTTTGAGAAAATAACATCAGCAGAGACTCAGGTGTATCAAAGGATTGTGAAGATTACAAAAGTGGAAACCAAGTTTCTATTTTAAATAGCCATGGTAACACTGCCTGATACTCTCATGGGGAGTAAGTTGTATGACTCCGCTCAACCCCTAGGGCGCGCTAGGCCCCGGGCGCGCCCTACTGCAGAAGACAGGCTGTGGAGACGGTGGCGTGCCAGCGGGGCTCGGAGGTAGCAAATGGACCTCTTACTGCGGACTCTAATAACAAGGGGGCTTCTCGTGGAGGCGACGTGAGAGGCAGGGAAGAGGATACTCAGGAATCTTTGTAGTACTTACTGTCTCATGTTCACTGTGAAGCCAAGGCTGGCATAAAAAAGGCCATTTTAACAGTCTCTAAGTTAAACTCCTAACAAAATGTCCGATCATGCTGTGAAGTACACTAACTTACGTTGATTAGGAAAACTACTCCCACCAGGGAGCAAGAGGACCCCACGGCCCTGGGGCCTTCGGGCCTCGTTACCTGTAGTCACACCACGGGCATCTGTAGGGCTTCTCTCCTGTGTGCACGCGCTTATGCCGGGTCAGATGGGATTGGGTGGTGGAGGCAAAGTTACACTCATCACATTTGAAAGGCTTTTCTCCTGCAACATAAGAGGAAATGTTGGAAATCAACAGCAATGACTGAGTGTGAAGGACCAAGCTAGTATGTGTTGATGATTAATAGCGAAATAACTTTATTTCCACAGGATCTTTAAGAATACTGTTCTATAGAGTGTAAACATTTAGCTATTTAGAGATTTACTTTTGGAGTGAGAAAGTTAGAAGATATCCTTGATTTTTGTTGCTGTATTAGAATATAAGCCAGGTATACAGTATAGAGTTGAAATAACAGGAATCTAAATTATCCCTATGGTTCAGTACCATTTCTAGAAAGATTTAATAAAGTATGTTAAATCAAAACCATTATAAACATCTCAGTGAGGATAAAACCACGGAAAAGCACAGAACAGATATACTTTGAATGGAGAAGGTAAAATTATTAAATCCTTAACATTAAATATGAAAATCATAAATAAAATCTTGCTGTAAATGTAAACCACTTAAAGCGTTACAAGTAAAAGCAACTACAGGTCATAAAGCTGTGGAAAAAGCATAGAGGCCTTAAAGAAACATTAAAAAGATGTTTAATTCCACTTTAAAACGTGCCGCCCTGCGGCCAAGCGACAAGACGCAGGAACAAGGAGGGCTGGCCCTGGCCGCCCTCCGCTCCTGCCCACCCTTCCCACTGGCCCTGACAGTCACCGTGGTTCAAGTGCCCGCCGGCCAGGGCACTAGGACTGCGAACCTGCTGAGACCTGGTGACTTTTGGGGCCAGGGGAGGGTGGGCAGGAGAGGGGGGCGGCCAGGGCCAGCCCTCCCCTCATTCCCATCCCTTGGGTCTTGTCCCGTGGCCGCAGGGCTGGCGTGTTTGACCAGTGAGCGCTCAGCTGTGCAGGAGAGCTCCAGCTCTCCAAATCTGGTAGATATAGTACTTGACAGTGGCACTTACTTCTCTATGGATGTTGGAATCTTTTTATTTGCTTAGAAGCCATGACTTTATACTCTTTGGTAAGTATCACTTAAACCTTTGATACGTTTAAAAATTTTTTAAAATTTTTTATTGGTGCATTATATTCATCCATCATATTGGGGTAAAAAACTTGTATGTGTACTTAAACATACTTTTTAAATTCATTGCTTTTCTTTTTTTGGAACTGTGTCTTGAGGTCTTTTCATGTTCTGGGTAGACATCCTTTAAAAGGTTTGTGATGTGCACATGCGTTCTCCCAGTCTGGGTTCTCTTCTCTTTCTCTTCTCTCCTCTTCTTTCTCTTCTCTTCTCTTTTCTTCTTTTCTCTTCTCAGTACTGCCTTTCTTCCTCCCTCCCTCCATGAATCTTCCTTTTTTTCTTTTCCCCTCCCTTCCTCTCTTTCTCCCTTTCTTCTTTTACTAGGGACTGAATCCAGAACATCTCAAAATAATAGGCAAACGCTCCATCTCTGAGCTACATCTCTAGCCCTCTTCATGTTTTTTGAAGAACATTATTACTTTCTAGAATTTTCAATTGATTTTTTTTTTTTTTTTGGTGGTACTGGGGGTGGAACCCAGAGGCTTTCTACCTCCAGGCTATACTCCCAGACCTATTTTTATATGTTATTTGGAAACAGGGTCTCACTAAATTGCTGAGAGCCTCGCTAAATAGCTGAGGCTGGCTTTGAACCTGTGTGATCCTCCTGTCTCAGCCTCCCAAGCGCTGGGATTACAAGCGTGCGCCACCAAGCCCAGCTTCAATTGATATTTTTAGCTCATAAATGTTTAAGATTTTCTCTTATAAATCAGGCTATTGATTCATAAAAATTAATTTGATAATGAAGATCACAGAGGATTTTGAACCATATTTTCTCCTAAAGTTTAAGTTTTACATATAGATTATGATTTTTTAAAATTTGTATATATTATAAAGGGTTTTTTTTGCTGACCATCCAGTTATAACTGTTCAAATATTGAACCTTTAAAAGAATAAACTGTGTTTGTTCCTTTGTCAGACGCCAACTGACTTTGTATGATCAGGTCCACTTCTCTAATCCCTATTCCAGCCGGGCGTGGTGGCGCACGCTTGTAATCCCCGCGCTTGGGAGGCGGAGACAGGAGGATGGCGCAGGTTCGAAGCCAGCCGTGCTGGCGTAAGAGACCCTGTTTCAAAAATATAAAATAGGTCTGGGAGTGTAGCCCGGAGGAAGAAGGGCTTCCAGGAACCCCAGTACCACCAAAAATAAAAAATAAAAAAAATAATCCCTATTCCATGCCATCGATGTGTTTGTATACGTGAGGTGTCTTCTCTATGTTATATGGCTATTTTGCAATCTTTCTTAAAAGAAACAGTGATGGGTTTTCATTGATCAATTTGGGCAGACCTGAAATCTTTAGAGTAATAAGTTGTCTTTTCCATGAACATGGTACAATACTTTAGGACCTTAATTTCTCTAAGCTATATTTTGTTTTGCACTGTAGAAGCTTTACAAATTTCCTAGATTCACTTCTGAATATGGTAAGTTATGACAGGTATCAGCCCACGTCTATTTGTGGACTCCATTCTGTTACACTGATCTATCTGCCTGCCTTTATGCCAAAAAAAAAAAAAAATACTGTCAGGATTATGGGAGCTATATATTAAAGACTTCAGATTTGTATAAAAATCTCCTTTTCTTGGTACTGGGGATTGAACCCTGGGCTATTCTACTCTCAGCTGTAACACTAGCCCTAGTGCACTTTCTACTTTTGAAACAGGGCCTTGCTAAGTTGCTGAGGACAGCCCTGAGCCTCTGGTCCTCGGCTTCCACCTTTATTATAATGACTCCATGTGGTGAGGCGATGTCTCAGGTTTTGTTCACTATGCAAATTAATGACTATATTTTTCCATTCAGTCTCCGTGTCTGTAAAATGGCCTGGCATCGTAGTTCACTGCTGTACCGTCCACTGCGACAGCCTTGCTGGCCAACGCAGCGGCGGACTCCTCCAGAGCTCGGCCATCATCTGAAGAGGGCAGCGAGAGGATAATGTTACGGGGCCCACGGCAGTGCTGATGGTGCTGACCGAAGGCACAGACTTCATGCTTAATTTCCTTAGTCTGGAGATTAACATAAGCTCTTTCAAAAGTATTTTTTATTCCTTATTTCAGGTAATCTTTCATGGCACTTTTGTGTGATTCAAACTTTAAAACAATACTTCTAAAGAAAATGGCATTCATTTTCTTAATAATTCTAATAATTTGGAGCTCACATTAGTCACTTCATATTTACCTTGATCATATTGTAGAAGAAAGTCTGAACTGTACACAGGTAAACAAAGAAAACAGAATGCAACAAAATATTATGCTACATAAAATGCTATGTTAAGGAAGGCTCACTCGTGGTTAAGCTCTTGATAAGAATTACATGCCAATTTTTACAAACCATAGTTTACTTAAATCTGTACATAACAATTTTTAACTTATATATTGTGCTACTTGTTCAGCACTTTTGCTGAAATATGTAGTTCGGTATTATTTAATCACTTCTGGACAATTTCTTCAGGAAAATACACTACAAAAATACAGATGGAATTTCTTGTTTGCTATTCTAAATAAATAATAAAAAGTACAAATCCTGCTGGGAGTGCTGGCACACACCTATAATTCCAGTCCTTGGGAGGATGAGACAGGAAGATCTCAGGTTTGCAGCCAACCTCAGCAACTTAGCAGGGCCCTCTGCAATTTAGTCAGAACCAGCATCAAAATAAAAAATTTAAAAATATAGGCCTTGGAGGTAAAATGCCTCTGGGTTCAAACCCCAATACCTCTCTCCAACACACACACACACACACACACACACACACACACACACATCTAACTTCTAGTCTATAAAGTTTGAAAAAAATATTACACTTGAAATGAAAAATTCTGTTTGCTAAGTATTGGTTAGTTGTTATTAAAGCACGCTTTGTGAAGGGCGCATAAGGTGCCAAGGGAAGCCGTTGAGGGGGAACCGACTGGCAGCAGTCCTTCTGGATCGTTTGACGTTGCAAAGCCAGGACGATGAATAAACTTGAGGAGATATTAACTACGCCAACAATGTTATCTATAAAGCAACAGGGCTACCAGGGTGCAGCCTGTTCCAAAGTGCAGAAGGAGGCCGATTTCTGACGCCCTCTTCCTGCTTTCCCAGAGACAGCAGCACCTATGAGTTCAGGTATGCCTCTTTTCATACGTTCCTTTATAAGCAACATTTTTGTGAAAACAATCATTGAAGAATACTTGGCAATTTAGGAACCGATGATAGGGAAGCCCAAGAAAGAGCAGGGCCGCCTGCGAGCCTGTGGCCCCGGCGCAGTGTCCTCCTGTTGGCAGCCATCCATCCCGCTGGCCGACTGGCCTCCTGGAAATCACACTTCGCATGCCTTAGGGTGGGCTGGAGGTTATTAAGCTGGCCAGGACTCTTCGACTGCACATGAGGATTGGCTCCTGTGCCCTTGAATCAAGGGTCTCTGACAGGGGATAAAAGTAAATCTCAGAATGGAAGATGTTTCGTGTCAGCCCCCTGGACAGTCTGTATTGCAGTTGGGAATTATTTACGCCATTTGGAACACTTTGGATACCTATCCCTTTCCTGGCTGATTGTAATTTGCGTGAGCACTCTGTGGTAAAAAGGTAAACCATGTCAGAGAGGAACACGTCGAAGAAATATAGATTTCAAATACACTCTTCAAGTCTGGCTGTGGGAATAAAAAGTTGTATGTTGCTTAAACATTTTAAATCCAGCATAAAAGCTGAGTGCCTAGACTGAGTTGTACTGAGCTGTTTTGCTGAAGCCAACTGTCTGAAGAACTGACTTTGGTATTAAAGAATCGTGTTTGATTTGTGCCACAGAGGCAGATAAATGCCAAAAAGACAGATACCTCTGTCTGTGAGACATTGTCCTATATGGTATAAAGTTAATAGCAAAGTAATAAGGAGCCTCTGGACCTGACATAAAATACAAAGTTGTGCCGGCTCGATGCAGGCTTCCTGATCGATCCATCAGGGGGACGCCTGTGGTCGCTGAGTTGCCATCCCCACCGCGGGGCACAGAGAGCACCAGCCGCCACTCAGGTGTCGGAGACAGGCGTCTGCTGTCCCCAGGGCCATTCCAGATGGGGGCGGGGAGCTCCAGAGACACCTACATCTTAACACCGAGCACTAGTAAACTAAAAGTACTATGAGTGGAAGCCCTCCTGAGCGCACTGCTTCTGCACACAGTTCCAACTTTTCTACAACAGAGGTCAAGAACCACTGCCATGGACTGGGCCTCACCTGTCACCCTCCACTGAAAGCCTGGCCCAGCAGATTAAAATAATGAGTGCACGGGTGGCTTCCATGCAGGCACAAGGAAATTCTGTGTATGTAAAGCTAAGTTTATGTGTTTGACATTATGCTAGACATCAAAAATTTCCCTGTGAAGCAACAGACCTAATTCCATAAGGAAATTTGAATCACATGCATGCAAGACCCAGAGGCGATGGCGGGCGTTGATCTGCGTTGGTCCTGTGAATGGCATCTTGGCCACTGAGGCTGTCTGCAAACCTCAACAGCCATAATCGGCCATAAATAATACAATTCACATACTTTAATTTCATGCCATTTGGCACGTGACTGCCAAACAATGCCGTGTTTCGTTGTCACTCGTATTACTGGTGGCTTCCCATCAACAGGAAAGGTGTGGTGGCAAACAGGCGCAATTGGTGACCACAAGGGACAACTGCCACGAATCAGTGCTGTCCCAAGTAGATACAATTTAGGACCATGAAAGTCATTATTTGTAAGACTCATGAGATTAATAAAGTAGGGAAAAAATGTGATAGATGCTTACAACTCTTGGTTCTGAAATGTTCCTCATCAAGGAAGCTATTTAACTCTGTTGAATCACCAAGAATTTTCATCATGGGACAGAGGGAGCCCCTCTGCAACACCCACAAGCGTCTCTTATGTTGCTTCTTTGTCTGTCTTCATTCTCGCAGTAGCGAGCATAGCTGCATCAGCACCAACTTCACTGACAGGCAGCAGGGTGGGCAGCCAGGCCGCGCGAGGGGGGACATGTGCAGGCAGGCACGGAGGCAGGTGGATGGGAGGCCTGAGGGGGATGGAGGATGTCTGCGAGGAAGGTAGACCCAGTTCACACCTACGAGGCTGAGGGAATCTTGCCAACAGGGAAAACAGCCTCCATCATTCTGCTTCATGGGACAAACTGGGTTTTTCCTCATACTTATAACAGGAATTGACTATGGTTACTTGAACTCTGAAATATGCAACACAGAAGAAGACAATTTAAAATCTTACATTATTCAAATAGGACTTTTGCTAGGACCTCGTGCACACAGATTTTATGAAAAGGAAAGAGAAAAGTCATCGGAGAGGCTGACACTGGGGCCTTGCTCCCATCTTGGCAGAGGGGCTGGGCACAGAGGCGGTACTGACCTGTGTGCTGCCGGCGGTGCTTGGTGAGGGCGTGCCTGGTCCCACCGGCAAAGCCGCAGAGGTCACACAGAAATGACTTCTCGCCTGTTGCAACAATAAACAGATGAGGGACTGCGGAGGTCACAGATCATTAAAACATATCTATCAAGGCTTTCAGGGTTACTAATTCCTCCAATCAAATGTTTCCATGTAAATATGTCAAATGGGAATGAAATTACCACTGCGGTTTATTGACTGTGATAAAATCTGAAAAGCGCCACTGAACATAATTACATACTTGTCAGACCCATAAAAATTAGCTTTATTATCAATGGAATGGTTTCGTACAACTTCATTTCTGGTAGATGTCTTCCAGATGGGGCTGCTTTATGCACTTGAACAGTTTTTATGCATATCCTGATTTTTTACAATTCCCATACATCTGGCCTTTCTGAGCTGAGTAAAGATTGCTTGGAATAGTTAATATACAGTATATATGATTTGGCTTAAATAAAACATATTGAATTTTCTAACAACTGAAGAATATTGAATTGGTTTTACTTCATTCTACCTGGGTTTTCTTTAATTCCTACTTAATAATATGAATTAAAGGGTTTCCTTGAACATACTGCAGATCTCAGGTAACAATAAAATCTGTATTACTCAGCACCAACAGCGATTTAATGCTGCTTATGTTTCTCAAACTTTCGTGGCAGAAAAAGGAGGTCTAGGGATTGGAAGAGAAATTCCATAAAAACCCTTACAGCTCTGGACTGGAAACCTCGGCAACAACTAGAGGCGGATTTGGCGGACAATATTTGTTAAAGGTGTGTAAATGGTTATTTTTTTTAGCATTTTTACACAGGCTAGTATCTTGCCCTGCCGTGTATAAATGTAACGTATCTTTCTACTGTAGCTTATGTAGGCAGTAAGTGCTGGCCAGCGAGGCAGTTCATCCCATAAGACTCACACACAAAACGGGTGAAACAGAATAAAAGTGCTAACCTCGGAGAGATTCCGAGAAATTATAAAACACCTTTCAAGAAATAAAATAAATCATTTGTATTTATCTTACCCACATGACTCATTTAGGTATTTAATGCAACAAGTCCTTCTTAGGTTTTACCCATGTCAGCCTGCTTTGTTCCAGGGTGTTGGTATAGCAAAAAGAAATTTAGCTTGCAGTGATTTTAGAAATTTTAACTGTCTTTGAATGTTAGAATAAATAGTAAACACAGGAAGGCAGAAAAACTTTGTGAATCAAAAAGGAATATTCTGTTAATTAAGAGCATTACTTTCTTTTCTAGTTTAAATACTTCTTAACAAAGAGATCTTCAACCAAAATATGTTTAACAGTATTTCCCAATAGTATGTCCAAAAAGTCATTATCATTCAAAAAAAAAAAAGAAAAAAAAAAAAAGAAAACTAAATGTAAGTATGTAAGTGTTTCTCCTCACTCTTCTATTTTGGGTTAAGTTTATCCACTGAAATCATTATTTCAATAAAGAAAGCATAGAGTAGATGGGCTGTGAAGAATAAAGTTTAACCATAATCACTCATTTAATTATTTAATCAATTTGAATATAAATCTTTCTAACTAGCTGTATTATCAATTAAATAGCACTGAAGTAGACTTTATTTTTATTCCCAAAGACAATTTGCTCATTAATATTAACATACTATTCTATGTGGAGGCAAAATTGTACTCAACGATTCATTCCTCACCGTAGCTTTATAGCACTGTTTTGTGTGTACTGGCACAAATGTATATTCCCACAGATGCAGAGTGAAAAAGGAATGTGCATGTGAAAATGTGTGTATGTGTGTGTACGCTATGCCCACACGCATGGGTGTGCGCACAAGCATCCTGTGGTGTGCAGTGGTAGGTGCTGGGGCGTTCAACTGCCAGCATTTCTAATGAGGACTGGTGTGCATGTGAAAATGTGTGTGTGTGTGTACACTACACCACACGCACAGGTGTGCGCACAAGCATCCTGTGGTGTGCAGCGGTACGGTGCTGGGGCGTTCAACTGCCAGCGTTTCTAATGAGGACTGAGTATCTTTATGGCTTTTAGATTCAAGATTACTCTTTCTGTTATTTATGGCCATCTTTGTAACCTACATCTTTTTTAAAAAATAAAACTATTAATAAGCATAGAAAACACCCCACTAGATTTACATTCTTCCCATGTACATATGATGCATATTATTGATATTATATTTATATGTATGGTTCATATGTTATGTTCTTTTTCCTTTCTTATTTTAAGAGCTCTACAGACACAAAGACAAAATTATTTGTTTTCCATGTGGTCTGAGTCTAGATACATTAGTGACCTTGATTTTGTGATGTGTAGGTTTTATTTAGGAGGTTAGTCTCCAATGTATTGTATGTCATATTTACCTTGGTGGCTTGATTTGTTTTTCATTCTAAATTCAATTTTCACTTGCCTTTTTTTTTTTTTTAAGAGGGTAGGGGCTAGAGTTGAACAGTGGGAAAAGAGTATATTTTGAAAAAAAATTAAGAAGAAACAAAATTCAGTATTTTGCTCAATAGAAAGGGGATTCATTTAGTATGCCATATTTATATGTTAGGAGAGATTTAATGGGAGACTTCAGAACAACTTGAATTAGTTTCAAGTGTGCCATTTTGCATTCAAATGTAGAAAGACACGGAAACCAATCCTTTATTTTCTATTAGAAAACAGCCACTGTCCCCTATCTCTCATTATGGTGCAGACTACAAGACCTAACAACAAAAATCCATATTATTGATCCAGCCAAGTCTCCACAATTATTCTTTAGAAGGAAACGCCGACGATAAATTACATCTGCACTGGCTTTTCATCTGCTGTTCGATATAAGTGATCTCTCAGGGCAGGCTGGAGACCTTAAATCGTCAACACCCTTGTCAAGGAAGCTAAGGAGGCCTGGGCTTCCCACAAACTGCTTCAGAAGAACTTTTAACCTATAATTTCTAACAATAATATAGGATTCTTGGCAATCAGAAGAACATTTGGGAATGCTGATTAAAATTTATTATTTTTTTCCCCTGAAACAAAATACATTCTGAGAGGTGTAAAAAGGAGACCACAAAAATACCAAATATTTGATATCACAGTAATATAGTGACATAAAGAAACCACCCAGAGGCACATTTCACTGGGGAGTTTGGCCCACTCAGGAAGACAGCGAGAACGAGTCGTAAACAGCCCACGACATGAGAATAGTCACGGGCTGTACTTTATGAAGCCCAAGCCGAGGGTCCGCAGCGCTATGCCCAATATGTCTGTATTCTCGATGGTGTTTTCACTGCTAGTGAGTTTAAATTCCAGAGTTCTCCCAATGTTTGGACTTAAAATTGATGTAAATGTGGGCTTTTTTAAATAACGTAATCTCCTGAAAAAAGTTATATAGCTCAGTTTGTATTAGTCTCTATATCTGACACAATATTCTCCCCTAAGGCAAGACAGCAACTTATTTAATTTTTTTAAATGGTACATAAAGCCAAGGTTCAATATTGTTCAAAAATATTATAAAACTCAATTTGTATCTGTAACAAAAGGCTAGTTCCCCTTGATACCTTAACATCCCAAATGGTCCATAATAAAGATGAAAACAATGTAAAAAGACTTGTTGAAACACATACAAAGACCAACACACCTAATGAATGAGCTCCGCACCTATTTAGTTTACACACACACATTGTAAAATGTAACTCTAAACCTGCCCTGAGTGTTACTGGAAAGCGAATCCTATCCTATCTTTTCATATGTAATTAGGACCATGTCAACAGGAGGCTGGCGAGGAGGAGTCATTTCCACAGTACGCCTGGCCGCGCCCGCGCCCCCTGGCCCGGGAGGGTGGCACACCTGTGTGGGTCCTGTAGTGGTCTTTCATCGCGGAGGCCGTGAGGAAGGAGTAATGGCAGGTGGGCCAGGAACACTTGAATGGCTTTTCTCCCGTGTGGAGTTTCATGTGGTTGTTCAGGGCCCACTTCTCTGTGAAACTTCTATCGCATAAGTGGCATGTAAATTTCCTGCATGAAGGGGAGAAAACAGGGTTAGCGCGCACGCTGACATGGAAGGCCCGCGACGAGCCTTGTAACCCAGAGTGTGGCGCGCGGCCTCCGTGAGGAGAGCTGCAGGCCTGGTCTGTCATGTCTGTATAACCAGGCATTGATTTTTCTGTCGAGGCCTGGCACTTCAGCCATTTATTCTCTGCTTTGCGGTTGGGCCCAACGGGTTTGAAAAATTCTGTTACAGTCCAGTCACCCCTGAGGCAAAAGTGAGAATAGATTTCACCTGTACAGGCCCACACCACTTATCCAGGGCACGGGCTGTCAGAGCAAAGGCTAAGCGAAATGCTATCCATACTGCAGCGCTCGACGCGCCCCGCTGTCTGCCAGGCGGCTGGCTGCAGAAGCCTGCAGGAGACGGCCCAGGCCCGCACCGCCACGGGAGCCCCCAGGCATCCCAGTGGACGGGACCCCGGGCTGCTGAAAAGGCCCATAAGTGATTCCTTGGGTAAAAACAAAAGCATTCCAGTGCATTTTTATGAAACAAGATTAAGATGGAAAAACACTGCAATTGTTGTTGGTCCAAAAATCACCCTGATAATAATATCTCAGCATAAGGAAATGTTCCAGATTTTGGGTTCTGTTTCTATACTCTTAATAATAAGAGAACATGACTGGAAACAAGCCTTTCACACTTCCTCTGGCTGGGCTCTGGGTCGCTTTCTACCTGTATTCATGATGTAATCACTAACACTGCCTTTTTTATTTCTAATACAATTGAGTTGAAAGCAATCCATGTGACTAATAACAGAGTGTCTAGTAATTAATTCAGTATAATGAGCAGTCAAATAACAGCAAATTAAAATCCAATAATCAAAATTAAAACATTTTAATATGCTTATAAGCCCTATGCCACAACAGAGAGACCAGGCCAGCTCAGATGACCACTGTCATTCTGGTTATAAGTTAGCCAGTTGATGCAATTAAGACTGTAAGGTTATATATCTGTGTTTCAAGTTATGCTATAAATGCAGAAATGAGAAAGTATATGCTTTCACAGAAAGCAAAAAGCTTAGGTCATGATTTCAGAAATTTCCTTAGCTGAATTATAGCCAATAAAGAACCCAAGCTTCAAATAATCAACTTCTTCATTTTGGGGTAAATGTGAATTATTTCAACAAATTAATCATTCAGGGTTTTATAAATTCCTATGAATTAATTTGGAAACTACATATAAAATTATATTTTCAATGCAATACATGTGACAACTAAATATTTAAGAAATGGCATAACATATCATAAGTGCTTCATTAATAGCACCACTGCCAATTTATTTATCCCTTTAATGTATGTGAAGAGACACTGTTTATACCCATTAACATGGACTGACTTTGAAATTTACTGTATCATTTGATCATTGCTTACTGGTACTAGAGAATGACAAATATAACTGAATACTTCCAAATGCACTGTAAAAAAATATCATGTCCGTATATCTCTTTGACGGTTCTTCATGCATTTAACATTTCAAAACCATGACAGGGATCTTATTTCCAAGATAAATTCCCCTATCTACTTATTTCTTCATGTATTTATTGTGGATCTAACCTTCTCCTACAAGAAATAAATAAGGAGGTTAAGTAGATGCTATCTTTTAACAAATAGTTTCTCCAGACTGTATTACAACTTCATAAATGACAAAATAAATATCACATTTTTAAATCTACCTTGATGTACATTTAACAAAATTACATCTATGAAACCTCAATATATGTACTCTATTATTCATATGTAATAAAAATGTTAAACTAAAGCTCAGTGCCTGTCATAAAACCACAAACGCCAGATAACAAAGAACTAAAACCACCACTGGACGTTGAGAAAACGCCCCCGTTTTACAATCTCTTTATGGAAATAAATAAGCTCAACCACTGGCACTTTGAGAAGATCTGGAATACTACCAGTGTACACGATTCTTACAAAGACTAAGGGCTTCTCATCACTGGGATGTCTCCTGCAACTGCACAGATTCTGATCCCAAATGTTCTAAAACGTGCCTTCAGCTGACCAGTGAGTGAGGATCTTCCATCTACAGGGCCCCTGGCTCTCCCTGGGGCCTGCAGCGGGTCCTCCTGAGGTGTCTGCAAGTGACATCCTCGGCTAAAAAATGCAGCAGACCCCAAACCCAAGGTGCTTGTGTGCTCTGGACGGACTTCAGGAACATCTGACCTTGGGCTTTTTCAAGAACAGGGTTCTCAGAGTCCAGAGAAATTAGAGGAAGATGAGTCAGATTTGGTTCTCAAGAAAATCACAGCCGCCGGGCGTGGTGGCACACGCTTGTAATCCCAGCATTCGGAGACTGAGACAGGAGGATCGTGGTTCGCAGACAGCCCCAGCTACTTAGTGAGGCCCTCTACAAATTAGTGAAACCCTGTTTCAAAATAAAGAATACAAAATAGGGCATGGGGTGTAGCTCAGAGGTCTAAAGCTCCTGGGTTCCATCCCCAGACCCACACACACACAAAAATCACAGGCTAGAAAAAATATAAAATGCCATAATAAATTTAAACAAAGAGCAATAGCGTGCAGGGCAGGTTACAGGCGTCCCAACGGTAACATTTAATTTAGGCTTGCTTTATTTATTTATTTATATATTTATTTATTTATTTATTTATTTATTTATTTATTTATGTGGTACTGGGGTTCCTGGAAGCCCTTCTACCTCCAGGCTACACTCCCAAACCTATTTTATACTTTTTAATTTGGAAACAGGGTCTCGTACTAGCACGGCTGGCTTCGAACCTGCGCAATCCTCCTGTCTCTGCCTCCCAAGCGCGGGGATTACAAGTGTGCGCCACCACGTCTGGCTAATTTAGGCTTTAAAAGGGGAGGGGACAACAGGAAACCCTGAGGTAGCAGGAGAGTCCAGAGTGACAGGAAATGTAGGGGGAGCCCCTGGCTGGAAAGCAGAGATGCTGCCGAAGCCCGGCCCCATTATTCCAAACTGCCTGCCGTCCTCTCAGTGGAGGTGGCAAGCCCTGGCAACAGGGGTGGGTGGGATTAAAGGTCATAAATGCTTTGCTATCTCAAGATGAATCTCCTAACAGCATTTATGATATACTACGAAGAGTCCCATTTCACAAGAGTTTGCTAGTAGAGGGAGTTTTACAGTAGGTAAGGTGAAGGATGTATAAAGGTCAGTACCAAATGAGGGTCACATCAAGATTCCCCAAGCACAGGAAAGGATGCTAAGAGCGTTGGGGCACCCAGCCCTTAAGGAGAGAAAAGGGGCCTGTGCTCAGTGGGCTCCAGGAAGTGCTTTAGACCAAGTGGATGAACTGACCTACAACAAAGAGTGTCCTTCTTTCCCCAGCGTGGCAGACGTAAGAGGATTCAGCCGGGAGGCCACAGTGAAGGGGCATTCAGGTGGCCTCGTTCTCACGCCATTTGGTCTTCTCTCCATGCACCTTTTTCAAGCATGCAGAGAAGAGCCGGGCTGTGTCTACTGCAGAGGCTTATGTGTACAAATAACAGCCAGTTTGCCATATTTGTTCTATATTGCTTTGGGATTTTAAAAACTTAAAATGTATAATCTGTAAGCATTTCTAAATTAATTCAAAAGAAAACCAATATGATCACACTGCAGAGGTGTGAGGAACGTGCTTAGCAGAGGCCATCACTGGAGCCACCGTGAGGCCTGCTAACTCCTTTGTACGCTTAGTAAAGAGAGGGCGGTGCTGTGCGGGGCTTTCAAGCTGGGAAAAGTACCAGGCAGTTTGTCAGAGCCCCTATCTCAGCCTTCGCTCATCATATCTGCTAGATATAAGAGATTAAGAGTTCCAAAAAGAAAGAAAACTACAACAAAAGAAATGGAAATGATGCCACATTTCGTCCCAGCGACTCAGGCCATCTGAAGACGTAGGGATGATTTGGAAATTCGGAAGGAAATGCTCCAAAGTTAGAATGTGATACAGAACACCATGCACAATTCCTATCAGGAGGGTTTCCTCAGAGAGTTCCTGGGATTCAGATATCTATGGTGCCAACACTTTTTGAGATACAGGTTTGTTCATGTGGGAAACTGACCTGGTAGCCAATTCATAAGGATTCCTATGTTAAGTAGGGTTGCTAAACAAACGGTAAACATTTTTCCTGTGGCTGTGCTGTATGTATCCAGGGAGGAAGAGGCAGGATTGGGAGGAAATTAACTGAGTGATACGGAGGTAAAGAAACGTTGAATAGCACTGTGCCCTACATTACGAATGCACAAATAAAACCAAAAAAAGTGAAAGATGCTGAGCTCTCAAAGAGGGGCTTCCTTTACTCACTGCCTTCTGTTCTGTTCCTGTGCACTGCTGCCAAGCCCGGAGTGACTCTGGGCCTCTGCTGACCCCGGGCCACAGCGGCACAGCACAGGATGCCTGCATGTTCCAAGTGACCTTCTTCCCTGACAGCCTCACTTCATAGGACTTGCAATCACAGGGCCTAGATTAGAATTCGCACCTCTAGTCTAAAATCTTGAAGACAAGATGCTCACTAGTCCCACGATGACAGAAGCTGGAAATTCTCTCCTGGATGTTACTAGACATCATGCACTAAGTTAAAACACCTGGGTGTGGCGGTGCACGCCCAAGCCCTCAGAGACTGGGCTCCTAAGCAGGACGGTCTCAGATTTGAGGCGAGCATGGTAGTTTGGTGAGAGGCTGTTTCACAAAAAGAGATCCTGTTTTTTTTTTTTTTTTTGTGGTACTGGGGTTCCTGGAAGCCCTTCTACCTTAGGGCTACACTCCCAGACCTATTTTATACTTTTATATTTGGAAACAGGGTCTCTAGGCCAGCACGGCTGGCTTTGAACCTGCGCGATCCTCCTGTCTCCACCTCCCAAGCGCGGGGATTACAAGCGTGCGCCACCACGCCCGGCAAGAGATCCTGTTTTAAAAAATAAACGTGCTGGATGTGGTGGCACACACTTATAATCCCAGTACTTGAGAGGCTGAGAGGGGAGGATTGCGGTTCACTGCCAGCCTCAGCTACTTAGTGAGACCCTGTTTCAAAATAAAGAATAAGCCAGGCATGGTGGGGCACGCTTGTAATCCCCGCACTTGGGAGGCAGAGACAGGAGGATCACTCGGGCTCGAAGCCAGCCGCGCTGGCTTAAGAGACCCTGTTTCCAAATAAAAATATAAAAAATAGGTCTGGGAGTATAGCCTGGAGGTAGAAGGGCTTCCAGAAACCCTGGTACCACCAAAATAAATAAAAATAAATAAAAAATAATAATAAATATGGCTGGTGGTGTAGCTCAGAGACAGAATGCCCCTGGGTTCCATTCCTAGTACTGCTACATAAATAAACAAACAAAAATGCTGGTAGTAGCGCTCACTGATCGAGCACCCCTGAGTTCAATCTCCAGCACCTCCATCCCTTCCCATACAACATGAAAAGAACAGGAAGCTAAAGTATGATATTAACAGCACTGCATTTATGGGTAGTTTGGCCTCAGAGAAACTGAGAATTTCCCTGCTTTTAAGTGTCTAGATAGCAAACAAGTTATGTCAAAATATCTAATTTGTATTTTGAGTTGTATTTATAATTATATTATTCTATTAAATAAGAGTAACTATTGTAAAAGGAAATTTAATACTCATCTCTCTAAAATTACATATTGAAATGCTATTTAAAAATTTTAACGGTCAATAGGTATTTATCCTATATACTGGAATGCTGCTTTAGCCAAGCTTTTTAAAGGTGAGCAAGCTGCAGGCAGGCCTTTCAAAACAGTGAGTCCACTCGCGTTTGGATAGCATTGAGACCTGCTTGCCTCTTCAGAGTCATATAAAAATAAATGTCCACTACGGTTTCATCAACATTAAGGTAAGGAGTGGGTAAATAATGTGTTTAATCATGAAATAGAGTATCACTTGCCATAAAGTGAATAAATTAGGCTTATAATTATTGACATTGGTTAACCAAAGCTTAAAAATTAAACTGCATTAAAAACAAAATTATATCTTTTACATAAAAATTTTTTAAAATAGCCAATACTGAAGACATAAACACACAAAGTCTGCATGTTAAGCTGCAGGACACCCTCATCTAAGGATGCCGCTCCTATGTCAGCTGAGAGCCGGAGGGAAGAAGAGGTCGCACGACAACTACAGGGTGATTTCCCTTTTTTTTTTTTTAATAAAGAAAGAATTCTGAAGTAAATATGACTACAGGTAATATCTTCCAGGACAGTTCCTTAATACTGAAATTTTCCATAATGTACAATGAATATTTTAATTAAACGATATTTATTATCCCCTCAACCTGACACTTTGGAGTACTGGTGCCAACTTAATACATCGCAAACACTCATAGCTCTGAGAAGCACAGCAGGAAGCAGAGGTACTGCAAATGAAACCTCAATAAAGGAGTAAACTAAACTTTGTCAAAATATTAAAAAGCTATGCAGTCACTATCTTTTGAAACTGCGATCCAAAGGTGTTGACTGATTCCAAATTATTATTACAAAACTAAACTGATGCTAAAAACTGTAATTGACAGGTATTGCTGCTCTTGGTGAATAAACAATACACAACTGTGAAAACAGTGAGAGTTTCTGGTTCCTAGCACCGCAGCCTAACGTGCTGAGGAGCGTTCCAACCACTGCTAAGTTACTCCACCGCCAAGGCACGGGCACTTTCTCTGGAATAAAGCTTCCTTTTTAACGACTGTAACTTAATAGTTATATAGCGGTGCACTAAGAGATGGAAGGAAAGTGATGCGGTCTTTGCCCAGTAGGCTTACCAGGTGGGTTTCCAGAGCTGCACACGGCACTGAGACATAATGGCTCTGTTTAAAGCAGCACAGGAAGAGGCATCCGACGGCTGCGAGGAAGAGCAGGACCGCGCTCACTTCATTCACCCACACGTCTCACCCTCAAAACGCTCCCCCAAGGGTAACAGAGAAAACCAAGAAAGTTTGAGAAATCCTGCCACATGACAAATGGTAAGCATGATAATTGTGAGACGCTCATGTTCCGGACCCTGGAACCGGCTGAGTAAACATATACAACACTGCTTTTAGATAAAAAAAAAACTGTGATTATACAGTGATATAGGCACTAAAATGACATTAAATCTCTCAATATTATTCCACAGGAACTGTGTCATTGTATTTCTAAGAAGTTTTAAAATACTATATCATGCTTAAATATACTGTGAAACTTTAAATTATAGAGAAAACTAAAATGTCTCACTGTTTTCCAGAAATTGAAATAACCAAAGAGGTGGCTTGACAGCTAAGTAAGAACTGTGTGTAGAGACTTGGGGTCACCACGGGCCGTCACCTGGAGGAGGTGTGTGTCCACAGAGGCCTCTGTGTACGGAACTGTAGACTGAAACCAAAAGTGTCCCTCATAATACTCATATCTAGAGTAAGAAAATTAGGCTAGACGTGAGAGTTGCCTCTTTCAGATTATATCAAAACACGAGCATAGCTTATATCCAGAAGCCACAGAAACCTAAGATTAGAAAGGTCTTCTTTGCTAACGGCAACCCTGGAGGCTCCAGGCAGCTTCCAGATGAGAGGTGGGAAGCCTCCCCAGAGGCCTCTGCACGGCCCACAAGGGGACCCGCTGCTTAAACAGGAGCTTTGGGAGCATTCTTGCCCTGAACAGGTGACAATTAGCCTAATTAACAGACTAGATCCTTTTTAATGATTTGGAAAGAAAATTTAACCTCACTCCTGCCAAAGCCTATCATTTTTAAACCTCTCTGTAACACTCAGGTTCTAAAAGCCACGGAATATATTTTCCTAGCTCTTTCAATTCAAGGATTGGAATGCTTTTTGTCAAAATAATTTCTGGGAGTGGCATTAAACAGAATATTAACCCCAGGCTGCCTCGGGCTACTAAGACAAGAGAATGACTCACTCTACAGAATATATTTAAGGATTATAATTTATCTTTCAAAAAATCCCATTCCTATGCAATTTTTCCTTGTCACAGAGACCATAAACTCTGGTCTAGGCCAAACCGTTCTCTATGGGGAGAATCTGCCCCTTTTAGCGCACAGCTCTATCCTGGGCTCGCAGCGCAGCAGCACCTCAAACCGGGGTTGAGAGGCCACTGTGCCGAAGGCCAGATGGCAAACGCCTGCAGCTCGGGGCCGCCAGGTCTTAGACACAACCACACCCTTCTGCCATGGAACCCAGAACAGCGGACGCAATAGGGGAATGGCCTGGGCTGTGTGTCAATCGAACTCCGTTTGCAAAAGCAGGCAGTGAATGTGATCCCCCTGGCTGTACTCCTCCAGACGCCCTGATGAAACAGTCAGGAGCCCGAATCCAGTCCTGCTGGCCAACTGGGATCCAGTACCGCCCTTTCTCTGGGTTTCAGAACTTGGTTTAGTCCTGAAACAGTCAAGTTTCTTACAGGACTTTAAAATATCAGCAGGCAGAGAACAGGAGGAAGGGATTATACCACAGAGGAGGTCCACTCCAGTCACACGCTGCTCTGTGCAGTTTTATTTTTTTGAATAGTGATTACCAGGCAGGTGTGGTAGTGCACGCTTGTAATCCCAGCATTCAGGAGGCTGAGACCAGAGGATCGCGATTCGCGGACAGCCTCAGCTACTTAAGCGATGCCCTTTGCAACTCAGTGAAACCCTCTTTCAAAATAAAGAATAAAAAATAGGGCTGGGGTGTAGCTTGAAAAAAAAAATGTCTCTCAGTTTAAGCCCCAGTATGGCCAGGTGTGGTGGCGCATGCTTGTAATCCCAGCATTCAAAGCCTGAGACTGGAGGATCGCATTTCGCGGACAGCCTCAGCTACTTAGTGAGGCTCTCTGCAACTCAGTGAAACTCAGGTTCAAAATAAAGAATTAAAAAGTAGGGCAGGGGGTGTAGCTCAGAGTTAGAATGCCCCTGGGTTCCATCCTCAGAGCCTCAAAAAATAATAAAAAATAAACCCCAGTACCACCAAAGTAAATAAAATTAATAGTGATTAGAGTGACTAGCATTGTTGTTTTAAATGTTTGCTGGTGCACTGTAATGATACATCGTAAAGAGGTTCACAGTGATAGGGATCCTATCCTTTTCAAAAGGGCCCCTTCCAACTCCACCACAGGCGGCAATGCTGGGAGTGGAAATAATTTTAACTAGCGGTAGATATCAAGTACTGGAGAACAAAACATGCATTAAACTGCCACAGTCTCTAGTCAGGACTAAATGAAGTTTTATGGCTACAGGTTAGGTATGAAAACACTGGATTTATGTAAGGAAGGTTAAAACAGTAGTTACAAATACAGGACTAATATTAATCCCTAAAGAACCTGTCGGAGAATTTCCTTCAAATCATTGTTCTTAATGATAAATGTAAAATGACAAAATACATTCCAATCACTATTTATAGCGTCATCCCAAATGTCTGGAGTAACTTTCAACCTTTGGATGTTTACAGCAAAGTCCTAATACACTTCAAATTACTATACTTCTGCTACTTCCATAACAATCAATCAATAAAACTCATATATTAGACTTACTGTGTCTCCAGCAATGATCCATGTTATGTAAAAACCCATAAATAAATGAAACACATCAATTCCTCCCCAAAAGGAGCCTATGACTCAAGGATTAACACTACTGTCTGTGAAAAGATAAGAACACATGGTCAACAGACTACAAGGAACCGTGTAAAAAGAAAAAACCACACACACACACACACACACACACACACACACACACACACAGCCCAACGCAAGCTTGGGGTTAGAGGTGGGAAAAGGGCAAGAAGGGTCAAGTGTGAGTGGAGCCAGCCACTTAATGGGGTGGGGAGCATGCCACACAGGAAAGAGAAAGCATGTTACATGATCTAAAAATCAGATTCAGTGGTCTGGAGGGGAGCAGATAAAGGAGTTTGGCATCTGATATGACAGAAATAAGAGTCAACCTCTTTTTTCCTCTCTCTCTTTGGTCTATGTTCTGTTCAGTTATTTGGTTATAATTTTTGTAAAGTCTAACTCCAATAACAATCTGTTGGACACATTAGAAGGAGTAGTAGCCTTCTGAAAAAAATTAATAAACCATGGGCGATAGAGCTGACCATTAGTACTGTCTGCATTATCTTCATAACAAATGATATTTAAATTGTTACTCTGATCACCCTGTTAGAACCATTAAATGACACCAGTATATTTAACTCTCTAGTCTTTGTGCATTACGTAAGGAATAATCACCATCACTATCAAAACTGTGACTTCATACAGGATTCAAACATACAGTAAATTAAATTTTAAAGACTTAAAAATATCCATCAAATTTTAACATGCACACTAAAAATAAACATACCACAGACCCATGAATCTTAGAGACCACCAAATGTTACATGTTTGTAATTTTCTTGTGGTCTTAAGTGTCTAACATGGATACAGAGTCTGAAAATCTGAATATATGGACCAGCTATAGAATAGCCTGTCTTCTTTGGTGGTGACTCTGATTTGCTAGAAGTAGGAAAAGCAGCATTTCCACACTGAGGCATTCCATTGTCTCGGATTCCGTCATCATCTCGGCCTTCTCGCATGTCAGGATGATCTAAGGAACCATTTGAGCTCAAGGTAAGATGAGCTACCAGGGTTGAGATGTATGGCCCAATAATCGCAGAGTTCAGTACAAAATTGACCCTTTCTGAGACCTTAGTCTGATGCACAACAGTTACAGTCCACTTCTAGAGTAAATATCTTAGGGCATCTGTTCACTAGAACATCACCAAGACTTGAATTTGGTTTGGTAGACTAATTCAATATAGACACTGAAGAAGCAGATAGAATCACGGCTTGCTTTAATCATAATATTCTGACATACAGATACACGGGAAGATCAGATGGTAGGGTCCTTTTTCTAAATCATAAATTCAAGGGAATGTGAAAATTCAAGGGATTAGCATAAAAGCAAACTTTTAGAATTCTAATGTTACTGTTATCCAAATGAGGTTAGGTAGTTACTAAAATACTAGCAGCTCTTCACCTTTCCTGATAGGTGCTTGTAATTGTGCAATGGGCAAGACTTAACTGGCAAGGAACTACAA
The DNA here is from genome assembly GCF_963383645.1 of Muscardinus avellanarius. Classification (NCBI taxonomy): domain Eukaryota; kingdom Metazoa; phylum Chordata; class Mammalia; order Rodentia; family Gliridae; genus Muscardinus; species Muscardinus avellanarius. Next base: position 3,585,630 of record NC_137803.1, read on the forward strand.
GTCAATGTAGAGAATATGCATGCACGTGCATGAACGAACACACAAACACACACACTCACAAATTAGAAGAATATATAGATGAGAGAAATCTTTCTAAGTGGAGGGCAAAGCAACTGCATATTAATTTAGTTTTCTTTCAATACAAAAGAGCATTGTTTATTTTCAAAATTGTATATATTCAGCTAAGGGTTCTTCTTTTCACAAAATAGATTTGAAGATTTCATCTATTTTAAATTATGGTGAAACTATAAATCCACACAGGTTTCTCAAAAAACACTTCATATATGTAATTTATACTAATTTTCAAATCTTCAACATGCCAAACAAAATAACATGTGAAATAACATTATTGTTTATTATACGTGAACTGGCATTTGAATTATTTTTTGTAGTGGGGATTGAACCCAGGATAGTTATACCCCTAAGCTATAGTACTAGCTTTATTTTATTTTTGGAACAGGGTCTCATTAAATTGCAGAGGGCCTCACTAAGTTGTTGAGGCTTGCCAAGAACCTGTGATCTCCTGTCTCAGCCTCCCTCGTACTGAGATTACTGGTGTACCACTGCACCTGGCTCTGGCACTTGAAATATTAAATTTATTTCTAATGTAATTAGTACACAAACAAAACCAACTGGTAAAACACAAGTGATAAAATATATGTAGAACTGACCTAAGTATGTTACTGAGGTAAAATAGAGTTAATGGACACCACCAAAGTAAGGCTGACAAATAAAAGCTGGTTTCAGTTATGGGCTCTAAAAAAAAAAATGTCATATAAGATTGCCACCTTGGATTTTAAGGTGAAGAGAAAACCAAACCACCTAACTCTACCTCGCTACAATCTTTTCACACTAAATGGAACTAAACCCCAAGAGAGCATTTCACCTTAAGCTCTGACAGCAGCAGGAAAGGTTACTGGGGCTCAGCTCACAGGGGCACCAGTGCATGCGGGAGCGGTGGTGGATGGGGGAGCACCACTGGATGTGGGAGAGCTGGGGGATGGGGGAGCACCACTGGATGTGGGAGAGCTGGGGGATGGGGGAGCACCACTGGATGTGGGACAGGCGAGTCCCAGGTGAGAGCAGTACTGGCGCAAGGCACACTGGGAAAGATGCCGGCCAGAGGGTCAGGTGCTCACAGAAGGAAGGGCAGGGCGCTTTTCCTCCTGCCTTGAAGCTGACAGTGAATCACAGACGCTGTTCACCACCATTAGCACCAGGGCAGGAAACCTCCGCAGCCCCTGTCACTCGCAGGTGCCACACTCAGCCCCTCCCACCTGCACTAGCATCCCCAGGGAGAGCTCAAGGTGCTGGCCACATAGTCACGCGGCAGAGAGTGAGGCAGCCCAGCAGTACAGAGACTTCTTTGCTTAAAAGGACCAATACTGTTTCCAAACATTATTTATACTTAACAAAGAAACTATTCCTTAGATTTAAACAATAAGATTATAATAAGAACTTCAAAAAATCTCGCAGAAATTTCAAAGAAAATTCTTAAAGTTATTTGCTTATTAAATCAATATCAAAATTGCTATTCAAATAAATACCCAATAAAATATATATCTTTAAATCATGGAATGGTTAGTGTTACTAAATACAGATATGAAAGTGCCAGATTCATCTTTTAACAATCTGACTTGAAAGCCATTATTCAGATAAAAACCTCAATTTGCCCTAAAGAACAAGATTTAGTTTACAGATTTTTAGTTAAATAGCACATTCATGAAGTTATTACCATTATTTCCATTTACAGTAAGCAAATAATGAAATGGAAAGTATATTTTTGAAAAAAAAAAAAAACCCAGCATGGCCACAACAGAAATATAAAGGTCACTAAAGTAACTATATCTACTGATCACTCCACATCAAACAGAGGCACCTTATCAAATCAAGGAAGACTTCTTCGAAAAAGTCTATTCAAATAGTATTCATATGATATGATAGGCTACTTATTCCTAGAGGCTACAATTAGATAAGAGATAATCTACTCATTTTCTCGAGATGTAAAAGAGCCAGGTAAATAGAGTTATTTCTGTCCAGAAGTGCCATCTATTCTTTCAGCTGAAGGCAAACCTTGGGAAATTTCCCATTTATCTCCTTGCCAATCAAGGAATAAATGACTGACACTCACAGGGCCTTATCTGGGCCTCTGTCTGCAGCACCTTCTGCTAAGTGATGTCATTGCTATAGAGATGAAAATAAGCAGATTATTACAGTGATGAGAAGCAAACTAAACGTTTGGATTTTGCATGGACAGATTTGCACGCTGTCTGTCAGATGAAGCTCAGCCTGCCTGGGGCCTGCACAACAAGGCTGCGGGCAGCTTTCCTCCAGCTGTGGTATCTGATTACAGAAACAGGCCATTCCCACCATTCCTGGAGACTGACAGCCTGTCTTAGTTTAAAGTGCAATTTCAGACTATCAGCTTTTCTGTCTTGCACACGAGGCTGATTAACATCAACTACTTGCTGGAGGTCCACTCAGGTCTCCCACTCCCAGAATTCCACGCCACAGAAGTGGTGGACGTGGTGGGCAGGGGCAGGTGACTGCTCTGAGGGTGCATACCGAAGGGGGAATCATTTTGGTGTACTAACATGTATGCTTACGTTTTTAGTAATACCATCAAAATAATTCAGAAAGGTAATGGTGTCAGTAAAACTAACAGTTTTATTTATAACATTAAAGGGGAAGCATGGCAAAGCGTCGTGGCGCAAGCTTGTAATCCCAGCATTCCGGAAGCTGAGAATGGAGGATCGCAGTTCACGGACAGCCTCAGCCACTTAGAGAGGCCCTCCACAACTTAGTGAGACCCTGTCTCAAAATAAAGAATAAAAAATAGGGCTGGGGATGTATCTCGAAAGTAGAATGTCCCTGGGTTCCATCCCCAGTATTGCAAAAAAAAAAAAAAAAAAAAAAAGGGAAGCATGATCATTGAATGCTTTATTCATATATTACAGTTTTTACGTCTACCATGTTTTGGTTTGTTTACTTGTGTTTTTTGTTTTGTTTTGTTTTTTGGTGGTGGTATTGAGTGTTGAACCAGAGACCTGTGCATGCTAGGCAAGTACTCTACCACAAAGCCACATCCCTAATCCTGCCAGATGTTTAATAAACATTTCTGTCATATTTCACCAAAGAAATGAAATGCTGAAGACTTAGCACAGTCATTTAAAATCAATCACAGAGCTCAAAGAATGCTTTAATTAATTTTAAAAACTTAATTAATTTAACTACTATTAATCCCAGTACTTGGGAGGTTATGATAGGAAGATAGCAGGTTCAAGGCCAGCCTCAGCAACTTAGTGTGGCCCTAGTCAACATGGCGAAGCCCTATTTCAAACTAAAAAACAAAATAGGCCTGGGGGGTGTAGCTTAGAGCTAGAATGACCTTGGGTTCAATCACCAGCACACTCAAAAATAGGCAGTCTGCCACTAATATTTTTCTTTCCTATCTCTACTAGGATATCCAAAACAAATTTAAGAACCAATAAACATATTGATGTTCATTGATGTTGATGAAACTGTTGATGAAACTGAAAAAGTTTCTTAAAATTTACTTTAAAAGAACCATTTGATCCAGCAGTACAACTTCTGAGCATCTCTACCCAAAAGAAAGGAAACCAAACTACCAAACTAACGCATATATATCTATGTTCATAGCTGCACAATTCACCATTGCCAAGCTATGGAACCAGCCAAGATGGCCATCAACAGATGAATGGATTACAACACTGTGGGATGTGTACACAATGGAAATTTACTCAGCCATAAAAAGAACACAATTGCATTATTTACAGGGAAATGGGTAGAACTGGAGGGCGTTATGCTAAGTGAGATTAGTCAGTCCCAAAAAATAAGAATTCAGATGCTTTCCCTAGTATGTGAAAGGTAAGGAGAAATGGGTAACAGGAGGAACTCCAGATGAAGAAGGAGATCCTATAGTGGAACAATAAGACAACCTAACTGAGGGGATGGGAGAAGGAAACTCTCTAAAGCACATGCTGTGTTATTCATATGGTAGTCAACCACTAAGCCAAGCATGGGAGGGAGAGATGGGGAGGGAGTGAGGTGGGGACTGGGTATTGGCTAACTGGGTGATGTGTGCATGTATGTCTACACGAGATTTCTACCCCATTATAATGTGTGAATACAATGCACCAATAAAAAAAATTTTAAAAAGAACCAGAAATGTTAATAAAAATATTCATGGGTAAATTATATCTGTATAAACATTATGTGCTTGCTGAATGTTTCCTGGATGATTCCATTTTTTATTTGTGTATACCATAATAATAATATTAATAATCATCATCATATAATAATAATTACTAAGGTACTACAGTTTACTAAAAGCTAAATTACAAATTATCGTAGGTGAAACTTTAGTTATTTAAAGATTGCATACTTCTCAACAAATACAAACGTGTTCTTTATCTAAATGAAAGCATTCAAGGGTATGGTTGAACCAGATAAATAAAATTTCTTTTATTAAGGGGAAAAAGAGGCAGTAGTCAAAGAGAGGCATTCTTCAACGTCTTCGCTCCACGGCGAGGAGGCCACTTGTTTCTTGTTTTCTTTGGTGACACAGTTCGTGGGAGCTGTTGAAAGTAAACATTTTCAAGCATCTCACTGCTAGGTTATTAAGTAAACAAGTATCTTAAACAGCTACGTCAGACAAACTCCCATCCTCGTTTCTGGAAATATAAAGATAAATATATAAAGATAAATAGGACACAGGGCCCATCCTCATGGTACATGAAATCTGATAAGAAAGAGAGACAAGCAAACACATAAATTATATTTCCAAGGAGCAATTTATCTTTTTACAGACAAACGTAGTTTGCAGATTGCACTGGCAATCTGCTCCAAGCCTGGACGGCGCCAATTCTCAGGACAATGTTGTCACACCCAAACTACATTTTCCTAAGGAACGGGTTTTTCCTCCTTAATCATTTTCCTACTTTCTTACAAACCTCGCCTCAAGTTAAATGATGATTTTATGAAGCTCAGTCCAGAACGTCACACACATGTAAAACATGTCCATACGTCTCTTGCTTCTCTTCCAGAATTTCCCTACTAGTCTTTAGTGTTACACATTAAATACTAACATTTAGCTGAAAATACCTTACTCACTGTTACCATGTATATTGTCTCTTTCATTTGTGAAAAAGACACCGACACTAATGAACTGTCATGAAAATATTTCGAGAATCAAAAGGGTGAGGTAACGCATGACGGTAAACAAGCAGAAGTCATACACACAATATTGTTTCTAGTAATTCCAGCTATAACTTTCAAACATCCATAGGCGGGCAAACCAGACGAAGGATGCTGCTTCAGGTCAGCGCTGATGGATCCCTCAGAAACATCGCCATTATTGCTTTTATTTTATTATGTAGCGCACTTCATAACCGAGCACGGCAGAGGACAGTAAACACTGCGCACGCAGCTTGAGTACTTATTAAATAGGGCAGAAGTTACGGTAACAAATAACTTGTTCTACGCAGGCCCATTCATAACATATCTTGTTGTTCACATAAGAAATTTTTTTCAGAAAGGTAAAAGCTAATGGCAAAACATGAGTACAGTAGAACAATTTGAAAGGTTTTACTGATCTGGTTTCCCATTTCTGATTTCCTATGGAGGTACAATTTAATTACCATATCTTTACTTCAAGCCTATGGACTTTGAAAGGACTTATTTAAAAAGTCAGATTAATAAAGAAAAGCAGGTGAATGAACAAGAGGCCAAACAAACAACGTGGCCCACTGCAATCTGCAGCCTTCTGAGGGACTGGTCGCCACAGTCCTCATGAGGTTCAAAGTGAAGAGCGAGCGCTCCACCTTCATCAAGCCGCCCTTTACACTAGGTTCCAACAGGAAGCTTCAACACCAACCTCAATGTAATGTACGGGGAGGGGAGGGACCTGCGTGGAGCCAGGGAACACCACGGAGCCCCGTGAGCCAGCATGTTTCTATTGCTCTGAACCTCATTATGATGTGTAATTAAAATGCATCCGTTAAAAAAAGAAAGAAATCAAAAGAATCAGCTTTACATGAGTGCTGTCGATTATCTGAGGGGTTTTTATCAATTTTAATAAATTAAAGAATTGTAGGGAATGCCAAATCAAACAATATTAAAATTCAGCTAGTGACTTTCTCAGGATAGATGTTTAGGCTACCCAGTTGCTATATAAAGTAGATGCTTCCTAGATATAAAATCAGCAGAATCTGGAGGTGACCACTGCAATAACAAAATAGGAAACAATAAATCAAAGAAGGGTAAAAAGGAAAAAATACAAAACCAATGATATTTATGGTACCCATGAAAAATTTATATTGAAAATTAACAGTAGAAAAGAATTCTCTACAGTTAAAGAAAACATATACACAACTGGGTTTTCAAAGTTCATGATACCTATTACCTAAGAGGAAGGGAGAAGGGCTCAGGTAAAGAAGAAGGATGGAAGGACCACCAGCTCATACCATAGTGAAGAAATACATGATCCCATATCTAGACAGAATAAATAACATTTTCCATGAACATAAAGTAGGAAAAATATAAGCAAGTAACAAATGCATATGGAGAGAAGACTCAAACACTCTGTTTCATTAATTTTCAAAAGAACATAAGCCTACTTTATAAACTCAATTAGTAGATAATCACAAAGTTGTCATTTGTATAAGACAAACAAATTCACCTTCTTGGAAGCACTTAGGCGAGAATTTTCTGAGTATTCAATTTTTTATTTTGTTTTTAAATAACTACTGATAATAGTATGAATACTTTTCTAGAATATATTACCCAATTGCTATCCCAGGAACTAAAATAATTGAAATAAGACTTCTGGCAGATTTCCCCAGAATCTAGCCCAGTGCCTGGCAAACTAACAGGTGCTCAATACACTGAGGCAATTCAAATAAATATATTTTTTCTTTACTCTGGTACATCAGAAATTTAATATCTATAAAATACTTACAAACATGACTGAGGAGTATAAAATACCTCAAGAACTACTATAGTCCAGATGTGTGGCTATTCCCCTAAAATTAGCAGAAGAAAACAAATTATTCAGAAATCATCAATCAATGGTATGGCGGCCATCTGAAGCATGCTGAGTATTAGCATCTGATATTCCGACGAATGGTGGTCGTTACTGGTGTACATGAAATGCTGTAATTGGTTTAAACCGGCCTGCTCATCTGTCTTTAATTCTCTTATTATAAGGCAGTGAGCAGAGAACTATTAGAGCTGCAGTGGAGGCTTAAGATCTTTACCCGTTCTTAAATCATTTAAAAATAATGAGAGCTTTAGCCTTTATCTAATTAACGAGTGCCTTCTTTGAATTAGAAAAACTGTATCATTTAGCCCACGGTTGTTTAGTAAATTGGCTCGGTGGCATGTAAGCTAATCCAGGGTAGCAGTTCCAGGGTCTCGTTCCTGGCTTCTTATTACGTGAATTATAATTCAATGATCACCTTAGATCATGGGCTATTCATAAATCAGAAGCCTGACATCAGATGAAAAATTGTATTAATATATGAAACTTATTATATAGTACAAACTGCTCTCTTGATAAATTACATTGTTCGAACTTGACAATGATCGCGTTTAAAACATTATTCCTGTTTGCTGTTTTACAGACTGAAACCTCTTCATGAAAAATTTACAATGCTCCTCTGTGTTTTGGAGTCAGAGGGCAATAGTAGCAAATGGCAGACAGAAACCATACTTTAGAATTGCTGGCAGCTACGGAGGACGGAGAGCACTTCCACGGATGGAGAGAAGCCTCCGCTGCCTTCCCAGGACCCGCATTTCTGCTTTATGAAGATACTAATTGTCCTTACCAGCAGAAGCACTGTAAATAATAAAATTTTAATTTCAGCTTACTAGATTGCTTTCTTCTCCGATGTAGGTGTTTCAAAGAAATTTATAGTCATAAATGTTTCACGGAAATTTACAGCATGAGAGGAAAACAGAAAGGGGCAAACCCATGAAGTTTAATTTGAATTGAGGCCGAGCTCCCTAGATGATGCGCTATGACAAATGCTTTTTGCCAAGGCTGACTGGGTAACTCAAGCTGTAGTTCCATATTATTTACATTAATTACATGAAGGCTGCTTTGTTAATGGTACATTCTGGTGTGGGTCGCAGCATGATATGCTAATGATCTAAGAAAAATCTGCATCTCCAATATTTATGATAATTCGTAATAGGAAATAGGGTTGCTTTTATTTCTTTCTCCTTACTAGAATAAAAAAGGAAGTCAGTACAAAACAATTTTCTTCAGAGAAGAAAGGGAAAAGTTCTAATCGCCGAGACATTTAAGTGAGATAAACAAAAGGGAAGACTCTTATTGTTGGGTGTTGTCGCAGCCTTAGACAAAGTGATGATGCCGATGCTCCCCTGAGCCTGTCAGGGCGAGGTGCGCGACAAGGAAGCCGAGGGGCGCAGCAAAATGGGAAGGAGAACTTCCATCAGCAAGCATCTCTGACTGTTATGTGTTTCTATGCTCCCCGCTCACAGTTACCCCAAGAAGAAATAAAACAGGCTTCAAACAAACGGAGCCCATTTACAGTAAGCTGCACTCATTATAAAGAAAGACTAGGTATTTGGTAAAATGTATCTGCTGTTTTAAAAACTTTTTAGTTAAAGTTTTTAGAAACTTTAAGGTAGGTTTGTATAATCCCAGAATATTACAAAAATTATTATCCAAAACATGAACATTTATATGTATTAAATATTAGCATGTTTTACTCTTACTGTTATTCTTTTGTTATATTATTATGGGTTAGGTTTGAAATTTCCTTCTGTAGAAATAGTATAACAAAGGTACATATAGTATAACAAAGTACATATGTTTTGTGTGATGTTAACTACTTTCAAATTAATAATGTCTTTATATAAAAATTTCTACATAATTGTACCTTGGCCTACAGAATATAACAACACAGAATCTGGGCAAACCTATAGAGAGGATGCTTTGTGAGTGCTTCCACTGAAGCCAGAGTCCAGACTCTTATATATCAGCATAAGCACCTGGCATACCTACTCATAGGTGGGTCTGTAAAGTCGTATTTAAATGGACTAACAGCAAAAATTTCTGTAGTAATACACAATATTTTTTAAAGGAATGCAAAAAAGGGTGTTCTATAAAACTAGAAACTGAAAACAATACATGGATTGATAATAAAATACACAGAGAAGCAGGCACTATTTCTCTAACCCATAGCGTTCACGCTGGGCTTCAATGGTCCGTGCGCAACACGACTAAGACAAGCAAGGACGGCAGCACCTCTAGGCAGAGAAGACGGCACCCACCACAGGAGCCAGAGGAGGACTTCAGAGCAACGCTTGGGTTCTCTGCCTTCAGCGCACGGGAGCACGCGCTGTGTCCACGATTAGTATTATTCCTGATTCTGTATTCATACTGTATGTACATTCTTTTGTATATGTAAAATATTAAATAATAAAAAGAATAACACGATGGAGGAAAACAAGAAAATGTCAATAAAGATTGCTAATAAGAGTTTTTTCCAACAGAAAATTCATATTTCACTATTGTACAAGTAAAGCTCAGATTTTTCACTCTTAAGATGAGAAATGACACATGATTTCATACAGTTTTATATATTCAAAAGCAAGGGGATGAAAAATAGAGTTTCTTGTGAAATTATCAACATTTGTGAAAGTAAAAATATAAATGTTTAAACCAATGGGTTCATCTCCACAAAACCAGCTCATAATATGATAATTAGTAGAGACATTTCTCAGAGAAAATAATATAACCAAAGGTTGTAAGAATATCAAGTAATCTTAAAAGTTATCTAACCCAATAAACTCATTTCACAACTGAAGAAACAAAATTGAGGATTTTCATACCCATAACCTGCTAGACAGCAGGAAAACCTGGTTCTTTTGACTCTTCATTCAGGGTACATTCCCCTTTCTATCCCCTGTATTAAGTGGTGGGCCCTAGTTCAAACATTAAACAACTCAAGCTGATCCTGTAGAGGATCTACCGAACATTTGCAGATCATCAAATAAGTGAAAGTAATTTCAAGAGGTCTGGAAACTAAGTAACACATAAGCTCAGCCATAACTAGACTTATCTGTTCAGAATCCTCACTGAGCCTCTAGGAACCTATCCAATCCCAGTCCTACTCACACTGCGACCGGAACTCCCACTGACCATCTGGAGCGCTGTGACAGCCACATGGTCTTCCGACTGTGGGCGTACACCACATATTTATCTCCTCAACTTTCAGGTGGGTAAAGGGAGAAGCAAAAAGTCTGGCAAGAGCACAGGCGAGTGAAGCTCGAATGCCAGTGTACGGGGACAGGAAAAAGGCAGCCGTGTGGACGATTCTGATGGGGTGCTGCAAATGTCTACATCAAAGTACATGAACTAAAAGTTTAGTGTTGAGATCAAGGGCCTGGGAGATCTTTAAAATACTGAAAATGAATAAATGTTCAATTAAAAATAAGGCTCTCTCACCATAAAGCCCAATTATGCTAAGAAACAACTCTGGTACGCCCTGAAGGTGTCTTTGGCGACTCACAGGAGTCAGTGCAGGGGTGCAGAGTGCAGGGGTAGAATATAATCACATACAAATGAATGCATATAAAGTAAAATCTCCTCCTAAAAACCCTGGTTCAATGAACAAAAGCAGCTCCATCTGTTAATTGGAAAACAGAAAGCTTCCTAAGATTTAGTCAATAAAACATGAAGGCCATAAAAGTATGCTCAGAAGTCACAGTATTTATGAATTGTTGGAAAGACAATAGCTCTTGAGCTAGGAACATTAATTGCAAGCTCTTTGACAATTCAGATAGAACACAAAAGATGTGCAGCTTCTGAGACACGTTTTTCCTTTCCTAAGGACAAAGGTGGAGCTCTCGGCAAGAACAACCACCAACCAGTGAAATGCACTTGCCAACGAGCCACACCTTCCTTTCTTTCCCTCAGGAACCATCGTTTGGATTATATTGTAATATTAATTAATCTGCCCAATCCATTAAAGGAGAGGTTGACCGTGACATTCTGACACAACAAAAATTTCATATATAGTCCAAGACACAGAAAATTTTAATGAATGCATTTAAGATATAAAATATTCCTGTCCTAAGATGAGGTGATCACCATGCCTAAGACCTTGAAAACATCATTTGCAATCGATTTGTTATAAGGCCATAGTTGTGATTTATAAGTCACTCTTCAGAATGGCTATCTTGGCCACTATGTTGTGCTCTGTAATTTACAGGAATGGAGGCCCAAGATCACTTCCTACATTCAGTCTTTAGGGAAAAAAATTGAGATTTGATATACGATGACAAAAGGAAAAAGTAGAATGATGTTTAATGTTTACCTATTATTTCTGAAACTCTGTACTTAAAACTACAGATGACAGAGTTTGAGAGATGTAAATCATAAATTATCAGAAAAACTGTTCCGAAATCAAGCCGCTATATTTAATATATAAATTTACATTGATGACAAAGATATTCTTCACTCTAATAATAAGTTCAATTCTGGCTCTAAATTTAACTTAGAAATCTTAACAATCTTAGAATGATATAGCTAGTTGCTAACTTGACATAACAGTGTCATGTTCATCTTTTTAAAAAGTATAAATAATAGTCTTTCCCCTGAAAAGTTATGCATATGCTTTCTCTCTACTTAACTCAAAGCCATACATTTTGGGGAAAAAAAAAAACCCGCAGTACGTGTGACTATAGATGTGTGCATGCCTCAGTGTAGGGATGCACATGTGAACACGGATGAATCCAGATTCCTTTCTGCTTAGCAAGTGCAGAGGTTTTTGGTTCTCTGACAAGGTAGGCAGCTGCCCATTCTGCTGAAACAAGAACAGGTCTGCGGAGGAGCAGGCGGAGGAGGAGTCATCTAGCCGCCCAGGGGAGCAAAACCTGTTTCAGGTGAGCGCAAACTGACTCTCCTGAGGGTCACCATCCAGACAGAAGAGTTCCACGGGTTCTTCTTGACCGACAGCTCTGAATTTTGCTCAAGATACCTAAGGTTTTTGACAACTTGTATACAAGCCCCATTTTTCCGCAAAAGTTCCAAATCAATCCTGAGAGGACTTTATGATGTTTTGTTCGGTAATGTTCACTCTTGCAGATTGTGTCCTAAATAATAAACTGTGGCCTCTGGCGATTTGTCTCAGAATGGTTATGATGAGAACTCATTCATCTAAATCTGCGGGCCAGTGCAATAAAATAAATCAAGAATTTCCCAAATATAACAATATTTGTGTTCAGGAGATAATGGATGACCGCAGCTGCACTAATTAAGGCCCATCTGAGTTCCATTAATCACGGTCACCAGGACCCATTGCCATGCACCACACCTCATGCGGGCCGCGCCCTTGCCCTCCAGTCACACTCAGGTGGGCCTCGCTCCTGATCCTGCCGTAAGGGGAGCAGCCCAACTGGATAGTGTAAGAAGGACCACAGGAAAGTGTGTAGCTAGGCAGGACAGATCTCAAATTGCCAGTCTACATTTTCAAAACAATATAATCAAATGCTTTGAATCAGGCAACATTTCTCCTACTGTACATGCTTTCTGCTTGTTACAAAAGAAAGGAACATGTTGGTCACTTGTGGCTCATGTAAATATGTGAATAAATAGCTAGCATTCATATTAATCCCTGAAATGACTTGCAGATCATACTTGCCGGAAACAACGCCCAGGAACAACTACACAATTCATATGAAAAAAGACAACATTTGAGAAACCAGTCCTAGTAAGTAACTAGTCATTGCCATGGACTAATTATTCTGTACATTTCTTCTCAATGTGTACACTACAGAGAACCATAGTTTCTTAAGTAAACTGAAGAACATTAAAATGTGTTTTACATTAGATATGATGGTAACTTAACACATCTGCCCTAGTGTAAGGCAAAGAAACCAGGATATTGGCAAGAAAATAAAAAGAAAGAAAGAGTAGATTATTTGGTAAGAAAATACAGAGAAGTATGAAATAAAGTGATACAACTTCACATTAAAGATATACACTGAAGTTGCAGAAATAAAACAAATCTAAAGAACTTTGAAGAAATAAACCCAAAGAAAGACGACGGAGTGAGGCAACAGTGAAATCTATTCTTTAATCATGTAGTTGATAATTTTAAAATATCTTCACAATGAGTTTTCACTAAAAATTTAAAATAAAACATCTTGTCGGGCGAGGTGGCGCACACTTGTAATCCTAGCATTTGGGAGGAAAAGACCAGAGGATCCCGGTTTGCAGACAGCCTCAGCTTCTCAGCAAGGCCCTTTGCAACTCTGTGAGACCCTGTTTCAAAATAAAGAATAAAAACTAGGGCTGGGGGTGCAGTGCCCCTGGGTTTCAAACAGGCACTGCAAAAAAGCACTGCAAAAAAAAAAAAAAAAAAAAAAAAAAAAAAAAATATATATATATATATATATATATAGAGAGAGAGAGAGAGAGAGAGAGAGAGAGAGAACCTTTAAGAGGCAAAAATGCTATAAATGTATAATGTATAATGTAAATGTATAATGTAAAATGTATAAATGTATAATGTTTAGTATTTTTAAAATTCCACCCCATTTCAACTTCCAACAAACATATTTTGGAAGGAACAGTACATTGCTCTGCCTATTATTTATTCTTTAACTTCAGGTATAATTTCATGAATCTGCTACTTTTATTTCTAATTTTAATTTACAGTTTGACTTTCATAAGATTTTTCTTCCTAATGATTAGCCTTCCTAGAAACAAAAAGTACTTAGTCATTAAGAAATGTGTCAAGATGAAAAAAAATTAAACTTGTTTTTATTGTTATCTTACCTGAACTAAAATAAAACCACATTCACACAACCAGTGCTTCAGTATTTCAGAGAATATGAGCAGGCATACTGAAGCAGTAGGACTCAGGCTCTGCTTTGTTTGGGAAGCGGTGCTCAACCCAAGTGGGACACGCCGAACACGGGGTGAGGCTCAGGAACGCCCACACGCCCATGCTTCCTCCTCAGGAGCCCTGGCCTGGAAGCCGCTGCCTGGGCAGACCCCCAGCTTGGGCGGAGATCCACTGTGAGGCGGAGGGTGGGGCTCAGGACACTCCTCAACATGCCCATAAGGTAGATACAACCCCCTTTCAGACGAGAATGCCACGGTTATAAAGGCAGAGGAACTCGGCATTTACAGGAAAGCGCAAGCCGCTATCTCACGCAGGCCACCCGTGACTGAAGCCATGCTGTGCCACGTGAGCATCTCACAGGACTTGCACAGTAGAAGAGACTACTAACAGTCTTTGAACCATCTAGTATCCATGTTTCCATCAGAAATGCAAAGGCCCCGTGCAGCTTAAAGATCTGTCTAAGGTGACACCACTTGTAGACAGCAAACCCAGAAAGCGCTCAGATTCCACTCAGATTTCCCACATCAACACAATGGCTATGGAGACTGCAAATGTTGGAAATGGGAGCGGAACAAAGATGCAGCAGGCCCTTTGTGAACACACTTGATGGTATCTTCCCAATGGTCCCATTTTATGACCTGAGAGAAATAAAAGCTTTGCCCTACTGGGATATTTATATAAAATACAAAATAATTCATAGTCATAGTCAGTCGATCTGTTATACTTTGATTTTCTAGCTTCTTTGAAAAACAAACAGAAACAGAGATTATGTTCACTGAAATCATTGGTTCAGAAGTTGAAGTCCAGCAATATTAAGGAAATGGAACACACGATTTTTTCCATCGTGAAAATACCTTGCGTACATGTGTGTGCACATGAAAAACATCCAACCCATAAGAGAGTGGTGGTCCAATTTCTGTTTCTTCTTTGGCATAATCTTTTATATGAATTTTAGATTCTACAATAATAGTTCAGAAACATCTTGAATTGATGTCATCAATTCAGAAATATATCATCAGTTCAAAAAGATCTTGAATATTCAGGAAATATCTTGGATTGATATAATCAATATTAAAAAGAAAAAAGAGATAGTTACTAGGAAGGCCATTAAAAGCACACTAGTGCATACACATGAATAAGGTAGCCCATGCTTATTTGTTTTTTGTTTGTTTGCTTGTTTGTTTGTCGTACCGAGAACTGATACCAGCTTCTGAGTTATAACACCCCCTGCCCTACTTTGTTTTTACTTAGAAACAGGGTCTCATTAAATTACAGAGGATCTCACTAAATCCCTTAGACTGGCTTTGAATCATTGATCCTCCTGTCTCAGCCTCCCGAGTATTAGAATTACAAGCATGTGTCACCATGCCTGGCCGAAGGTATTTCCACAGGTAAGCCTCCCAGCACCTCACTTCTTTCTTAGTATTCCTTAACCTGCATTTCAACCACACCATCACCCTCCTCCTCCTGAAACTGCCTCAGCTATTTGTCCCTGGCACCCTGGTGCTGTGGGCACTCAGCGAGTCGCTCCTGTTGCGATCAGCCATGGTGCGCTGCATGAGCCCCACATCCTCACCCATGTGCCAGTGCAGCCACCTGAATATGGCCGTGAGTCTGTAAACCTTTCTAACATTTTAGTATTTCAAATGTCTTTCCAGAAACATGAAACCTTCCAGCCTAGTATGTACGGCCCACAAATAACTGCACTGTCATGACTTCAAATCATAAAGGAGACTCTCTTAGTATGTAAAAGAGAGCCAGTGGGCACCTTGACAAGTCACTGCTCTGTTCTCAATGTCTGAAAATCAGATCACTCCTCAGCTTTTCTGATGATCTTCAGAGAGCACTCAATGAAATAGGTAAATTTAGAAAGGAAATTAGAACGACTTCTATATGAACTCAGGTTTGCTGTGCTATAAAGTATGTGCATTTAAGGAAAAATGCACACACACGCACGCACACACGCACACGCACACACACGAAGTCTTACAAGAAAGAAAGAAAAAATTAAATTATTAGACTCCTGAAATGAGAGAAGGGTGAAAATAGTCCTGGGAGGTAGAAGATTTCCTTTTATTTTAATTGCATTTTATAAAAATGATATAAGAAACATGATTCTTTTTACACAGTTTTTTGGGGTGCTAGGACTGAAGCCAATGGCACTCTATCTTCCTTTTTATTTGTATTATGAAACAAGGTCTAAGTTGTGGAGGCTAACCTTGAACCTGCAATCCTACTGTCTCAAACTCCTAAGTACTAGGATTATGGCATGTGTCATCATGCCCACCTACAGTTTCCTCTTTTAAATGAAGAGATATCAAACCAGAAGAATACTTTTAATGGCTAATATACAGTACAGTCACACATGGCAAACTGCTGGCGGCAGATATGCACATACTACCCCTTGCAAACTTCCTCCATCACTAACCATGTGAAAAAAATGCATTAGAAATACAAGAGAAGGCTACCAAAGCAGCGCCTCCCCTGTACGCACACTGGCAGGCTTGTACTCATTTTTGCCAAGATAGAAAGGAAATAAAAAGTAAAAAGTCTTGAATTAAAAAAAAATAAATACAAGGATAGGACTTCCAGGAAGATGGCAACTGAGAAAAGCAGCGTTTATGAGTCCTATCAAACTCTATCTCTGTTGCCACAAAATCAGTGCTTTTCATAGCCAGAAAACACCATCAGCAGAGAAATAAAAAATGTAAACACAAGGGACAGAGAATAAAAGACTAGAAGAACAACCAGAGACCAGAAGTCAAGCCCGCAGTACAGCAGCGGAGCCGCACTGGCGCCATCTTGCCTCACAGCACTAGGCTCCAGAGAGGAAAGGTAAACAAGGAGCTGACGTGAGCAGCTGCGGATCATTTGGGTGTCATTCAGCAGTTCTTTCAGTGCAATGAACGTCTAAAACTCCCAGTGGCCAAGCTCATCACGGCTTCCAGGGACTCAGAACCGAGCTCAAAACCAGAAAAGAAATACGCCAGCCTCATGGCCAATGATGTGACAGCGGCGCCATATTGCCAGCAACAACAGCAAGTTCACTGCACCCCGCCACTGCTCCAGATCTGCGCACACAATAACCGTGAGTGTAATTGCAGATTCTAAAGGAGATATCCCTAAACTATACCCCCAGGGACTTGCGTAGCTTTGATAATCACCTTGGGTCGGATATTTGAAGGAGTAGCGGTAGCAGAGATACAACACCCTAGTCGCAGTTCCCCTTGGGAAAACGGCCAGCCCAGCACCCCCACGGTCTTGCACAGCCTCGATTAACTTTGTGGGTATGAGACTTTGAGATACAACCCAGTAAAGGAGTAGTGGCGGCTGAGATTACAACAGACTCAAGATACAGAGCACCCTAAGTGAAGTCGTAGTGACCCAGGGAAGGCACAAAATTCTGAAATCATGGGAAAGAGGAACAACAATAGAGCAATGAATGCCCACAACTCCACAATATAGGAATCTGATAACACAGAAATTCAGAGATCTCCAGAAGATCAAATCAGGAATATAACTGTAGAAATAATGCAGGACTTTAAAAAAAATTTAGAGAGAGTCTAAAAGAAATAAAGAAAGCAATCACTGAGGTAAAGGCCTCAATTCAAAGTATAAACAATCGATTAGACCACATGGAGAATAGAAGATGATCATTCCAAAAACGAATGCATAATTTATAACTTAGAAAAAAAAAGACAGCAGGAATCTGACATTGAAGAAATATGGGCCCATTTTAAGAGAGCTAACCTAAGAATAATCAGAATAGAGGAGGGAAAAGAAGGTGAAACCAAAGGGATCAATAATCTCTTCAAAGAAATAATAGCAGAAAATTTTCCAAACATAGAGCAAGAGGTTGATACACAGGTCCAGGAAACTTATAGAATTCCATTTAGACAGGATCAGAGAAGAGGATCCCCACGTCACATAATTGTCAAAATGACCAATGTGGAAGCCAAGCAGAGAATCTTAAAGGCAACAAAAACAAAGAGCCAAGTGACATTCAGAGGCAAACCAATTAGAATCACTCCAGACTTCCCAAACCAAGTCATGAGAGCCAGAAGGGCTTGGAGTAACATATTCCAAACTCTGAAAGAAAACAGCTCCCAGCCAAAAATTTCCTACCCAGCAAAACTGTCTATCAAATTAGATGGGGAAATAAGAAGCTTCCATGACAAACAGAAACTGAAGGAATTTCTTTCTTCAAAACCAGCGCTAGAGAAAATACTCAAAGAGATTAACTACAAAGAAGAAATAGGTAATAAACACCAGAACCAGAGAAACAAGATTTTCCATCCAGCAGACAACTAAGCAAAGAAGAATATATTCATGTGTTTATAGGTTAAAATCTTTGGAGATTCGTTATTTATTTCAGTCTTTTATCTATTTCTAAATTGTATTTCTAAATTGTATTGTTTGCCTTTATTGTTGCTAATTTTTATGATTTCTTTTAATTATTATTATTATTATTATTATTATTATTATTATTATTATTATTATTTGGTGGTTGGTGGTACTGGGGAATGGAACCCAGAGGCTTTCTACCTCCGGGCTATACTCCCAGAACTTTTTTATATTTTTATTTGGAAACAGGGTTTCACTAAGTTGCTGGAAGCCTCACTGAGTAGCTGAGGCTGGCTTCAAACCCATGCGATCCTCCTGTCTCAGGCTCCCAAGCACAGGGATTACAAGCGTGCGCCACCACACCCGGCTAATTTTTAGGATTTCTATTTGGAATATTAATACACCTTCAGATATAACATTTGGACATATTTTACCCAATTTTATCAGTAACTTTTAACTCTGTTTACATTGTACAATTTTTTTGAAGTTTATTCTTTTGTTGTCTGTGCCTTTGAAATCATATCCAAGAAATCACTGCCAATTTCAATGTTGTAAAGTGTTATGACCCAGGTTTTCTTCTAAAAGTTTATAGTCCTAAGATTTACATTTAGTTCTTTTATCTAGTTTGAGTTAATATTTGTATATGGTGTTAGGTAAGGGTCCAATCTTATTATTTTTCATGTAATTATGATTTTTCAACAATATTTAGTGAAAAGATTATTATTTCCTTCACCAAATGTTCTTGGAAACTTTGTCAAAAATAACTTGACCATATATGGAAGAATATATTTCTAGGCTTTTTATTTTATTCCACTGGTTTATGTATCTGCCTTTATAGCAGTACTACACTGTTTCAATTATTGTAGCTCTATAAGGTTTGAAATCAGAAAATGTACATCTTCTAGCTTTGTTCTTTTTCAAGATTGTTTTGGGTATTTAGAGTTCATATTTCATGTTAGGATAGACTTTTTCTGAAAACAAAAACAAAAACAAAAAATGTATGATAGTTTTACCTAAAAAAAAAAAAAAAGAAAGAAAGAAAGAAAAGAATATCCTCTGGTAAGAAAGAAAGCAAAAAGAAATATTGAAATGTTATCTCTAAGTGATCAAAAGTTTGATATCAGACAGATGAATCTGTTATGTGAGATTATCATTGTTAATTTTGGATAAATTGCTATAATATTAGATGTCAACCACTAAGCCAAAGCATGGGAAGGAGGGATGGGGAGGGAATAGGGTGGGTGTTGGGTAAGGGCTAACTGGGCGATGTGTGCATGTATGTCTACACAAGTTTTTATCCCATTATGATGTATGAATACAGTGCACCAATAAAAAATAAATAAAATAAATTAAAAAAATTTTTTAAATAAAAAAAAAAGGCCAGGTACCATGTTGTACACCTGTAATCCCAGCACTTGGGAGCCTGAGACAAGAGGATCACAGGTTGGAGGCTGGCCTCAGCAACTTAGCAAGACCCTTAGCAACTTAGAAATATCTTGTCTCAAAATAAAGATTAATAAATAAATAAAATGGCCTAGAGGTGGAGTACTTGGAGGTAGAATGTTACTGTATTAGGTCCCTAGTACAAAATCAAAATAAAAAAAACAACAGGGTTTTTACTCTTGGTGAGAGTCATGTATACCTGGGGTCTTTTACAATGTAAGCAAAGAGCTTCTGAATTAAAATCAAGAATTCAAAGATACCAGCATTTTGATGTGGATGAGTTCTTTTAATGCCTGGGGAGGAGGACATAAGTAGAAGCTGACATCAGAGAAGTAAGACATAAACTGGGCTTGGTGGTGCATGCTTGTAATCTCAATATTTGGGAGGCTGAAACAGGAGGATCACAGGTTCAAAGTCAGCTTCAACAACTTAGCAAGACTCTGTAACTTAACGAGACCCTGTTTCCAAATAAGAAATAAAAAACTGGGCTGGGAGTTAAGCTCAGAAGTAGAATGCCTCTGGATTCAATCCTGAGTACCAAGGAAGATGTAACTAGCAAGAGCAACATCTTTCCCTTTTTATACACCTTTGAAAACCATGTTGATCGATGCCAATGCGGACTGTTTTGGGAAAGGCTGTTTTTGGTTACTGTATTTATCCCCACTAAAAAATAATTTTAAAATTAAGTATAATTCAAAGTCTACTACAAAAGAAAAATAAATTTATTATTGAGTCTATAATACACAAATACCTTTCAGCAGAAAATCCTGAGAGCATTATTATCACAAAATACTGACAGAACAAACAAAAAGCTTAATGGAACCAATCTGATAAAAAATTATTTCTATATTTTCCAAATATGTTCAATGTTAAAGAAAAACTCTGATAGCTTTGCATGACATTTTCACTACTGCCTAAGATCCAAAATGGCAAAGAAAGTTATTAATATGAAGCCCCCAACAATGTATCTGAACTGGCATCATTTTAAGCTGCTAGGATTTATTATACACAAAATTACCAAAGATCAGAGACTCTTGGATTCTGATAAGCTTTAATTTTCAGTGCTGGGGATTGAATCAGGGCCTTGTACAACCTAGACAAGCACTCTATCATGAGTTATATCCCCAAACTCAATTTTTAAATTCTGTAACAATACTTTGAGGTTCTTCTAAGATTTATAAAACTGCTATCACCAGATTATGAGAAGTAGTGGTAGCAGTATTACTATTTTGAGTGCTGAGATTAAATCCAGGGTCTCGCCTAGTAATAGTAATCCCTGGCCCTGACTAGTCATTGGTTGTTTCCTCCCGATTCACCAGCAACTCTCAAAAATAATTGCTACTGGTGCATGAAGCTTATTAATTTTGTAAACACCCCAAGCTGCCTATAAGAGCACTACATTGGTATGAATTTATTTGAATTCCCAAGAGATCAAAAAATTTAGCACTTTTACTTTCTGTCTGTGATTTTTCTTCCAAATGTGCTGTTTTTCTCATATATTGATGGTCATGTTTAAAAATCAGATCAGTAGCTCAGATTCTTTAACAATAAATTAATTAATTTTAGGTCTCTCTCCTTAATTGTCAATGGATTTACTTATGCTCTCGTGTTACATACTCCCCCACTACACTTGTAAAAAAGCACTTGATTCAAAATAACATCTTTTGGAGCCAAGTGTGGTGGCGCACGCTTGTCATCCCAGCATTTGGGAGGCTGAGACCGGAGGATCGAACCTTAGTGAGGCCTTCCGCAACCCGGTGAGACCATGATTCAAAATAAAGAATAAAAAACTCAGCAGGGGATGGAGCTCGGAGGTGTAATGTCTCTGGGTTCCATCCCCAAACCCGCAAAACACACACACACACACACACACACACACACACACACACACATCTTTTGGAATAATTACCTCATGCTATCTTTTTAATCTAAATCTTTTCTTTGCAAAACTTCAATGCATATTTTTTGTATTCTCTACAAACATTACAAACACATTACCATTCACTTAAACTTTTAGTTATACTATAAATTATGTTAAAAGCCAAATGACTTAGAAATATAGCAAAAATTTTAACATCATAAATTTTCTTATTTCTGATTACCAGCAAAATTTAAGTAAAACAATATTAAGAAATGAAATCAGAATACAATGTATTCTTTATTTCTGGGGATTTGTTTGACCAATAATCCTTAGTATAATGAAAAAGGATAATCCACGCTTTATGCTTGGATGAAACTATTTTAGGTATAATGCTTTCTCAGAATGAAAACTTACAGAAACTACTTCTCACTCTGTCCTTATTGCTGGTTTTGAGCGAAAGATCTTTCTTGTCAGATGACTTGGTAAGTTAACCAACGCTGCTGGCTGATCCCAGAAACCCAGAGAGCAGGACCCCAGCACCTGCTCACCTCTCACTGCCCACATTCTTTTCAATTATTAGAAATTTCAAGTTACAACGTAGAGAGTTCAGACTGACTGAAAGTCAGTATAGGCTCCCGCCCGCTCTCTGGGCTGCCTTCGCCTTCTGGTCGCCTTCCGCGCCCGGCACCCTAAGGCAGGAGCACATCCTGTTCTGGATATGTGGGTCACAGATGGCCCGAGCCACATGCTTGACTCCCAAGTCATCAATCAGAATCACTTGGCCCTCTTCCTCCTGGTACTCCACTTTCAGACTTGCCTCTCAGTCACCACTCGGCTGACTGTGCGCCCTTGGTCTTTAGCTCATCTCCCTTCAGTTTATTTAGGGCACACCAGCAAGGATTAGTTGAACACTGAAGACTCCTTTATTGGCTCTCTTTCAACACGGCATGGGATGGGGGGCACACCCTCTGGACCCATTCCTTAAGAAAAAGAACCAGAAAAATTTGCTTTTTTTCCCATAGAGCGTCCATTTTGATAATTCTAAACATATGATTCTGATGGGTAATTCTAAATCTCCATATTGAAATACAGGTTTGAAAAAATCATTCTGTAGGTTCAATATTTCTTATACGTGGAAGCTACCATTATTTTGAAATAATGATGTATATGTAGGTAATAATTTACCCTTCTATACTAAAAGCCATAATTAGAGCAATGCTATATGTTACATATACATTCTGATCATTGTTATATATACTTGATAAGTGTTTCTCTATGTTAAACAAGGAACACAGGTTACACAAAGGAGAAGGAGCCAATGCTGAGAAGCTTAACTCGAACTCCATGAAGAGGAGAAGGAGGACAAGGCTCTGCCACAAGGAGCACTCAGAAGATGGAGCACTCCAGCAGGAGGAGTGCAGAGGGAAACTCAGGATCCAGAAGGAGGAGGAGCGCATGGCTCTGTCACCAGGAGCACTCCAGCAGATGGAGCACTCTAGCAGGAGGAGTACAGAGAGAATCTTGGGCTCCATAAGGAGGAGGACATGGCTCTGCCATAAGGAGCACTCCAGCAGGTGGAGCACTCCAGCAGGAGAAGTGCAGAGAAAAACTCCAGCTCTATGAGGAAGAGGAGGAGGACAAGGCTCTGACACAAGGAGCACTCCAGCAGGTGGAGGGCACCTCGCCCAGCTGCAGACACCCCAGGAGATGACCCTGGAGCTAACTCCTGGAGGATGGAGAAGGGCAGCCAGGTGAGAAGGGAGGGCACTTGGCGCAGGCGAGGCGGAGGCGTACTCAGAGTTAAGACCAAAGGGACGAGAGGCCAGAGGACGACAGCTCTGCACACCAGCACTTGGGATTTAAGGGTACTTGTAGCTCAAATGTTTTGTAAAAAAAATTTCCTGAAATTGGATACTCCTATCTCTATATTTAATTTCTGAGAAATATTTTAAAAGATAAAATTTTTCTAAGAATATTTTTCAAAGATAGATCCTAAAATACATTTTCTAAGAAAGACTGAATGTTTAGGGTAAGCTTTTTAACTAGAGTTAACAAAATGAAGTCTTTTTCCAGATATTTGATGGAGCTATTATATATTTACCATCGTGGCTCATCCTTCAAGGACTTGCGATTATCCAGGGCGTGAGATCTGCGCACTCAGCCATCACACTGCTCCAACACACACCTAGGCAATGGAATGAGGGGAATCTAAGCGATTCTGGGATTCGTTGTGCATGATCTCGTTCTCACAGGGTAAGTTTAGGTTCACAGAGATTGTGAATAAATTATGGTGCTAAATCGGATCAGAGTTTCTAGTTCTAAACACATAAAGCTTACACATAACGGGATTCCTTCAATGTGCTTAGACTGCAACACACTGTTAACCTTTATTTTAAAAATATAAAATAAAAATTAGTAGGCATTTTTGTTCATTTTATCCTCAGAGAAGATAAGTCTCTAATTGAGGAAGTTTGTGTTAAACTTAAATTATATTATTTTTATTTTCAGCCACATGTAATTTGATCTGATTAGATTAAGTGATTTAAATTTATAGAAAGTCTGGGTTTAATATTTACACTTTCTTTCTTTACCTATTCCTGGCTTACTATAACGGGATAATTTAATGGGCAAATATGAAGCAGAATATCTTGAAAAAGTAGTAAGTAAGAGGCGAGAGTAGAAACGGCAAACACGGAGCCTCGCCCACCCATGTGTGAGCCTGCCTCCTGCCCAGGCTTTGACTCCACGGACAGAGGCCTCCGAGGCACACTGACACTGACACGCATGCACAGTCAGTGTTACCTAACAGGGATGGAGAAGAAAACAGTGGTATACATAATAAGAGCTCCCTCAACAAGCCCAAGTAACTGAAATGAGTCACACCAAAACAAAAGCCAAAATCAGGAGGGAAAAACCCCAGGGGTCAAAAATAGGTCACTGTTTCTTAAAAGACTTACTGATGACCTAATGAGGAGCAACACAGGAGAGAAGGAAAAGCTGCTAAAGTCACAGTATGAATGGGTTTGTTACTATGCAGGCAACTGTGAGAAGCTTTAAACATAGTAAATAAAAGTTTTTAAATTTTAGAAAAAATACATTTCCTACTTACATATCAATTATGAAATAACTGTGATTCCAAATACGAGAAGCATATATAACAATGTTATAAGGTGATATCAAAGAAGCTATAAATTTATGGGCCAATATAGGAAAAATAAAGTTGGTAAATGAATGAAATCTAAGATACTTTTATTAGGCACCTGCCATTCCTATCTCATTTGCTAGGTGGTACAGACAATTCAATCATGAGTAAGGTGATCTAGGATCGGAGAGCCAAAGCTTTCTATAAAATATAATGAAAACAACTTACACAACTCTTCAAAATAGTGTAAATATTTCTTAATGAAAAGGATACATTAAGAAATCTAAATAATCAAAGAATATAAAGAATAAAAACCATAATTCAGAAGAATAAATTTGTATGATTAAAAAAGGTCAATTGAAGAATGGGTCATAGAAGAAATTAGGAGTGAAATCAAGAAATTTCTTGAAACAAATGAAAATAGAGATACAACATATCAAAACCTCTGAGACATTTTGAAGGCAGTAATAAGAGGAAAATTTATGAGTGCCCACATAAGAACAAAAAATAACCAAATAAATACCCTAATGACACACCTCATAGTCCCTTGAAAAAGAACAGTCTAAACCCTCATCAGTAGAAGACAAAGTATTACTGAAACCAGAGCAGAAATCAGTGAAGTAGAGAATAAAAAAATATAGAAAATCAACAAAATCAAAAGCTGGTTTCTTAAAAAAAAAAATTAACAAGATAGATAAACCACTAGCCAACTTAACAACAACAACAAAAAAAAAAAAAAGAGAAAATCAACCCAAATCTGAAGATGAGGGGAGAGATTACCATCGACAGTGTAGAAATCCAGAGGATTATCAGAAACTACTTTGAAAAAATACACTCCAACAAAATAAAAAATTTGGAAGAAATTGACAACTTTCTAAATAAATGCAAACTTCCTAAACTGAGTCAAGAAGATATAGAAAATTTAAACCAAGCAACAGTAATGAAAGAGATTGAACTAGCAATAAAGCGGCTACCATCAAAGAAAATCCCAGGACCAGGCAGTTTCTCAAGTGAATTTTATAAAATTTTTATAGAAGAGGTAATCGTGATACTTATCAATCTATTTTGTGAAACAGAAAGAAATGAACTCTCCAAATATATTCTATGAAGCCAACATCACATTAATACCCAAACCAAATAAAGTCAGCCCAAGGAAGGAAAACTACAGGCCTTTATCATTGATGAACTTGGATAAAAACTACTAAACAAAATATTAGCAAAATGCATTCTAAACCACATCAAGAAAATCATACACCATGACCAAGCAGGGTTCATCCCAGGGATGTAAGGCTGGTTCAACATACACAAATCAATCCATGGAATTCATCACATAAATAGAAACAAAGACAAAAATCACATGATCATTTCAATAGATGCTGAAAAGCAGTTAACAAAATCCAGCATCCATTTATGCTAAAAACAATGCGGAGAATCAGAACAGAAGGAACATACCTCAACATCATAAAGACAACCTACAATAGGCCCACAGCCAACATCATATTAAATGGAGGAAAACTGCGAGAACACCCACTAAAAACAGGAACAAGACAAGGATGTCCATTATCATCACTTCTTTTCAATATAGTACTTGAGACTCTAACCAAGCAATAAGGCAAGAAAAGAAAATCAAAGGAGTAGAAACAGAAAAAGAAGAACTAAAACTTTCACTATTTGCAGATGACATGATACTATACTTAGAAGACCCAACAAATTCAACCAAAAGGCTTATAGAACTTATCAACAAATTCGGCAAGTTCCTGGATACAAAATCAATCTTAAAAAATTAGAAGATTTTCTGTATACCAACCATAAATCCACAAAGAAAGAAATCCATAAAACACTTCCACTCAGGATATTCCACAAAAAAAAACTACTTAGGAATAAACTTAACCAAGTAGGTAAAAGACTTCAACAAAGAAAATTATACATCATTAAAAAAAAATCAAAGACCTCAGAAGATGAAAAGATCTTCCATGTTCATGAATAGGCAGAATAAATACCATCAAAAGGGCCATACTTTCAAAGGTGATATACAGATTCAACACAATACCCATTAAATTACCAGAATAGCCAAAGCAGTTTTCAGCAACAAAAACCATGCAAAAAGAATCACAATACCTGATTTTAATGTATACTACAAAGCCACAGAAACAAAAAACAGCATGACGCTGGCACAAAAACGGATACATAGCCCAATGGAACAGAATGGAAGACTCGGAAATTATAGCCAATTTGAAAAAGGGGCAAAAATCATATAGTGGAAAAACATCCTGTTCAACAAATAGTGTTGGCAAAACTGGTTAACTGTATGCAAGAAAATAAAATTAAACCCCACTTTCTCACCCTGAACAGTCAATTCAAGATGGATCAAAGATTTGGAAATTAGATCAGAGATCTTGAGGTTCCTTGAAGAGGGCATAGGTCCAACACTTGAACACACAGGGACAGGTAAAAACTTTCTCAGCAAGACTCCAAAAGCACAAGAAACTAAAAGGTGAATCAATATATGAGATTGCATCAAACTGAAGAGGTTCTGTACAGCAAAGGAAACTATCAAGAACCTCAACTGAGAGCCAAGAGGATAGGAGAAGATTTTTGCCACCTACTCCTCCGATAGAGGACTAATATCTAGACTCTACAGAGAACTCAAGAAATTCAGCACTAAGAAAACAAATAACCCAATCAAAAATGGGAAAGTGAACGAGATAGACACTTCACAAAAGAAGAAATTCAAATGGCCAATAAATGCATGAAAAAATGCTCAACATCATTGGCTATCAGAGAGATGCAAATCAAAACTACCCTGAGATTTCACCTAAATCCAACTAGAATGGCAACCATTCAAAACAGAAACAACTGCAAATGCTGGCGAGGATGTAGAGAAGTGGAACCTCTACTAATTGTTGGTGGAATTGCAAATTAGTGCAACCACTTTGGAAAACTGTATAGAAGATCCTCAGAAGAATGGGAACGAACTTACCATATGATCCAGCAATACCACTTCTGGGTATCTTCCCAAAAGAATGGATGCCAAACTACCAAACTAATGCATGAGTGTCTATGTTCATAGCTGAACAATTCACCATAGCCAAACTATGGAACCAGCCAAGATGTCCATCAACAGATGAATGAATTTCAAAACTATGGTATATATACGCAATGGAATTTTACTCAGCCATAAAGAAAAACAATCATGTCATTTAAAAGTAAATGGATAGAACTGGAAACATTAATAGGTAAAGATTTAGTTCCATCTTTCTACAAATAAATAGCCAGTTCTCCCAGCACCATTTGTTGAAAAGGCTGTCTTCTCCAGTGTATGAGTTTGGCCCCTTTGTCAAAGATCAACCGACTATAGGTATGTGGGTTTGTTAATGGGAGGAAAACCTCAGCAAAGCTAGAATGGAAGGATAGGAGAGGAAGAAGGCTGAGGTTGATTAATGGAGGAGCTATATCCAAATATGTGTCAAAGTATAAATATTTAGCACGGTTAACCTAAGATGGGAGAAGGGGAAGCAGGGCACGGGGAGAGGGCACCAAGCACAGTCTAAATGTATGCCATTTTAAATATGTTCCACATAAAAATAAAAAATTAATAAACAAATACTTATCAGTCAATCAATCAATAAACAGCCTTGACTAGACCACCTTATCTAGAATGTCAAAGTAATTAGGCAACAAGTCTTCGTGGAAAAGACGTCAGCACAGTTGTTTAGGTTGGAATGCAGATCGTGGAAGAGGTGGTCAAGAGGAGACCAGAGTGGTGTGGACACGAAACCTCCATGGGTGGTGAGGCAGGCAGGAGGCTTGCCAGCATAGATACTGGCAGTGAGCCGAAGACCCTGAGTCAGTTCACACCAGGCAGCGCCTGTTCAGGTCCTTCAGTGGCAGGAGGTTCTGCTGTTGTTTACCACATATGTAGGACCTACTGATTCATTTAAAAAAAAGGGGGATTTTTTTTTTTTTTATGGGGATAGAACCCAGGGGCATTCTACCTCTGAGCACCATCCCCAGCCCTATTTTTTATTTTGAAACAGAATCTCATTGAGTTGCCAAGGGCCTCACTAAGTAGCTGAGGCTGTCCTCGAACCACAATCCTCCTGTCTCAGCCTCCCAAATGATGGGATGACAAGTGTGTGCCACCATGCCTGGCTAAAAGAGGGATTTATTAATAGCTCCTCTTTCTCTCTTTTTTCTTCTATACTCGGGATTGAGACTTGGGGCAGTCCATCTCTAAGCTTCACCCCACAGCCCCTTTATGTACATCATTTTGAAACAGGGTCTTGCTAATTTGCTGAGGGTTACATAAATAGCTGAGGCTGGCCTCGAACCCGTGCGTCTCCTTCCTTAGCCACTCAAGTGCCCGATTACAGGTGTGTGCCACTAGGCCCAGGTGAAGCGCCTCTCTTAAATATGTCATCGGCGCAGCAGGCGGGTGGGGCATAGTTTAAGGTGTGCATAGAGAAGGCAGAAGCAGGATTCATCCTGTTTGAGTCTTTAGAGACAACAGAACTAGGCGCTCTATGAGTATAAAAGCAGTCACCAATGCCACCACTCACCTTAAGGAAGAAAGCATTATCTAAGCTAATACAAAGGCTGGGTGACTGGAAAGAGGAGATGCAGACTGCAACCAGAAAATAGCAAAACAAGGCTCCCTGGGAAGAGAACTGCGGATGCAGCAGGACGAGTGCAGCTGCCTGGAAAGCGTCAGGCACAGAGTTTGGCTCAACTCGAGGAGACTTTTAAGTTCTTGATGCAAAAAAAAAAAAAAAAAAAAAAAAAAAAAAATCCAAGTGGAATTTAAGGGCAAACAGTGATTCAAGCAATGATTAGAAAGATTAAAAAATGGCAAAAAGGTTAGGATTCTAATGAACAATGAGATTAAAATGAGCAAAACTTTAGAAAGTGCCTAGAAGGTAGTCCAAGGTGACACTTGAACTGTGGCATCCTAGGCACGTCTTGGAGCTCCTCTCCCGCAGCACCATGCTCCACCTTCATGGGGCTGACACATGATCCCAGAAGAGAAAGCGTCCGCCAGCCAGTCAGCCATGCACAAGCACATGTGAGGACAGGGCTGGATGTTTCATTCCAACCACAAATTCAGTTACTGAAAACCTAATGTCATGGAATCAAATGACCTTTGATAATCCCCTCCACCGTTGCTATAAAGGCCAAGAATTTAATAACGTGTATGGTACACAAGTGCAGCTCTGCTGCTTCCCAAGGGTGGAACTACAAGTCTCTTAACTGGATAAAATAATATAATTATTATCATTCATATAACACTTCCCGTATTTTGTTCTTTTCGTATTTTCCTCATGAGCTCAGGCACACATCTTTAAGAAAGCAATGAGTTTCTTAGAAACAATTCCTAATTATACACACACACACACACACACACACACACACACACACACACACATTAAAACCCCAACAAGAAAAAAATCTGTTTGAACTTCAAAAAAATGAACATTAAAATTTTGAGAATTATGCCAGGCGTGGTGGAGCATGCTTGTAATCCCCGCGCTTGGGAGGTAGAGACAGGAGGATTGCGCAGGTTCAAAGTCAGCTGTGCTGGCTTAAGAGACCCTGTTTCCAAATAAAAATATAAAAAATAGGTCTGGGAGTGTAGCCCGGAGGTAGAAGAGCTTCCAGGAACTCCAGTACCACACACACAAAATAAATAAATAAAATAAATTTAAAAATTTGAGAATTAAGTAAAATAAGAAACTTTCAATTAGGTTACTTCATTCTTAGCATCCTGACAAAGAAGAATTTTAACTGAGAGAACGGGAGGGGAAAGAGGGAGACTCTCTAAAGCACATGATGTGATGTACTTAAACATACCAAAGTCAATCACTAAGCCAAGCATGGGAAGGAGGGATGGGGATGGAATGGGGTGAGAACTGGGTAAGGGTTAACTGGGGGTGTGTGCATGGATGTCTACACAAGTGTTTTACCCCATTACAATGTTTGACTATAATGCACCAATTAAAAAATTTATAAAAAGAAGTTATTGATATGTAACTTTAATTATGATAATGTAATGTGTAACAATAATATACAGTATGCTGGTATATTATCAAATACTAAAAGAATGAATAATTCTACCATACCTAGTGTTAAAATTTTTTTAACATAAGGCCCATTGAATGATATACCGCCAAGTAACTCTTTCTGTATTTTTATAGTCTTTTTATTGTACTCAACACTGAACCCAGTGGTGTTCTACTTTAGAGCTATACTCCCAGCTCTTATTTTACTTTAATTTTCTCTATTTTTAAATAGGACCTTGATAAATTGTTGAAGCTGGCCTTCAGTTTGCAATCCCTCTATCTTAGCCTCCCAACTATTGAAATTACAGTCATATGTAACCACACCTGGCAATATTGTTCTGTGTGTGTGTGTGTGTGTGTGTGTGTGTGTGTGTGTGTGTGTGTTACTAGGGTTGAAACCCAGGGGCTTTTCTACCTCTGGACTATATTCCCAGACCTATTTTATACTTTATTTGGTAACAGGGTATCACTAAGTTGCTGAGAGCCTCACTCAGTAGCTGAGGCTGGCTTCAAACCTGTGCAATCCTCCTGTCTCAGCCTCCCAAGCACTGGGATTACAAGTGTGCACCACCACGCACGGGTCAATATTGTTCTATTTTTTAGAATGAAAATATGATAGTAGGTTTATATCACAATCACTATGAAACTACTTAGTCTTAAAGACTTGGGAATGCCTCTGGGTACGGACATTCTACCTCTGAGGTACATGCCCAGACCTATTTTTTATTCTTTATTTTGAAACAGAGTCTCACTAAGTTGTGGAGGGCCTAAGTAGTTGAGGCTGGCCATGGACCTGCGGCCTTCCTGTCTCAGCCTCCCACATATTGGGATTATAACCACGCACCACCACACCCAGCTTTCTAAGAACCTTTGAGCTGTTGTTTTACAACAGGGTTTACTAGGTTGCGGAGAGACCTGCTCCGCTGCTGAGTCTGGCTGCAAACCTGTAATCCAACTCTCTCAGACTCACATGTACTGGGAGTACAAGCATGCACTACCACGTGTGGCAGGAACTGCATTTTTAAAGATGGTCTCAAGTGATTTGGATGCAGGTGGCCAAGAATATGCTTACTTAACGCTGGTGTTAAGGGTCATCAGAGGAGAAAGAGGAGATTAAGAGAAAGCCACAGGTCTGGTGTTTAGAAGGCAGGATATTCTAGGTTAACCACCCTGTGCTAGGCAAGAGAACCTGCATCTATCAGAGGAGTGAGGCTTCTCCTCGCTGCACTGTACAGTGGTGATTGCCCCATAAGGTACCAGCTGTGCTTAAAGACAAGCTATGTCATGGGAAGCGTCAGAGTGGGCTAAAGACGTCTGCTGATGATACAGGTGAGGGACAAGAGAACGGGGCTGCTAAGAGAATCCATCCATCTAGAAGACGAGCTTGTGATACAGCAGCCAAGGAGCTGGCTCCCATAGGCAGACCACTGCTGCAGGTGTGTCTGGGGCAGGGCTGGCCTGCTCTCACCAGTCACTGAAGCCAGAGTGAGCTCACACAGGAAGGCCTTTCCACACCGATCATGAACCACAGAAGCAGGGGGCCCAGGAGAACCTCCAGGTTCAAGGCCAATGGCCTCACCAGAAGCTGTGATTCTACCATCAGATGCAGAATCCAAGACAAACCATGCTGGAGGGAGGACACCTGAGAGGAGGAGAGGTCAGGCATGAGCCAGTGCAAGCAGGTCAGCGGTGCTCTGGGATCCTAGGTAACAACTGTGACAGAAAAAAGTGGTCAGAGGGCGATCCAGGCGGAGAAGCCACCCCTAGCTCTGGGGCGCTGAGCAAGTTATGCAATGCCTTCAGGCCTTGGCCACTTCACCCTCCAGATGAAGACCACCTGCTGCGACTCAGCAAACCTAGCACTGATTATGAAAGAAACAGGTACCGCCCAACACAAAGACATTTTAAACATGAAGGCCTCTGTTCTGCAAAATGTCAAGGTTATGAAAGTCAAGGAACAACTGAAGAAGTGGCCGAGTTGGAAGCAGACTAGAGAAAGACACAATTCCTGTGTTTGGGTTCTTTTTCTAGAAAAAAAAATATAGTATTTATGTATATGTATACTAGAAAAGTAGAAATATGAATAGGGACTTTGGAGAAAAAAACATTCAAGAATTCCTTATATGATTCTCACAACTTTTCTATACTTTTTAAGCTTATTCAGGACAAAGTCTTTTTTTAAAAAAAAAAAAAAAAACAACACTCAGGATGTAAGGAGAGACTGAAAATGGCCTTGTCAGCCCATTACTCGGCCAAGGGAGGGCCTCTGTCCAGATTCAAGAAACACAGCTCTCTGTGCAGCCCGCGCATGGGCCTCACGCCGGGCCGATGTTCTCTCCACGGGAGAGCACTCTGCCTGACACACGGGGACGTGAACAGGAACAAGGGCACAAAAGACACTACAGCAGAAGCAGGCTCCCATGTTGGATTTGGAGGCAATGTTCAAGTAGCGATCAGCACCTCTTCCAGGCCCTCCCCTCAAGCTCGCCCCACAGAAACATGGCACAACACACAGATCCGGGATGGGGATTTCCCAAACTAGACAAGAGTGACAACATAACTTGCTTTCAGCTTTCTAAAGGAAATGGAGCTCCTTAGACAGTACACACGCTCAGCACTCAGCCCCTGCCTGGATGCCCACCTAGACACAAGAGACAGCTGTGAGCCTCAGGAGATGTGGACAAAGGAAACGGGAGCGAGTGGCAGGCAGGGCTGAGGGCTTTCTAGGACTTGCTGCATTGTCACAACCAGAGAGCCACTCACGCCTTGGCAGCAGAGAGGCCTGGAAGAGCGCCTTCGCTGGGAGCAATTTCGCTCAATTTCCCTTCACTTAGATCCCACAACAGCCAGCTGATGACAGTTTTCTACTTTCTGCAAACTTAAAGCAACCTAACAAGAAGGACCCAAATAACACATTTTTTGCTGGAACTGAATTACAAAAAATGATTTTTTCCATGAAGCGGTAAGATGTGACCTTATGTTAGCCAAAAGAAATCCATAGCCCAACAGGTTGGGGTGTGTATGAGTGTGCTTGCTGACCGGACAGTCTGTGATAAATGTATATAGTCCCCACCTCATTCGACACTAGGGTTCTGAAACAATTACTTGACTTGTCCTGAACACTGTCTCACTATGTTTAAGCATTTTAACTATGTTAAATTCTTTCATGTTAGGACTGGACAATACAGAGAGGGCGGGGGAGGCAGGTGCACAGACAAAGAATGACAGACAGAGAACACAACTGTGAACCTATGCTGAACAGTAATGACAGATGCCTCCAATCCTCGCCTTTAAAGCAGAAGGACAAAGGGGACAGGACCAGGCCACACATCTGGACACCGCATGGCCAGGCCTCAAACCCAGGCTTTCAGGTTCCTACTGGAGCGTACTTTCAACCACGCAAGGTTCACACCCACATTCTGCTAATATTAATACTGAAGAAAGTTTTATCTTAAGGTTAAATTTCAAAAATCATTTAAAAATACTAAATAGCTTCTCAATAATTTCACAAGCAAATAAGAAAACTCAGTAGTTTCCAAAATGTGCCAGCACCTAGACTTTTAGTCGAGGTGGAGTACTCCTTATCCACAATACTTGGCGCTAGAAAGTGTTTTGCATTTTTATTTTTTGTTCAAATTCTGATATAGCTGTATGTATAATGAGTTCTTTTGGGAACAGGAGCCAATTATAAACACAAAATTTCACTTATGTTTTGTGCATGATTACATAGATGGCCTGACAGGTATTTCATATGATTGTCTTTGATTTGTCCAAGAAATAAAGTTTCACGATGTGAGTTCCCACTTGTGGCTTCGTGTTAGCACGCAAAAAGGTTCAGATTCTAAAGTACTTGAGGAGTTCAGATATCGAATTGGGGTTTCAAAGTGAACATTTCCTGTCCTCAGCGAAACCAGAAGGCCATCAGTTGCTGGTGAGGAGAGACAGAGAAAATCTGCGAACGGGTGGCCCAGGAGAAGGCATGAGGCACTGAGTTTAAGAGTACTATGACAAATTAACCCGAGAAATCCCAAATCTAAAGGAAATCAGTGAGCATTCTTGATAATAAATGTTAGGGCTTCTCCTTCTAAATTCTTTTGCATTTTTAAAAAAAACTTTCTCCAAGAAGTTGTCTTTTCCTACTATTGATCTTTGTTTATGTTTGTTTGTTTTCCTGACACTGGGATTGAATCCTGAGGCATTCTTCCTAGGAGTTGCACCCTAGCCTTTGTTATATTTTAAAACAGGGTCTCACTAAATTGTTGAGGGTCTTGCTAAGTTGCTGCAGCTGGCCTTGTACCTGTGATTCTCCTGTCTCAGCCTCCCTAGTGCCAGGCTTAGCACATGCTACCACACAGAGCTATGAACTTATGGGTTAAATTAAAAGTCCTGCCCAGCGTGGTGGCGCACACTTGTAATCACAGCATTTGGGAGGCGGAGACCAGATGATCGCAGTTCATGGACAGCCTCAGCTACTTAGCGAGGCCCTTCGCTACTCAGTGAGACCCTGTTTCAAATATTTAAAAAAAAAAAAAATAGGGCTGTGGTGTAGCTCAGAGTTAGAATGCCCCTGGGTACCAACCCCTGTACCACAAAAATAAACAAATCGTCCCTCCACATAGAAACCGTTTCTCACTGGCGGTCTGAATAGCTATACCCACGGAACGTACTTGCTTAGGCATCACAATTAGCAGTGGGCAGTGACCTAAATGTGTCTGATGATGTCAGGAGCCCAGGGAGGGGCCTGAATTCCTTGCTCTCCGTCAGTCCCCACCAAGATTCCATAACCAAGTCCTGCCAATTTTATCAATAAAATATTGCTGGAATTCATCTCTTACAGTTACAAAACACTTAGTGAAGAAAGCCACCATTAAAGTTAGGACAGATTCCTGCCTCCAGCAAGGCCACGACACATTGTGCGTCTCTGTCACCAGCTCCACTGCATGCGCGATGCACAGTCTCCTGGCTGTCCTCTGCCCTTGGTCACTGGGGGCTCACTCACTTCAAAAGTCCTCAAAATTAGCAACTCTTAGCACATAATATTAAATAAGTTTGGTTGAATAAACTTCAAATTTGGGGTCTTTTTCTTACACTTTTCTAGAGGGATGAAAACGAATCAAAAATATGGTAGAACAGAAGAAAGAGTAAACACACAGGACAATGAACTCTACAATTTCAAACAGCATGAACTTTATCCTTCTCCAGCTCAGGAAACTTGACATAGCACAGGTTCTCAATGCTCTCCTGCTCTGAGAGCCTTTGAAGGAGTGATGGCTTTAGCATGGTAGACTCCCGGGAGACAGCTCTAAAAATTTAATTCATAAGCAGAACAAATATATTTATATATATTTATGTAGCTGGGTGTGGTGGCGCATACTTGTAATCCCTGAGGATGGTGGTTCAAGGACAGCTTCTGCTACTTAGTGAGGTCCTTTGTAACTCAGTGAGATCAAGTTTCAAAATAAAGAATAAAGAATAAAAAATAGGGCTGGGGGTGTGGCTTGGAGGTAGAATGCCCCTGGGTTCCATCCCCAGTACTGCAAAATATATATGTGTGTGTGTATGTGTGTGTGTGTGTGTGTGTGTGTGTGTGTGTGTGTATGAAATTTAAAAAATACTTGATATTGGTGGCAATTTAAAAGGAATGATCTTTTTTAATTGTGTAGCTTTGGGTTCAGAGTATCTAAGCTGGTGCTGGGAATAGCCTCACATGAAGCCCCTTGTGAAGGAGTTTAGGACGTTCATTTCTGGACCAATCTTGGTGAACTTCACCAAGCAGACAGGCTGGGCATGTTGTCCAACACACCTTGTTGTTGTTATTGCTCCCAAGCCAGAAAATAGAAGTATTTCATATAAGTTTAAATCCAACCACCAAAGATTTGCTTCTACCCACTCCACAGTTACTGGCCTTGGATGGACAGAAAGGTGAGGATGAGGCTGAGTAAGCCTTTGGGCAGCACGTTTCACAGGACTAGAGAGCCATGAGGAAGCTGGGCAAGTGGAGGGCGACTCCCAGCATAGCTGGTGAAATGAAGCTCTACACTGCTGAACACCCATAACAGTGGCTTAATAGGATCCCAATGTTCCCATAACGGTGTATTTTGAAAATGAGCAAAGTCGGAGAGACAGCATTTTCTTTAATGTAAAATGGAATTGTGTTCATGGACATTATTGAAATGGAGAAGACCCCATTTCGGAATAACTGACATTGCCCGTAATATACAAATCAAACACACAGTATAAACAATTTGTACCCCAATACAAATACCTGCAGCTACTTTTTGTAGGCCCTGTCCATATTACAACCACTAGGTTTTCAATAAAGATCTTTCAGGATGGCTCATGATTCTATGCACCTGGCCAGGATGGCCGCAACCCTTCAGGATGGGCGACAGTGCATGCTGCCCCGAGGTACCTCACCTCAGGAAGGTGAAAGACACGCCACAAGCCAGCCAAGTACCCAGCTGCGCACATCCCCGTACAGAAGGGCAGGGAGAAGATGGAGGGAGCGCATTTCCTTGATGACTTATCCAGAGTCATGCTAAAATACTTTAGTCTTTAGTCATATTTAGTGCTTTTTTTCTGTTCAATGGCATTCAAATGAGTTAAATACAATAAAAATATGTTTTAAAGTTCTATGATTGAACTGTATTGAATAATGACTACCAGGATGGGAACAAAGCATGTGAATGAATGCCACCTACTTCTCAGGCCTCCAGAGCAGCCATAAACTCTGTGATAGTTCTCTGTGCTGTGTTTCGCATTTGGATTCTGATTTAGACAAAATGTGTAAAGGAAATGTGCAAGCCAGCTGCTAAATTAAAATACTTCTCTGCAGAAAAGGAGCTTGGCTTATTTTAGTCAACACAAGGACAGTCTTATAGTGAATAAACTTCTTGTGATAACCTAGAAACAAATCCTCAAGAAGTCACTTTGCATGCATAGGCAGAGACTCCAACTCAAGCTGGTAAACACATACTGAGTGTGTAATGTGTGTGTAAGAAATGGGCCAAAATGTTTCAAGCATATACAAATTAAAATAACAAAGAAGAGCCTCTTAAACAAACCTAAGTTCTTTCTTCTCCGGTCAGGCACAGAGGAAAACCTCATCAACTAGGTCAAGTGTAGCATGATGTGAGCACAGTCAGCACGCTACAGGTTCAGGCATGGCACTGCGAGATGACAGCAAAGTCGTCCTTACGCAAGGGGTGCTGTTGCGCCCACTGTAAGCTCTACTGCTCACACGGAGGGCAGACTGGGGCGTGGCTGGACTAACTGGTACTGAGGAGTACCAGACACCAACTCCCATCGTATCATGAGGTCAAAGTCGTCTCCATTTCCCAAGCTGGGGCGTAATGGAAGAAATTTAAACTTTTATAAATTAATACCTTATAGAATTCTGCAGAGGTTTCAAATAAAAACTTGAGAATTTGTTTGCTAGTAAATAAATTTGCCCAAATAAATGCAGAATATACTCATTACTGGCTACTAAACTATAGACAGCTAACAACTTTGTGTGTGTAAAACTTAGAGTGGCTTTAGAACCTATCATTGGCCATTAGAACATTTCATTCTGTAAAAAAAACATACTTCATGATCACATTTAAGATAATTCCTATTCATCACTCTCTAGAAGATTTAATACTTTGAAGTACCTTTATTTGCCCAAAACCTACTTCAAAAATTTTGAGCATAGTGATTGTAAATAACTATCCATTAAATAAATATTATTTTAAAAACCAATGCAATGTCTAAAGTAAAGGCATAATAATTTTAAGAGTAACTTACAACTAAATGCAGTAAGGTAAAGAAATTCACAATTTTCTTTATATTTTGTACTTCATAGACAAAAATAGGATTGTAAAAATTACTTATTTTTACCTACAAATTATTACATGAATTTTTATACATTAAGTAAATATTGGTGAAATGATTTTAGCAACAAAAGCTAAACAAAAAGCAGGAAGTGTGAAAGATATTGATAAAATGAATTAAGAGCATAAACTTTTTCACGGCAAAGGGAACTATGCTGGAAGGGAACTGGTCGTGTGTTTTCCACAGCGACACCTTTCATGCATACTGTGAACTAGTCGTGTGTTTTTCACGGAAACATTTTTCATGCACTCTGTGTACTGGTTGTGTGTTTTCCACAAGGACACCTTTCATGCACATGGTGAACTGGTTGTGTGTTTTCAATGGGGAGACACCTTGCATGTACACTGACTCAACAGGACCATAGGAAACAGGGGCTTAGTTTATTCCTTGCAACTCCTAATCAGAAAGAATGAGTTCAAAATGCTAAAATGGGCAAGCAACAGCTGAGATATTCATCTGCTGGATGTTTCTCCAATACAAGCAGCACAATACATTACATGAGCTGCTGTCCTTACTAGAATAACCAAGAATGGGCAAAGGTGGGAGCTCTAAGGTTTAACTTAGGATATTTGCTGGACTGTCTGAGGTGGGGGAGGGAATAGGGTGGGAATTGGGGAAGGACTGGATGAGTGATGTGTGCGTGTGTGCCTCCACCATCTTGTACTCCATTAAGATATATGACCAAAATACACTAATAAAAAAAAATTTTTAAAGAAAAATCAACCCTAAATATAATTAACATATCAATAAGATTTTATTCAGAGATAGATTTTTAGTACACAAACACATGAAGAAATCAAAGTGGATCTTACTAAAATAAAGAAGGGGAAAGAGCATATAAAAGGACACAATCCATAGAAAACAATTCCTGGTTTACTACCTAACACATAAATTATATCCCCAATTTTATTATGTTTTTATTGATACTAATATTGATAAAAACGTAAGCCAATAATATATTTGCATGTTAAAACACAGAATATATTCAGCAATTTATAAAGATTATGTACATATTAGAATACTGTGTGACTCACTAAATTTTATGGATATAAATTAAATGCCAAATTCTAGATTTAGATAAATAAAAGCCACTCAACAAACAAAATGCCAATAATATTGAGGCAATAATAATAAGATGAAAAATGGACAAGTAGTAACAAGTTCAAGATTAAAAGTCAAAACCAGTGAGAAAGTTTTTAAATGTATTTGTAAAAACAAAATTTCTCCCTGAATGAAAAAATCTAATTCCTTATGATGACCTGGAATAGCAGTAGTCAGTGTATGACCTGGTGATTAAAAGGCACCCAAACAGGCCTTCTGATTGTTACTGCCATAAGGAGGCACCCTTAATTAATAAAACACTAGTGCAGAAAGAAGAGGTTACTTAGTTCTTTCACCACAATGAACACGATGGAGGCTCTTACCATGCAAACCATTTAATTTTCCACTGAAAACTCAACATCAGCTAAAATAGCCATACCTGTACCATACTTTAATTACCGAGGACCAGGGAAAGTTCTTTTGTTGGCTGAATCAAGGTGCAGTGGCAGAATCCCAACAGATACATGGCGTTCTTTGATAAAGAGCATCCAATACTTTCTACAGCTACCAAGCAAGAACCTGCATATCTGCGGGTATAATAAAGCTAATGTTCCAAATCCAAAGGATGTGTGTGGAAGAGTAAGTGCTGCCCACACATAAATGGGTAAGGTGTAGACAGAGCTTGGAATGATGTTCAGAGAACCTCCAATGGTGTTAGGAGGCACAGGACACGAGAGTTGTGTTTTGTCTATGAAGTAAAGAAACAAACTAACCTAAGAGTTGCTTTAGCAAACACAACATATCAACACAAAGACCTAGAAAGAATGAGAAATATTAAAGTCATTCAGGGATTCACGGAAGGGATTGAAGTGACAAGCAGAATTCAATTCATGTGCACGACGAGGCAACACAGTATAGACCTTCGATAGACTCTGATCACATACCTGCTCGCCGTGTGAACGTGGGCCAGCTGTGTAGAGGGCATTAATAATAATGGTGTTCAACAACTGATTAGTATTGAAAAAAATAAAATAAAGGGGGAGTGCCTCATCCACAGAGCATAATTATCAAGGAAGGACATCACTTCTAAGTAAGAGCAAACCAAAAGATAGCAGATATTAAAAAAAAAAAAAAAAAAAAAACAAACCTGTAAACAGTGGCATCTCCTTTCATCCAGGCAAAAGCAAGCAGCAGGTAATGTTGAAACAAGCCTGTAATCCCAGTTCTTGGGAAGCTGAGACGGGGGATCACAGGTTGGAGGCTAGCCACAGCAACTTAATGAGACCTTGTTTGAAAATAAAAAGGGCTGACTGGGTGGTGTGTGCATGTGTGTCTCCACTGTCTGCACCCTATTAAGATGTATGATGAGAAGAAAAAATTTAAAAGCCTGGGGGTTTAGCTTGAGGTGGAATGCTACTAAGTTCAAACTCAGATACCAAAGACAAACAAACAAGCAAACCTCATGGCAAAGACCCATGCTTTTTATAAGAAAAAAATTATTCAAAGAATTCTGGGGCTTTTGTTTTATTTGTTTGCTTGTTAAAGAATCCTGGGACTCCTCTGTTATACAGTACACCTTATCTACAATTGTACTGATTTTTTTAAAAAAAGCACTTTCCTTCACCCATGGCTCAGTCTATTTCAATGGCACATATTTCTACGATTTTAAGAAGCAAAAGGTAAAATGTGTATGTCTATATACACAGACCAATTTACTTCAGTAAAAAAAATTAATTTTTTGGGGGGGGAGGCAGTACTGGGAATTGAACTATACCCCCTGCCCTATTTTGTATTCTTTATTTTTTTGTTTTGTTTTGTTTTGTTTTGGTGGTACTGGGGGTGGAACCCAGAGGCTTTCTACCTCTGGGCTATACTCCCAAACCCATTTTATATTTTATTTGGAAACAGGGTCTCACTAAGTTGCTGAGAGCCTCACTAAGTAGCTGAGTCTGGCTTTGAACCTGTGCGATCCTCCTGTCTCCGCCTCCCAAGTGCAGGGATTACAAGCATGCATCACCACGCCTGGCTCTGTATTCTTTATTTTGAAACAGGTTTCAGTAAGGTGTGGAGGGCTTCACTAGCCTGCGATCCTACGGTGTTAGACTCCCAGGTACTGAAATTAGGCGCGTGCATCACCACCACTGGCTTCAAGAGACATTTCCAAGAGGTGGCCTGGCACTGCTCTCTTCTTTGAGAAGGGCTGTTATCGTTACCTTTCCCCAGAGCATAGAGTACTATTAATCTTCCCATGTGCCTGTGTCTGTGCACTTGGTGCCCCTCATCGACATGCCTCTGCTTTTCTACTCATTCCTCCCATGTGCTCCTTAGATTAAATTAACTTAAAAATGTAACTGATGCTGCAGTAATGACACAACAAGAACAATGCCCAATCATGCAGTGCACAAAGGATACGCCTAATACACAAGCATTAGAAAGAACTCCATTTGAAAGCCCCGCAGTTACAGCACCTCAATATCATATGTCTCCTATCAATTGCCATCAGAGTTTCCTTCATTTAAATAACAAATATATTTATTCATAGGTACGTAGGTTGAAAAGTTAAAAACTCCCTCCATGAAAAGCATAGATGCAGTTCCAGTAACATTATTAACGTAGCATTAAATACTACATATTTACTGTTTAATGATTATCAAATATCACATAGACTTTTGTTGTTTAAAACGAACATGTATCAAGAACTTTAACATGTAGCCCTGGGCCAAAGACATCACAAAGTACACGCCTTCCTTCGAGGAGCCACCTGTGCGTGTGTTCCTGTACACGCAGCGGGTGCACATGGAGGGCGAACGCAGAGACCCTCCACAGATATCAAAATCCTCAGAAAACCAAGGCACTTATACAAAATCAAACCAAATGCATGCCACTCATACACACTTCCTTTACACTTTAGTTCACTGCTGGATAGCTCATAATGCCTGACACAATGTAAAAGCTAAGAAAACTATATTACACCATACTATATTATGTAGGAAACAGTAATATACAAAGAAGTTTGTATGTGTACATGACAGGTACAATTTAATATTTTTCAGTATTTTTATTTGTTTGTTTTTGGTGGTCATGGGGATAGAATCCAGGGGCATTCTACCTTTGAGCTATTCCCCCAAACCTCTTTTATTCTTTATTTTGAAACAGAGTCTCACTAAGTTGCGGAGGGCCTCACAATTGCTGAGCCTGGCTACGAAACTGTGATCCTCCTGTCTTAGCCTCCCAAGTACTAGGATTACAAGCATGAGCCACCATGCCTGGATTTTTTTTTTTTTTTTTTTTGGTATTTTAGACCTGCATTTGGTTTGTATATGAGGATAAAGAATTAAAAAATCAAGATGGTTAGCTCTATATTGTTACCCAGAAATGACAGGATGATCATTAAAATATTTCCGCATGTAAATACTATAAAATAAAAATGTATGGCGGTAAAAAGGAAGAAAGATATTTGACTTCAAAACAAAAATGAGTGCAAATTTTCTGAAACCTAAGAGCTTGCTAGTGTATTTTTAGATGGATGGCGCTAGGTATCAAATCAACGTGATAGTCACATTTGATTGCAAATACTCATTAAGTGGCCTAAGAATTAGTCACAATGTGAATTTTTACTGTACATTAAATTTTTACTGTACATCCTGTCCAACAATTTATCCTTGGGACAAAAATCTCTGGTGTTCCCTCGGGAGCGCAGAGGGTTGCAGAATTCTGAACTGCTATTGCTGGGGAGCACTGCTCTGGAGCGTCCCTGCCTTGCTTCTTCCAAGTATCACTTGCCCTACTAAACCTCTGCGTGACTCTCCCTGGCTTGAGGAGGACAAACTCCTCGCCAGGACTCTCGGGCTCCACGGCGTCTGGCTGCCACTGCGCTGTCTGGAGCACTTGCCTGTGTCCTCGTTACAGCCAGGTGACTGCACTTCGGTGAACCAAAGGCAGCACACTCGCATCCTGTTTCACAGTCTCTGCGCTTTCTATTGCCTTTGCCTAGAACACTCTTTGATACTTTTTTTTTTCTCATCCTTGAAGTCTCTGCTCAAACTGCCTCAGGGTACGTGGGCTCTCTCTACATTATTTCTTGTAACTGCCTGTAACTCCACTCTTATCTCAAATAGAGACTTCTAAAAAATTCCTCGAAGTTCCTTTCTCTGAACAGCCCCTCTACGCATCCTCGGCCCTTTGCCCGCCCGCCATTTCTTGTCCTTGAGTGCAGTACCATTTTCCACAGCACCTGCTACCTTCCGGGTGTGTGGACTTCCAATTCCCCAGGGGATAGGCGAAGAGCCTTCATCTTCTTCCGTGCAGTGGTTTGGATACGTGTTCCCCAAAGGGCCAGGTGTGAACGGCGTGGCACCAGTGTGGGGCTGCCGGGACACAGGGGAAGGTTTAGGACGGCAGACCAATGGGAAGTCTTTAGGTCACTAAGAAAGTGTTCTTGGAGGAAACTGGGGACCCTAGCCTTTCTTCCTGTTCTTTATTTCCTAGCAGATGAGGTGTGTGGTTTGCTGGAACACTTGTCCCCACCATGGCCAGGACACTGGCCCAGAGCCAATGGGTCTGTTCAAGTGCCTGGAACCTCCCAA
This sequence comes from Muscardinus avellanarius, assembly GCF_963383645.1. Classification (NCBI taxonomy): domain Eukaryota; kingdom Metazoa; phylum Chordata; class Mammalia; order Rodentia; family Gliridae; genus Muscardinus; species Muscardinus avellanarius. Next base: position 3,629,879 of record NC_137803.1, read on the forward strand.
GCCATGTAACAAAATGAATGTCTTCTTCTTTATAGGTTAATTACCTCGAATATTCCATCATAGTAATGAAAAGCTAACACAGTGGCTCCATTTCTAGAACTTGAAACCAGGCGGGAGCTGAGATGAAACTGGCTAAATTCATGAGATGCATGAGATTAAGGCAGTTCACTCACAGCACACAGTATAGAGGGAAAGCCGTGCACTCCACCAACTGACCCCTAACCTCATTTCATTTACTGTCCACGAGAACGTTCCAGGAGAGGTGCCATTCCTCAGCTACAGAGTTGAGCCAGGTCATAGAGAGGCGGTGTCAGACTAAAGTGTGGTTCTGGAGTGTGGCAGTCCCGTGCCACAACTTCACTCACTGGGACATGCTATTTTATTTTCCTGTCATTTTTTATCTCAGCTGATCCTCACAACAGTCTATATTTTATCGTGCAAACTTACAGCTAATAAAACTAGACTCAAAGAGGAAGATCTGTCTAAGGAAATACAGCTACTTGGGGACACACGGGGAACTCAGGCCCTCTAATCCAGCTCTGGACTTCATTCCTATAGTCACACATTGGCAGACTAGAACAGAGATTTAATGTGAGTGGCACAACGTCACATGGCTTGATACAGAAAAGACTGAATAAAAATGAACTTAATTGCACTGAAAGCATGAACTTTCCAACATATCACACTGTGCCATTGTCAAAAGCTTAGAAGATTACTATTATCTTACAATTTCTGAAATATGCTAGAGACACGTATTAAGGACATTAGAATTGTTTTCCTTCTTTTTTTTCTCTTTATGCTAATAGGGATTGAACCCATGGACATTCTCTCTCTGCGGTACAATCCCACCTCTAGCTTATTTTTTATTTGGAAAGTAGGACTCACTTAGTTGCTGACTCTGGCTCTGAACCTGCATTCTCCTATCTCAGCCTCCCAAGCACTGGATTACAGGCATGCAGCGTCATGCCCAGCTTGGTATCAGCCCTGTTAGTGAAAACAGACGAAGTCCAAACCAAGTCAGAGGTGGCACTGAAGGGCCACCTGCATGGCCGTGGTGACGGCAGCGGGGGCCAGCCAGTTCTCCACCCACTGGTGTCTGGTGGAGCGCTTCTCCGGTGCCTCACCTTCCCTCTGTGCACAGACACCAGCAGGGAAGAGCTACCTGAACGACACAGTGCAGCCCCTACGCCAAAGCATCAGGAATTTTAAAGGTGAATCTGTATATCGCTCCTCCTCTCATTCCAAAATGTAAAAAGTTGTGGAGAAAACAAGAGATAATTATGGTATCAAAAATTCACTAATGCTAGACTTAATAGTACGCTTATGTTTTAGGCTGCTTCTAAACAATTTGCATTGAAAATATAAGTAGGCATTTATCTTTATCATCACTACAACTATAAATAGAAAAGTATAAATCAGACCTCATGACAGTTCAGGTAGACAATCGTGGGGCAGAAAGCAGAAAGATTTTCAGCAATATATGACAAATTCAATTATTTATTTAGGCTTAAATCTGGTAAAAATGTAATCAAATTTTTAAAATGCAATCAACGCAGATTGTTAAATGGCACAGATGATGAAAGACAAGATTATTTTCATTATAGAAATTCTGATCTAAGAGCCTGCGTGAAAAGAAAAAGAAACACCTTCAGTTTGCCGAATGACTGTATTCTAGAAAAGTCTTTCATCATACAAAAATGCACCTCCTGCAACATCACAGAACTTCAACACGGGGGAAAAGAGGTCATTTTTTAAAGTAAACTGTTGTTACAAGGTAACTTTTAATTTGTGCACATAATGTAAATTGCTATGGTGAATGCACATCAGGTCACTGAAACATCGGTAGCTGAATTCAGATGTGACCCAGCAGCCCAGGTGTTCAGGAAAAGTGCTGTTAACAGTGAGGATTGATGATCTAATCAAACTGTCACAGCCAGATCCTCGGCAGGGTGGTGGAGGGAGGTGGAGGAGGATAATATTCAGAAAGCAGGCACATGCTTAGTGTTACTTTAAATTGATGCTGACATTTTCAATTGTGAAAAGAAATTTTTTCCTAAGTAATATAGGAAACAACTCAGCTAACCTTCCGGAGGATATCAGATAATCATAGTGGGTTGTTGTGCAAAAGTAACTCACAGAAACGTGAGCACATATGAAAGACAAATAATCGGACATTTTAGAGATTTACTGTAGTAATCAGCATTTTAATTACTTTCTGTTTTCTTAAATGTACACTACTATTGCTATGAATAGTGTCTCCATGTACAAAGGAAGCAATATTTTTGGCCTGGTATTTGCATATGGAGGAGAAAAATTCCCTCAAGAATACAAATAACCGACAGTCATGTGCTGATTAATCTAAAACTACTGAAGTCACATGTTATTTACTAATTAATATGTCACATGACATGCAAACAAAAACTGAATAGTCAACTTTAAAAACAACCCTGAACTATAAAGAGATGCTTTAGTCTGGTTTGGTTTGGTTTGGCACTCAGAATTGAATCGAAGGGCTCACACATGCTAATCACACACTCTATGCCCTTAGCTATATTCCCAGCTCCAAGAAGTATTTTTATTGTTATATTTTATTTTTTAACTAATTGATGATGGAACTTTTATAAATCAGAATACCTAATTTTTAAAATAACAGTTAATTCAATTCAAGTGTACAAAGGATTCCCCATATTATTTTTTCCTTCTGGACAATGAAATATGTCCGGCGTCAACTGAAATTAAGTTCTGATCCAATCTCCCCTTGCAGGTTGCATCGGTTATTAAGAGTGCTCATGATGACTCTGTACTGGAGAGGCACCGACGTGTTCCTGTTTTTTGTATCCTTGGCAACTTCCTGGGATTTCGATATGCAACCTTTACTCTCTAGCCAAGGACAATCAAGTTTCTTAAATTGCTTCATGTTTTCAAAAAACGTTATAAAGCATTCTCATGAAAAATTTTCACCCCCTCATTCCTGACCTTTTGGAAACCAAGCCCCAGCAAGTATTAACATTGATAAAAACCACATTATCTTTGTCATTTGTGACAGGCACACAGACTTGCAGTAACACAACACAGCTTCCCTGGTCCTTAAGACAAATGACGAAAGTAGAAATCCCAAACTTTTCTTCTTCACATGAAGACAGAGGAAACTCATGCGTTTTCTGGTAAGAGTGACCAAATCTTTGAAATCTGCCTTGAAAATGGTTCCAATAAGATCTGAGGAGATGTCAAAGGAAACACAAAAAGCTATTCTGAAAAGCAACTTAAATATTGCTAATATGTGTAAGGAAAATAAATTTCTCCCCTAAAGTAAGTATTATGTATACTTGGCATTACAAAATTACTTTTGACATTTTCAGTTCTTTCTAAAGAAAAATCCCCTAGACACTCTAGATGCCCTCTGGTTGGCAAGTTTTCATTTTTGGCGGTGGAATGCCCTAGGCCTCGGCACTCAGACGGTAACCAGCTGCTGAAGAGGGTCTCCCCTCCAGGGGCACACTGCCGGCAGGGCAAACCTCCCTCAAGAGCACATGGGCAGGGCCTTCCCAAGACAAAGGGGCTGAGGACTGGGTGGCACGTCTGGAGAGAAGCATTGACAGAGCTTGCATTTAACTGACAGGTGCCAATGTGGCCAAGGATTCCCAGATGGCAAAAAGGGCCTGCCCTCACTGGCCACCACCCAGGAAGGATCAGCAGACGTTGCGAGCTAATTTTTTTAAAAAAGGAGTTCTAAATCTGTAATTGCTGAACTCTGTGTGCTGAGATACCTTAGAATTCCTTCACACTGGCAAAGTACAATAAACTTCCTTCTCATAGGTTCGGGGCTTGCTCGCTTATTGATGCAGCTCTATCAAATTTACTTGATCTTTCCTTGGTAATCTATCACAATCTTAGTTGTTAAACTTATGCTGGAATACTAAAAGTGAAATAAAACAAAACATATACACATTAAAACTAGTGGACATAAAAACATACAATCTAAAGTAACGTAAGGATGTTTGCTTTGCAATGGAAAATTATTATTTGAAATTTCTGGCAGGTGTGTATGTGGTGCTAGGGACTGAATTCAGACACATTCTACCACTGAGCTAAACCCCAGCCCTTTTTATTATTTTGAAACAGGGCCTTGCTAAATTATTACTAACGGCTTATAAACCTGAGATCCTCCTGCGGGTCTTAAACCTGAGATCCTCCTGCCTCATCCACCCAAGTAATGAATTATAGGCATTTACCACTGTGCCTAGCTTAAATATTTGGTATTTCAAATACCAGAATACCCACAAAAACTTCCATCAAGAAATGTAACAGAAAGAAAAGAGAATGATAAACAGAAGAACCAAATTGAAGCAAAGAAAATTAGAAATTCCTTTGAAATTTTGTTTTTTTTAATTTGCTACAAAAATGTGGATTTCTTTTAATATAATAGTAACATTCTCCTCCTCTCTTCAATATTTACAACAAAAGGTCCACCATGTGTTGCTGGTGGAAGCATTTAGTGGAAAAATCAATCATAGGTAAGAACATACAAATGCCTTTACCACAACAGTGCCAGTTGTGGTATGTACACGAGGGAAATAACTTGGAAAAGATTTATATAAAGCATTGTCTACACAGTGAAAACTTACAAATGTTATAAATGCCTATGATGAGTAAATTATGACAGCATGATGTGTCTAAGCCACAGATTATACGGCCATTAAAATTATATGTCTGTGTTTATAAATTGGGAGGAAATAATGTCCATAACGCATGGGCTGACAAAGCGCGCAGGAAGCCTGTGTATAAACACACCTTGCTCTAAATGCGGTGTCCCGTACAGAAAGCCAGGAGATGGTCTTTCAGGGATGAGGCTCGTGAGTCTATTTTCTTCGTGGTACATATATGCAGGCTAATTGCATGTCTTAACACAAATAAAATGCTTGTTAAAAGCAATTCTGACATGAAATGAGAAGGAAATGGGTATTTCAGTACTTTTAAGGGCGAGCAATTTCTTGTAGCAAGGTCATGTGGTGGTACGCCATTCTGAAGAGACCATGCGCTGTGACGGTTCCGGAATGTTCACCGTCATTCCCGCAATGGGCATCCTAGCTGAGGAGGTGGTGGAGGAAGGGGAGAGGTGCTCACACGTGCTACAGCGGCTCTTGGTGTTGAGCACACAGACAAGCCACGCCTGGGTCTCCACCCGCCTCACCACGCTCCTGGCCCCAGAAGTGCCTAGACTAAGAGGCTTGGGTGTCTCTGCTATTAGTTATGAAACGTGGGTCAAAAAACTAAATTACATCTGAATGACAGGATGCATAAGAATATACTTAGAGTATATTCAACTTTCATTTTCAGGATATAATTGAATATACTTAGAAGATATAAAATTAACATTAGAGTTCTGAGATACAATTTGAGAGAACATCGTCTTTCATCCAAAATTTCATTAACATGACATTGCCATTTATGACACTCTGAATTATTTACAATATAAACAGTAAATCTGGTATAATGAACAAATGGTATATTGATAAGAAAGAAAGAATATGAAGTTTTATAAAATTAATCTCAAATATGTTAACTTATAAAATTAATATCATATACACTGATGCTAAAATATGACCAAATTAATGATTTTTTATTTTTAGTTACATGACTTAATCAGACTCAAGTTAAAAACAGTAAAAAAAAAAGTTAACAATTGATGGTCAAGGCAAAAATTTATATAATTATCATTATTATTTTGAAGGATTTAAATCAATACTTATTTTCAAGTATCCTTAAAGAACGAACTGATTATTTTTGTTTTTTGTTTTGTTTCTGTGTGTGTGTGTGTGTGTGTGTGTGTGTGTGAGAGAGAGAGAGAGAGAGAGAGAGAGAGAGAGAGAGAGAGAGAGAGAGAGAGGGAGAGAGAGAGAGAGAGAGAGAGAGAGAGAGAGAGAGAGAGAGAGAGAGAGAGAGTGTGTGTGTGGGGGGGGGGGGGCTGGGAATGGAACCAAAGGGCACTCTTCCTCCAAGCTACAACCCCAGCCCTATTTTTAAATTTTTATTTTGAAACAGGTCTTACGAGGTTGCAGGGGGCCTCACTAATTAGCTGAGGCTGGTCTGTCTCAGCCTCCCAAGTACTGGGATCACAGCGTGCGCCATCATGCCAGCTTGGACTGCTTATATCTGAAGTTGTTATAATGAAAGTAAACAAAACCTAACCAAAATGCTTACTCGTTTCTTTATGAATACATTCAATTTGAGGGAAAACTTCTTAAAACAGAAAAAGAATTACAAAAAGAAAAAATAATTTTCGTATGATGAATCTGACTGTTAACGAGTTGTGTTTGAGTCATAGATGAAGATTCTATTTGTTCCTGAAATAATGAACTGATATATTACATAAAAGTTTTCTTATAAATGATAGAGTAAACCACTGACAATGAAGGTCCTAAGTTATCTGGCAATCAAAAGATCCTATTCCTCAGAGAAGTATTTCCTGGGATACTGACCTTCCATTCTATCCATGCACCTAATTAAGTTGCTGAATTTATTACAAGACTGAATTTATGTTTTCTCTCAACAGGAATTGATAAAGGTTGTA